>NW_012105631.1:1929131-1979611 GCF_000951045.1 Mandrillus leucophaeus
AAGAAAGAAAGAAAGAAAGAAAGAAAGAAAGAAAGAAAGAGAGAGAAAAGAAAGGAAAGAGAGAAAGAAAAGAAAGAAAGAAAGGAAGAAAGAAAGAAAGAAAGAAAGAAAGAAAGAAAGAAAGAAAGAAAGAAAGAAAGAAAGAAAGAAAGAAAGAAAGAGGAAGGAAGGAAGGAAGGAAGGAGAGAGAGAGAGAAAGGAAGGAAGGGAAAAGACTTCAGAGTTATACAAGCCTTTCTCTGGCATTTTATGCTCAGAGCCAGCTTCCACACAAGCCTGGATCAACCTTTCTCAGATGCCATGCACATCCCCCAAAATACCATTTTGTACCTTTTTGCCTATCCCATAAAACCTGAATGTCCGCCTGCTAGCCCATCCCGTCAAACCCACTTATGTCTCCCTGTAAAAAATGCCTTCTCCAACCAAACTAATCTGTGGCCAGTCTTCTTTTCTTTTCTTCTTTTTTTTTTTTTTTTTTTTGAGACAGAGTTTCACTCTTTGTTGCCCAGGCTGGAGTACAGTGGTGTGATCTCAGCTCTCTGCAACCTCTGCCTCCAGGGTTCAAGCAATTCTCCTGTCTCATCCTCTCGAGTAGCTGGGATTACAGGCACCTGCCACCAAGCCTGGCTAATTTTTGTATTTTTAGTAGAGGCAAGGTTTCACCATGTTGACCAGGCTGATCTTGAACTCCTGACCTCAGATGATCCTCCTGCCTTGGTCTCCCAAAGTGCTGGGATTACAGGCATGAGCCACCCCACCAGGCCTCCGTGGCCAGTCTTCTGAATGCCACATTCTATCCCTGCCGCTGCCTGAGGACTCATTCAGCAGTGCTAATTCCCCAGTAGTTAATAGCCGCTAGCACCCACAGCTCCTTAACTGCCTTGAGCTGCCAAGCACTCCTGTCAGCCCTTTTCTTCTCACACCGAGGGCAGAGAACAGACAGCCTCTGCTTTCATATCTCTGAGAAAATGTCTGGAAGAACCACTGGTCTTGCCTCACAAATCCCTCCTATACTGAATTCCTGGGTCTCCTTTTCCTAATATTTCAGCCTGTGGTTTCGGACTCGAGCCAGCTTCTTTCCACCCAGGCACTATTTCTCCAGTCTATTCACTGCCCATTTATGTTCTCCAGGCCTCCAGTGGATGTTTCCAACTCCTGCTTTCAGATCCCCTCTGATCCAGCCTCTTTCCTCGAATTTGCTTTACCTGCTCTTCCTGCCTCCGAAGTCCTGAACATTTTTACTCGCAACAAAAACTATCCACCCATTTTCTATATTCTTCTCTCTGCCTCCTTTCAGGGATTTAAGATCCACTCACGTTCATTCTTATATGAAACTGACTTCCTGACCACAACCCTTGCTTTCAGATTCTAAAATTCATCACCTCTTCTGGTTAAACCAGACCCCCGGGCCTGACTTTTCTTGCCCTGCCCAGTTCTGGTGCTCTCTGAGACCTAGCACAGCAGGCCTTGAACAACATCTTCTGTAGATTTTGCACCTCTTTTCCCACTGCTCTAGGCTGTAGCCTCTAGGGCTGTTTTAACATGCTAGTACAGGTTGAGTATCACTAATCCAAAAATTCAGAATTCAAAATGCTCCAAAATCCAAAACTTTTTGAGGGCCAACATGACACTGAAAGGAAATACTCATTGAAGCATTTCGGATTTTGGATTTTCAGATTAGGGATGCTGAGCGGGTATAATGAAAATATTCCAAAATCTGAAATCATCCCAAAGCCAAAATAATCTGGTCACAAGCATTTTGGATAAGGGATACTCAACTTGTATTGCGCTCCACTGTGGAGCTCTTCTGTTCCTTTGGGTACTTACTCTCCATGGGACAGACTGTTTTCCTTTTAGCATCTACTTTTTTTTGTCCTGATTCCTTCTTTCACCTCTCCTGCCACTTCAGTCCTTGCCCAGAGAGGAGTCATGCAGATAAATTTTGAGGTTTAATCTTTCCCCAAATCAAAGGGCTATATTGGACTAGACATTGGCTCAAGATCCACCTCAACTCATTATCTTCTTAAGGTAAGATGAGGGATAAGTCAACTAAAATTATATTAAAAATGAAATCCGACAAATGCAGTGAAAAGCAGTTTGAATGTATAGTTCTTTATTTACAATTAGTTATTTATATAACAGTGTTATAGTTATTGATTTAAAGTATGGTTATATATAGTTATTTATTTAATGGTGACTTTGAGTCCCAAGCTTTTTCTACATACCTAATCAGCTAATTCTGTTAATGTACCAATAAAGATCTATAAAGGTTTTGGCTTCTTTCATTTTAATCCTACAAATGTTCAACACCATAGATGAAGGATACTTTTCCTAAATATGAGCTATCTAAATTGATCATCTCTAACTACTGTGATCATCCTAGACTTCTACAGTTGGAAGTTGGTGGACAAAAGCAACAATAACCCAGCCCTACCAATACTGTGCGAGGACCAAGGTAAGAATTTGTCACAAGCTGCTTACAGCTTTCAGTATTGAAGGAAGACCACAATGTAGTGCCACTAACCATCCATAACTAATGAGTCCCCAGTGATCCAGAAACGGTTACCTGTTCTTGGCATATGATGCCTTGTTCAGGGACAGAAAAGTTCAAACAACATAACTTAACTTCAAACAAAATGTCAAAGTTATTCATTATCACAAAACCACCATTTGTTCCCCCACTTCCAAACTCCATTGTTCTCTGTGATATGCTATACTTCAGCAAATGGAAACTTTCAATGTGACCAAAGCAAGTTTTTGAAAGTAGAACAAGTGAGATTGAGTGGCATTCCCCATCTTTGGTTGCTAGTACCTTTTACAAACTAGTGAAATGGTTATTATAGTCCAAATGTATTGCAAGGTAAGTCAAAACTGACCAAAGCCTTCCAGAAGCCCTCTCTAACTCCCTAATGATAACGTTACGTACAATAGCCCTGTTTAATCTAACTTCTTTCAACTCTACAAGTATTTATTGCACACCTACTTCATGCAAAGCATCATGTCCCAGTCTGTCCCTCACTCTTATTTTAGAAAGCTTTCTCTTGACGAAGGATGTTAGGTGTGTTTATTTCTTTAAAAGCCACCGAACACCATAACATTATTGATAACAATTCAAAGAGAAATTCACCCTAGGGATCACTTTTCCAACTATAACCGCCACATCCCAATCCTTCACCACCAGAGGAGATGAGAGATTATTCTTTTAAGGTAATCAGATTCCATTCTTAAGTTCTGCCATTTACTCTACAACAAACAGGGTCTCATAATCAAGTGAAAAAGAGAAGATGCCAGCGTTCCTACTTGCACAGAGATCCTCGGAGTAAGCAAACAACCTGAGTCACTGGGTTACCAGCCAAGAAGGCTCCCTGCCTCCACCTATAGACTTCCTCTCCGCTAGGACCAGGGTAAAGTCTCCAGTTGCCTCCCGGCAGCTGCCTTCAAACATATGCATTAGCCAAGGCAATTATCCTTGTCCATAGGCTTTCAGCTTTCTATAGAAGGAATGAGTGAAGATTGTGGCAAGGCCTGACTGTGATCACAGATGAGAAAGTGGAATCATTTCCCAAGGTTACCGGAACAAAGCACCGCGAAGTGGGTGGCTTAAACATCAAAAATGAATTGTCTCACAGTTCCGGAGGGTAAAAGTCCAAAATCAAAGCATTGCCTGGGTTGGTTCTGTTTGAGGGCTGTGATAGAAAATCTGTTGCATGCTTCTCTGTAGCTTCTGGGGCTTTGCTGCAATCTTTGGGGTTCGTTGGCTTATAGAAGCATCATCTCCACTCTGCCTCCATCATCACATGTCTTTCTCCCTATGTGTGTGACTCTGTCCAAATTTTCCCTTTTTATAAGGACATCAGTCATACTGTAGTCCTTATAAAAAGGACTGGCCAACACTAATGGCCTCATTTTAACTCCATTACCCCTGTAAAGACCCCACCTCCAAATAAGGCCACATTCTAGGATACTGGGGTTTAAGACCTCAACATATCATTTTTGAGGGGGACACAATTCAACTTATAACAGAGAGATTTTAAGATCCTGGAGGAAAAGAGTGTTTAGTAATCTAAGAAGCAGTAGATTTGAGGCGTAGTCAAATGAAGAGGAGGACTTTTTTATGAGCCGAGAGGAAGGGTAAGCCTACTAGTAAGGCTTTATAATTTGTCCACTTTACAACCACCCAGAGCTTTTCTCTTTGCAGTCTCCCTGTGGAGCAGCCCTTTAGCATTTACGAATATGTTATAAAGGCTGCACATCTGATAAGAACATAAAGTCTGTGATAGTTGATTTGCTAACCTGGATTTTCCAGTCAGCAGAATCCAGCTTTGAATTGCTCACTAGCACACAGCTGCTCCCATCCTTCTTGGCCCTTCTGCCTCTCTGGCCTCACTGCACTCAAAGCTCCACTCAAAAAGGGCCTCAATCATAAATCTCCAGAAAAGTAGACAATGTCTGTTTGACAAATAGTACAAGAATCTGCCATAGCTTTTGCTAAATTTTGCCTTAAAATCTAAAGGAGAACTGAGTCTAGCCACCACCCCCTTCTTTTGGACATGCCCATGACCACACAAAGTGCCACCCACCAACCTTTGTAATATGATGCAAAAGTTATTACTAAAGTTATTGGCAATGCTGTTCTCTTCATTGTTTTATGGTGGAATCAAGAAAGTTTGGAGAGATTCAGATTGGTGCATATGTTGGAAGGGCCACTCTTGCATGACATTTGGGTGCCATGTCACAGTGCCCAGGACAATTGAGACCCCTACAGGTACCTCACTTCCTGTTGTTCCAAATCTCCGTTCCTACTCCAATTCGATAAGTCCACCATTACTAAAGCACAGCTTCCCAGCAACTACGGGTGTGTACTGCCCTGTTAGAAACCCACATGGCTTGCTTTACCATAAAGCCTTGCGTGTAGCATTTGTTAGTAACAAAACCAAAATGAGGCATTTAGGCAGGAGGTGGGAAGGTTGAGCTGTTCATTTCATTAGAAACATTTACCCTTCTTTTCAAAACAACCTCCTGAGAAAAGCAGGGGAGTTTTGATTTAGCAAAAGAAATAATAGTCAAGCAGTGTATCAACAAATTAATTATTTAAACATATTCCATTCCAAGTAATTTCTTACTCCCCATAGTTATTTGTCAGTTGTTTTTTTTTTTTAATTACAAAATAACACTTGCTCATTTTAAAGATTCAAACAATACAGAAGTGGGTAAAGTAAAAAGTATAATGTAAAAAGTGAAAATCTCACTTTACTTTTCCTAACCTCACTCCCCAGAGGTAACTGCTGCTCATAATTAAGCAAATATCTAAACATATATATTTAAATGATAGATATGCAGTTGCTTATTTTAAAAAATCTGATCCATTTGACGTTTGCTTGGTAACTTGCTTTTTTTCACTCCATGATACATTAAGGACTTTCTTCATGTCATTCCATGTTTCTTTTGAAAAAATACAATTTTATTTTTTGATCAGTGGTGAAATAACAACAAAAGGTGTAACTACATGAACACCGGCGGCCAGCCTGCCACAAGAAATTCCAGCTGTATTTCTCGTGCAGGACTAAATTTTCAACAGGTTACACTGGGAAAAGTAGAAACTTTAGAACAAAGCAGACTGAAGAGTATTTCCTGTGCTGTGGACAAAGGTGGGGGATTTTCATTACCTCCAAGTGCCCAATTTTTCTACTAAGAGAGGATAAACGCTTTCAATTACATGAATTCCCATCAGGCAGACAACAATAGGCATGGAGACAATTCTATAGCTCTTGAGCAATAAAAAGTATATCACAGGCTGGAGAACGGGGCAAAGAGAAACAGCTCTGCCTCCATAATAAGGGGAGAGTGAGAGTCGTTGTCTACAGAATGCTGCTGGAGCACATTAACTGAAAATTTTAAGCAAATAAGTTGGACACTATTTTCCAGTGATTTACAATACTTCTGTAGAAAACTCTACTGTAATCCACCACGCCGCTGGTGCATAGCTGTGGCGTCTCACTGGTTTAGGTACTTTCTTTATATTTCTGCTGTTTCCTTTTTCTTTTTGTTCTTCTTTCTCTCCTCTTCAAACTTTTTTCTCTCTCATCTGAACACTTTTAGTGTCTTATTTTTTTGCTCAGAGACAACTGAAATTGTCAAACTAATTTGATAGATTAGATAGATTTCTAGAAAGAGTCTTCATCTGTCTAAACTTCTTTTGCCTCCCATTGTGACAAAATCTTTGAAAAAAATAGACTCAGCCATATTTATAACGGTAAAATTACATATGTAACCACTTAACGATACCATAAACACTTTTTGCCTAAAATTCTAAATCTTGGCTTAGTTCTCCTTTGCTTTGTATGTACAGACCAAATCACATATCCCCTTTACCTCTTGGAAAGAAGTGGCCGATTTTAAGATTCTTCTTCATCATTTAACCAGCTTCAGATGGTTAAGCATTGAATTAGGGTTATATTAAATTACATATTAGTTACAGTTATAAATCAATTATATTTAATAACTGATGTGTTATGAAATAGTTGGAATTATGCCTGCCTTTATTAGTGATGACAGCATTTTAAATTCTATATAATAAATATTTCTAGAGCCTTTTCATTTAAGAAATGTTTATAACAAAATATCTTCTAAGCAAAATAGCTTTTCCATTTTAATTTCATTAACGTTCTGAGTTCAGCTTTTAGAAAAGTATGGCAAGTATTGCATAATATTTTCTTATTTATAAATGAAAAATTAAGAGTACATAATGTTGAAGTGAATTATCCCAGACCTCCTAGAATGTCAACACATAATTTAGATTCACAAAGCATCTGAGTTGGTTGCTGAGGCAAACAATTTCCTTCTTAACTCACCTATCATGCCTCTCTCTCCACTCCTCTATTCCATTCAGGCTAATATAACTTGAGTTTTCCTCATCCCTCTTCATCCCTTTTTTTTTTTTTTTTATGAGATGGAGTCTCACTCTGTCGCCCAGGCTGTAATGCAGTGGGGCGATCTTGGCTCACTGCAGCCTCCACCTCCCGGGTTCAAGCAATTCTCCTGCCTCAGTTTCCTGAGTAGCTGGGACTACAGGCGCATGCCACCATGCCCGACTAACTTTTATTTAAAACTCTTCCATATACCATTATGCCATCATATCTTACTACAGTCTTCCTTTCCTGTTGTTCAAAAAAATGTTACAATCTTATTTCCTCTAAAACTTATTGATTGATGGGAATGGAAACATAAGTAAATATCCAACTCAAAATTGGACATCTTCACATGGACATTTTATAGAAACCTCAAACTTAGTATATTCCAGACCGAACACATGATCTAGCCCCTGCATAGCCCAGTCTATCCTCCTGCTAGTGTTATCTATCTCACTACATCATCCACATTTAATTACTTTTAGCCTAGAAATTCAGTGTTCATTCAGTCAATCACCAACCCTGTCAGTTACAGACCCTAAATGCTCTCTGTCATTCCACTACTCACCATTCACCCCACTTCAACTTTCCCCTTGCCATAATCACACTTACGGGGTTGGGAGAGGGTGTGTGTGCATGTGATTAGAGGCTACTGAGAATCAGAATAAGTTTCACACCAAGTCATCACTTCGAACTGGTATAAGAAGACTATAATAGTTGCTCCTTGGTCAGAAATAAAAGTGAACATTTTCTTAGATTCCTGGAAGCTGCTATTCAATATTATAAGTCTTTGTTAATAAATGAGTTTGATTAGATCTTTTCTTCTGTGGGCCCAGAAGCCAGCGTGGAGAGATGCCTGGCAGAAGTAGACTTCCAAGTCCAGATTTCCCAATGAGGTCTTGGTGAAACCACTGACAATTCTGCTATTCAGATCTACCTAAAGACGTAAGTCAATATCAAGATAATAAAATGTTCCAGAATCTGCAGGACTGGTGTGCACATTACTAGGCAGCATGCATACATAAAAGCACAGAAACGTGCTGTCAGGAAAATGAATTAATATATGAAGAGCTATATTTTTCCACATAGCCCAGGAAGTTATATTCTGAATTTACTAGAACATCAGTGACCAACTCAGATTGTCACTACCAAAGGTTCTTTGACCAACAGGAAAACACAAGGCATAGGAAGGGATGGACCATTTTCCTTAGTTTTATAAGAGCCAGGGTTATTATTTTTCTTTTAAATAATTTACAACTTAAAGGAAAGGTTGAGAAAATGGTACAAGACATTCCCGTATACTTTTACCCACATTCCCCAAATGCTACATTTTATCACACTTGCTTATTATCCTGTCATCCAGCTGTCTATCTATGAACCTATCTATTTTTCTTCTGAGATGTTTGAGAGTAAGTTGCATATATCAGCATGTATTTCCAAAAACAAGGTCTTATATTTTACCTTAATCCCAGTGCTTTGATCAAAATCAGGAAATTCACACGGGTAGTATTATTTTCAAATGTATTGACCTTATTCAAATTTTGCCAATTGTCTTACTAAGGCCGACTATCTGACCCAAGACCCAATTCAGGATTGTACTTGCATTGAAGCATCATGTCTCTTTAGCCTCCTTTGGTCTGGAACAGTTCATGACCTTGACAATTTTGAAGAATTCAAGCCAGCTATTTTGTGGAATGCCCCTCAATTGGGGATTTTGTGATGTCTCTTTCAGGTTACGGATTTTTGGCAGGAACATCACAAGAATGAGGTTGTTTCTCCTTTGTGCATCATATCAGAAGCACATGATGTTAATGTGTCCCACTACTGATGTCACCTTTGATCACTTGGATATGGTAGTGTCTGCCAGATTTCTTCCTCTCTGTAAAGTTACTATTTGCCCTTTGCAATTAATAAGTATCCTATGTGGAGGAACTTTGAGACTTTCAAAATATCCTGTTTCTGGTCCTGTTTTCCCTCAGTAATTTTAGCATCCACTGATGATTCTTGCTTCAAACAATTATTGCTCCGCATTCCCCATACCTTACCTTCTTCCTGGACACACAGCTGAAGTACAGTTCCTAGTCCCCTCATATCTAGGAGGGATGATATAACTTATTCTAGCGCATAGAGCTATAATTGTAAGGGGTATATGCCCCTTCTAGGTTTGCTCCCCCCACCCAACAAATGTATCCTATTATTCTGCAAGTTCTTTGCTGGTCAGTCAATTGGATGCACAAGCTCCAGCAGAGAACGCTAAGAAGGCTTTGGTAGTTGTGGAGCCACTAGACCTTAGCGTCTGTACCATTCAGGAAGTCCTATGAACTTGGATGAAGAAATCTTTCTTTTAACTGGAATTTGACATCTCCCTTTGTGAATACAGACGGCAGCTATAATAGTGTTAGCAATATCGATGTCTTTGTCACCAAGATAAATCACATACATTACATATCACGTTGTATTCAGTGCAGACATCTTGAAATATATTTACCTATCGCTAATTTAAAATTAACTTTGAATTTTAATTATTAGATCTATCACTATATCTGTTTTTTCTTTTATCCCATTTAGAAACTGTCCTGAGAGGAGATTTATTGGCCTCACCAGACTGCTAAAGGGGTCTAAGACCTAAAATAGGTTAAGATGGAAGGATTAGTTCCCTGAGTCACTGCATTGTGAGGACCACCTGGGGAAGGAGGTAGGGAATATCCGCAATAGAATTTGCATGAGAGAGAAATAAACTTTTACTCTCTTAAGCTGAGATATATGCTGTTATTTGTTCAGCAATTATCCTATCCTGACTAATCAAGAGAATAAAGCTGTAAATGTGGAAATTATATGCATGGGAAGATGGTTGAGGCCATGGGATTGGATGTGATTGTTAAGAAGGGAGACAAGTACTGAATCTGGGGCAGTTGCTACATTTTGGAAAAGAAGACAAAAGAAGCAGATGAAAGAATGGTCTGAATAGAAGAAAGAGAACCAGAAATACATGGTGTAAAAGATTCTATGAACCTGAAACCATATTTTCATTTATCAGATGTCTTCATATAGAATAAGTCCTTATATGTTGTCTGGCAAGATAAGAAGCGAAACCATTTCAGTAGATTTTCTCAACTATATCTGTCATTTACAAGATGACAGGTATTATACTTCTCTAAGTCTAGGTTTCCTTGTCTATGAAAAAATTGCAATGCAGATTAGAGAAGGTAACGTAAGTAAACACATGCAAAAGAACCTACTACAGCTTCTGACATGTACCTATCGCTAGATAAGTTAGCTCTCTTTCTCCCCAGTCTTTCCCCTTCCTACCCTTATTAGCAATGCATTTCATGTATTAGAGTTTAAAAGAACTAAAGAGTATATTAAGAAAACTGTAAATTTTTTTCTTAAGTCAAAATCACAGCATTTTAGACATTATACTTGCTATAGTATTCAAGCTATAAAACTAAGCAAAATCATTATTAAAATTCAAATAGAATCTTGATTTTTTATTTGGAAAACAGATTGAGTAAAAAAAGAGGTGGGTGATGTTTATTTTTTTAAAATTTTTTATTTTTTTGTTTTGTTTTGAGACGGGGTCTCACTGTGTCACCAAGGTTGGAGCGCAGTGGTGCTATCTTGGCTCACTGCAACCTCCGCCTCCCAGGCTCAAGCAATCCTCCCACCTCAGTCTCCTGGGTAGCTGAGATTTCGAGTGTCTATCACCATGCCTGGCTAACTTTCGTATTTTTAGTAGAGACAGGTTTCACCGTGTTGGCCAGGCTGGTCTCGAACTCCTAAGTTCAGGCAATCTGTGAGGCCTGGGCCTCCCAAAGTATTGGGATTATAGGCACCAGCCATAGTGCCTGGCCCACCTGTAATTTTTTTTTTTTTTTTTTTTTGAGACGGAGTCTGGCTCTGTGGCCCAGGCTGGAGTGCAGTGGCGCAATCTTGGCTCACTGCAAGCTCCGCCTCCCAGGTTCATGCCATTCTCCTGCCTCAGCCTCCCAAGTAGCTGGGACTAAAGGCGCCTGCCACCACGTCTGGCTAATTTTTCGTATATTTAGGAGAGACGGGGTTTCACCGTGTTAGCCAGGATGGTCTCGATCTCCTGACCTTGTGATCTGCCCGCCTCGGCCTCCCAAAGTGCTGGGATTACAGGCCTGAGCCGGCCTCCCACCTATAATTTTTAAATGTCAATCAAAAGCAATCAAGACATCAAACCACCATTTATTAGAGTTGAGTATCAAAGAGTCCTCATGAGCTACGCCAAAATGTACGTTGGTCCTCAGGAAATCCACCTCTGAATCGCTCCTTCTTTGTCCTTAGTACCTCGTTCCTTATCTCATGTTTTCCTACCACAAACGCAGTGCGAAGGCGAAGAGAGGGGTGCTTCAAAAATCACGAATTTTATACAGGTAAATATTTTTATTGTTAATTTCTTCAACACTGGATATGGATATCTTATATATAAATATGAAGCCATATATGCATTCCTTAAAATTCAATTACAAAGTCCAGTGGAAAATGAAAACATAGATTAATATTGCCACAGCATGCGAGGGAAAAACTGTCTCTCATCTACTTTGAAAAGTTTTACTAAGTGTCTCTTGGAGTCACCATTTCCAAAACATGGATATGCATAAACCAATGCATTTTGATAACAGTTCTGTAATTGAACCCCTTTCTCCTGTCATTCTAGAGTTTCTTGAACTGAGGAATGAGTAATATCTTGGACTAGAGGCTGAGAGATTGTTTTCATAATCAACAGCCATCTGTGCAGAATAACAATAGAGCTGAAAAGATTCTGACCTATGCTACCAAAGAATTTTCCAGATAATTCAGACTCTTTCTATGAAAAGTGCCAGAATCTGAGTGACAAGCCCAGGCAACTCCTCCTCCTTGTAGTTTTAGGAAGAAAGTGCTGCCATCTACAGGGAGGACACGGAACTAATGCTTTAAAAAAAGGTGGAGAACCTGCTGGATCCTAAGGTTGTAATTAGCTATAGGAAAAAAAATAGCAATAGCATGGCTAACGAGAGTAACACAATGTGTCCACTTTTAAATTTTTACTCCAAATATATTCTACTTCTTTGCTGTCCAATACAGCTGCCACCAGCCACATGTGGCTATGAAGCACCTGAAATGTAGCTAGTGTGACTGAGGAATAGAGTTTCTAAATTTTCATTTCATTTTAATTAATTTCATTGATTTAAATTTTAAAACTGACACTCAAGTCAGTCATTGAAAACTTTTAAGTATGCTTGTAACAACTTACGTGTCCGAATCTATTTTTCAAATGTAAATTTTAAGATATCTATCTACAGATTAAATATTCCTAATAAAAATGTAACATCTGAATTGCATATGCTATAAGTGAAAAACGTACACCACATTTCAAATGTTTAGTACAAAGCCAAAAGAATGTAATATTTTTCATTAATAACTATTATATTTAGACCATGTTGAAATCGATAGTTGGATATATTATGTCAAACAAAATATATTATTAAAATTACTTTTATTGGCTTCTTTTTACTATTTTAATATGATTACTAGAAAATTTTAAATGACACGTGTGACTGACAGATTTCTATTGTACAGCACTGTTTTAATTGATTCAAAGGCACAAAAAAAATGAAGTAAATATGTTTAGTTGTTTAGTGCTTATAGAATCACATGAAGTGCTAGTTTTATAAATGTCGTATTTGACCTCAAAATTAAAGCAAACATGTAACAGACACTGATGCCAGTATGGGTTAACGTAACATAATTTTTAGAGGAAATGATCTCTTCGGTCTTCAGTGATCATCATTGTGACTGTCAGACATCTTAAAATGGTAGATAATTTGGATCTTGATGAATATAACAACATAACCGTTTTTATCGTGGTTAATGAGCTGGTGACAGGAAGCACACATTGTAAAGAAACTCCACTAAATTTGTGTCCTGTTCCACTTCTTCCATCGATTTCCGGCATTATCTCCCCCAGACTATATCTTCATTGTGAGGACTGACTCCCTGGGCTCAGCAGTCCCCCACTGGCCGTCCTCACAAGCGCAGTGCAGACTTCTCCCTGTGGTACCACCCCTTGGCTTTCGCGGCTGAAGCAGTCTTTCTCCAAAGTAAAAACACCTCCTTCATCAAGGGTGTCTTCTTCCAATCTATAACATAAAAATCCTATCTCCTCTCTTTCTATTTTTCCATATGCCATATGTTTAACATATTCTTCTGTTACTCAGGCAGAAAAATAAATAAATAAATAAACCAGACAGGCCCATGACTCAGTTGGCAGATGCCCACACAAAGATAGGGTGGCCAACCGTCCTGATTTGTTTGCCCAGGACTGTCCCAGTTTTAGTATTGAAAGTCCCACCTTCCAGGAAACCCCAATCCTGAGCAAACCAGGCCGGTTGGTCGCCCTACTTGCCAGTCTCGCCTGTTGACAGCAAAGCCAGAGACAGGAGAGCCACACCCCCGCGCTTTGCTCCAGCAACAGGGAACTGCCTGTTTCCCTGCTGAGTTTAGCCTCCTTCCCTTTACCCACATGGCCGCCCTTTCCCTTCCCGGCCCCCTAACTTACCTGTGGCCCTGCCATCCTCCAGGCATCACTCCCATCAAAGGCCTTCCGTCACTCCTCTGGCACAGGTAAGTTGTACCTAACCACGTTGTATTTTAATTCTCTGTCCAGTCCCCAAGCTTCCCATCAGCTGTGAGCTCAAGTCAGGAGTTTTGTTCATTCTTGTGTTTCTGTCACATATTAGCTGAACTTGTGAGTGAATGTTGGTTCATCTTAGAAAGGCACCTGGGCTCTGGGTATATTTTGTGGGACTTCTTCCGGAAATACACTCCTCTTCTGACATAAGGACCAACCACAAACTGTTTTCCAAGACTGGACGTCTGCATTTCCCAGAGTTGGAGAATCTTTCCCAGTCTTAGTCTCTCCACCACAGTAGGGAACACTGTTCTGTCAGTAACCCCTGACTAACGCCACCCCCATTTCACCCCTAGAGGGGGAAAAAAAAAAAGACGCACATATGTACGCATGTCAAAAAGTTACAGCAACAATAACCAAAAACTTCCTTGCTTTCACTTTCTACACTGGCTAGTGATTTTTGCCTTTAGGGGTTGGAATGCCTCAATATGCATATTTCTTTCCAATGTGGGAGAAAAGAATGCACAGAAGAATGCAGCCAAGTGGAGAGAATGCGCAGAAATAATGAAAGAAGTGTACCTAGAGGTGATTACATATAGAAAGACAACAAGTGATCTCAGAGTGACAGGTAGTGACGAAGATGCAAAAAAAAAATCAGATATAGTCCTGCTTGTCCAGGAGCCACGGTGGTTATAATTTGGGAATTACATAGGCATGCTTTCTAGATATTACATCACACAGAAGGCAATAAATTGCTCTTAGTAATACAGAGAAAAATGTAAACATTCAGTGAACATTTTAACGTTAATTTTATGTATTTACTTTATGTATTTCAAACTTATCTATTTTAATATATTTAAAATAAAAATTACGTATCTTTATATATTGAAATACGTTCAAAGTGTTTAAACTCTTAATTTTTGTTTGTTTGTTTGTTTGTTTCTGAGATGGAGTCTCACTCTGTCACCGTGGCTAGAGTGCAGTGGCGTGATCTCGGCGCACTGCAACCTCCACCTCCTGGGTTCAAGCCATTTTCCTGCCTCAGCCTCCTGAATAGCTGGGACTACAGACACACACCACCACGCCCGGCTAGTTTTAGTAGAGACGGGGTTTAGCCATGTTGGCCAGGCTGGTTTTGAACTCCTGACCTCAAGTGATCCACCCACTTCAGTCTCCCAAAATGCTAGAATTACAGGTGTGAGCCACTGCATCTAGCCTATTCATATATTTTAAAACATTAGATTATTAATGGTCACTTTTGAGGGCTAATTACGTAAAATAACTTTACCTGTATGATTCTCAAAGTTCTACGAAGTAGGTTCTATAATTATCTCCATTTTACTGAGAACTTGTGGCACAGAAAAGTGAAGAAACTCATCCAAGGTCATAGAATTTGTAAATGAAAGAGCTGGGATTTAAAGAGGCCCGTTAAAGGTGATAGCAACCCCCTGGGATGCATAGAAACATGTTCACACCACTCTCCAATAATCAAACAGCACACCACCAAAACTAATTTATAAAAAATAACCTGCAAAGTCTCTAACAGTTTCAGCATGCACCATGCTGTTTTACTACAAGCTGTACAACATGCTTCCCAATAGATGCTCTACAAACATGCATACACCTTAGTAAATGTTTATTTCTCATGGGATAAGCCCATGCATGAACGAGTAGATAATGGTGTCAGAATCACGAATTCATTTTCTCCTTCATTTAAGTTAGAATGATAGTTCTTTTTCACCTGAAAGCGGTCTCGGAAGTGTTGTCAACCTCAGCTGCTCAATGGAAGCACCTGGAAAACTTTAAAAGCCACTGAGATCTGGTTACCATCTGCAGAGGTTGTGATTTCATTGGGACTTTTAACCTCCCCAGAGGGTTCTGACGTGCGCTCAAGATAAAGAAGCACTGTTTTGTTTAGAGTACGCAGAGGAATTTCAAGGTGTGTCTCCAGGTCAGCCATCAACTTCACCTGGGAGCTTTCTAGAAATGCAAAATATTGCGCTCCCTCCTGGATCTACTGAGTAAGAAATTCTGAGGGTGGGGCCCAGCCTTCAGCGTCATAACACAGCTTCCAGGTGATTGTGATACTCACTTGAGTTTGAGAACCACTGATGGAGCCTAACTCCTTCATTAGAGATAACTGAAATCCAGAGAATTTAAATTTGCTTCAGGTCACATGACCCATCCATGGTGGGGCTGGCTATGAAATGACAATGATAGCTAGCATTTATGGAGGGCTTACTGTTTTGCATCTACTAATTCGTGTGATCACTGCAACATTAGAGGCATGTGTTCTATTATTATCCTATTTTACAGATGAGGAAAGTGAGCTACAGAAATTGCTCAGGGTCACAGGGCTGAGGAGTAGAAAAGCAGGGATTTGAACACCTCCTCAGTCAGGAATGCAATGGGAATATGCCCAAAAACCTGTGAATCTTATTCTAAGAAAGAGAAGTGGGTGAATCTAAATTTCCTATGTAAATGGTTAGGAATAAGAATGACAGAGTCTAGGGTAATATAGGCCTAATCTTCAATTCTATTCATGATTGTTTCTACTATTTTAAAGTATTCCATGAAAATGATTATTATTTTCTTTAGTTAAATAGTTAATTAATATGAAATTAATTAATATGAAATTAATTATATGAAAAGAAATTATATGAAAATTATATGATAAAAATTTTTTTAATTTTTTATAATAAAAAATTATATGAAAATTAATATGAAAAAGAAGTATTAAAAAATAAGGCTAAAACATAAATATTTTAAATGAACATCTGACAACCACCAACGTATTGCTGTTCTAGTTTTTTTTTAATGCTTTGACCCACATTTCCATGTGTTAAATAATTAGCAGTGGGAAAATGGTATTAGATGAGATATTAAGAAACGTTCGCATACCCTTTGTCCAGCCACTATTTCTCAAGAACAGAACAGCATGCTAGTATAGAGTGATGTATAGTTATCTTCTTGAAAGTAACATCCTTAACCACAAATCCATGAAATGTGTACTAAAACATATCAGTATGCTAATAAGCATACATAAATATTTTCCAGTATTCCATAAAGGTCTCAGTCATAGAGTTTTATATCTTTTAATAGATAAGTGAAACTTTAATCAATCCATTATTTTCTGAACATCTTATCATAATAACAGTGTCTACCAGTTTCTCTAGCACTTTACCAAGAGCTTGTAGCTTTGCACATAGCCTCCATCTAGTTCTCACAGCAGTCTGTGGAATAAGTATGTGCAGTGTGTTTACTGTTATGGGGAAGAGCAAGTGCTGGGGGGCAGCAACTCGCCTCAGAGAACTCAAAGAAGTGTCTCACCAGAGAGCATTAAGGGAGCAGGCTGGGGAATGCAAAAGCCTATTTGCAAATTCCACATTTACCATAATAGGTCCAGGAAGGAGAGAACAAAACAAAGGATAAGCCAAAATATTCTTCATAAGACAACAAAGACAGGACACAGAGAATAGGACTGCTCTCAAGATGGAAATACAGAGAAAAGAAGACAGGAGAATACATTATGCTGAAGTCTGAATTGGACAATGGATTTTTAAGAGGAGGGATATTTAATATTCTATTTCTAGATGCTTGTTTGTTGCAATATAGACCCTTTCTTCAGTGGAGTTTTCCACCAACTACAATGCCTTGTTGGGTGGTCTTGTGTGGGATTCAAAGAAAGGCAATGAGTTCTATCTCTGGACCCACCCAGTGTGGAACACGATTGTGACCCAAGGGAGGTTAAAATGACCCACCAGTTACTAATTCAGAAAGGAAGAGCTGAGAGTCAAAGAGCGCCCTGAAGAAACAAGTCTCCTGCGAATATGTATATATGGACGCGGTAGGGGAATTGGTCTTCACAAATTGAAACTTGAGCTAACCTTCCCTAGATTTTCCATGGTAAGGTGATCCCTGATGTCAGCTTACTCACACATATGCATGTGTGTTTCAGTTAAGCTGTTTAATACTATGCATAGACTAATCTGTAGGATATAGACAAATTTGATTGAGCTTTTACTGATTTTACAATATTCTGAATTTTACCAACCCTTCCAGGTGCTAATAAAGAAAGGTATTAGGTTGACGCAAAAGTAACTGCGGTTTTTGCCTTTCAAAGTAATTCAAAGTAATGGCAAAAACCGTGTTTACTTTTGCACCAACCTAATACCTGAAGGATCCAATTCTGATGATCAGAGAAGCAAAGCTCCACTTTCCACAGACCCCTGAGGAAGTTCTGTTCCTTCTTGGGTGTGCCACCTGATATACATCAGCAAAAATATTTGTAAAATGTAACCATAGTGCCACGTCATTTTATCAAAAATGAAAATGTGTCCAAGATTTCCATTATCTAAATATCAGCCACCAACCGGTGTTCTGCAGCGTTAAAGCTGCCGGGCATGGTGGGGAAGGCCAAGGAGATATTAACCTACCTTCATTTGTTTGAGCACCTTAAATACAGTAAAGAGCCTCTAATTTATAAACATAATTTTAATAGATCAGCAGGACCATATTGTCCTATGTAATGGAACTCACAAGAATGTTCTGGTTTTATGTTTGGTTTTATTTTTTTTTGAAATGGAGTCTTGCTCTGTTGCCAGGCTGGAGTGCAGTGGCAGAATCTCGGCTCACTGCAACCTCTGCCTCCTGTGTTCAAGCAATTCTGCTGCCTCAGCCTCCCGAGTAGCCGGGACTACAGGCGCACACCACCACACCCAGCTAATTTTTGTATTTTTAGTAGAGACGGAGTTTCACCATGTTGGCCAGGATGGTCTCGATCTCTTGACCTCCTGATCCGCCCTCCTCGGCCTCCCAAAGTGCTGGGATTACAGGCGTGAGCCACTGCACCCGGCCTTATGTTTGGTTTTCTAGACCATGTAGTAGATTTTGAGAAGTTTATCATTATTACTCCCAAGTTGCTAGTAATTTTTATTTTAACGCATTGTGATGACAAGAACACTGGAAAGAGATTAGGAAAGGCACCTTTTAATGCTTAACTCTGCCAGCAAATCAGTGTGAGACCCTGGGTGAGTCACTGCCTGTCTTCACCGCCAGCTTCCTCTTTTTTTTTTTTTTTTTTCTGAGACAGAGTCTCACTCTGCTGCCTAGGCTGGAGTGCAGTGGCACGATCTTGGCTCACTGCAAGCTCTGCCAGGTTCAAGCAATTCTCCTGCCTCAGCTTCCTAAGTAGCTGGGATTACAGGCGCCCACCACCAGGCCTAGCAAATGTTTGTAGTTTTAGTAGAGATGGGGTTTCACCATGTTGGCCAGGCTGGTCTCGAACTCCTGACCCTCAGGTGAGCCGCCCACTTCAGCCTCCCAAAGTGCTGGGATTACAGGCATGAGCCACCATGCCTGGCCTTCCTCTTCTATAAAATGAAAGGCTGGGTTAGATATTCTCTAAAGTCTAAAGGAACTCACACATGCTATATTTTTCTGATCCTAAATGCATCATTATCATGGCTTCTCTTGAAGTATTATAGAACAGCTAATGAAGAACAAATTGGTTGAAGACTATTAAATAAATACATAAAAAGGAACTGAGGAGACAAGTATATTTTCAGTTGCATTATGACAGTATGTCCTCTGAGGCATCTAAAATAGTAAAAGTAATTTGCTTCTTAGCATCCATTTTGCTACCTATGTTTGGGAAAACAAACAAACCAGCCCATAAGTACACAAATTCCTACTGAATTTCTACCATGCTGGTGACTCTAAAGAATGCTGAACAGCAAGACATGAAACTACAAAGACTTCATATGGCCTGCACATTTACAACTCCCAGGGATTTTGGAGACTTTGCCAAACTTTACATTCCTAAAGTTGTATAAGCCACTTTACAGTTTATAAAATACCTTGCTTCAGAAAACAGTCAAAGGTAAACACTCCCCTACATTCAGCCTCGAAATGGCCTCTGTTTAGAAGCACACTCTAATAGGTTCCTCAAGGTCAGACCGTCGCCTTATTACAGGAAATGGATGAAGTCATTCCTGGCTCTCAGTTTTTCTGAAAAACTACCTGCTTTCTCAGTTTCACACACCACACCCCTCTATAGCTCTTGTTTTGTCTCCACAGTCGTGGCACCTGTTCTGAGAACTGAAGCTTTCGTCTTGGTTCTAGTAGCACATGAGAAAACACGTTTACAAAAGCACAAACAAGCAAAGGGGTCCAAGCGAGAATTTCAACTTTTGGGTGAAACAACAGCTAAATTTGTTCACAGTAATAATAAACATGCATGAGCTCACTCTTTCAGAGAGCAGTAATTTGAGCAGCAATTCTGAGGTCAGGATCCAAGGTTCTAGGCCAGCTCCAGCTCAGTCTGCTCTGACCAGAATATATTTCTTCCAGACTCTCAGGGTCTTGCTTTCAGCCATTTGGGGTACAAGAAAGGAAGATGAGAAGAAAGGCAAGAGACAAGAGTGATGGAAACTTTTTAATATGTCCTTAAAAGCCTCTTTATAGAGATGAGTAATAAAAAGATTGGGGCCAGCAAACATTTCCACATTTTCTCTAAACAGTTATAAAACTGAGAGTCTTCTAAGGTCAGAGTTAAAGTAGTACAGCCTTGTTTTTGTATTTTAAATGTTTTCTTTTTTTTTTTTAATGGAACATTAAAATAGCCTCAGTACCAGTAAAAGGTGTGCACAAGAGTATTATTGGATTCAGGAGAGAGGTAACGGGACCCAGCAAGTAGGGAGGCTAGACAGTTCTGATGTGAACCCTCACTAATGCAAAGGATATCTCTCTGTACCCTCACACATACACATTTTTCTCTCCTCCTCCAATCAAAAAATGATATCCTGTGAGATCATTTATTTTCTTTTTTATTTTTATTTTATTTATTTATTTTGAGACAGAGTCTTGCTCTGTCACCCAGGCTGGAGTGCAGTGGCACGATGCCGGCTCACTGCAACCTTCGCCTCCAGGGTTCAAGCGATTCTCGTGTCTCAGCCTCCCGAGTAGCTGGGATTACAGGCATGCACCACCACACCCAACTAATTTTTGTATTTTTAGTAGAGGCAGGGGTTTTGCCATGTTGGCCAGGCTGATCTCGAACTCTTGACCTCAAGTGATCCACCCGCCTTGGCCTCCCAAAGTGCTGGGATTACAGGCGCCAGCCACCATGCCCGGCCCATTTAATTTATTTTCACCAGTTAGAATTTGTTACTCTCAATTTATTCAAAAACCATTAATGGCCAGTACTGTTGTAAATATTGGAAATACAGCATTGGACAAAACAAAGAAGTCTACCCTCATAGAGCTTATATTCTAGTGTAGAGAGACAGACAAATAAATAGGTAGCATATACACGAGCTTAGGAGCAGGGAAACCAGCTCTGTGACTGCTCCAACACTCCAGGGAACTCTGGCGATAACTAAGAGCAGGTGGGTAGAGATGGCAGTGGTAGCAAGTGGTTACATTCCAGATAGCCAGCAGGATACTCTGATGTGTAGATGAGCCTATGGAAGAGAGGAGTCAAGAATGACCCCATGGTGTTTGGCTTGAGAACTGGAAGGAAGGATCTGCCATAAATCAAGGCAGGACTCATTGTAAGAAGAGGAGGTTTAAAGGGGAGATTTGGAATCTGGTTTTTGGGTTTTGCTTTTATTTATTTATTTATTTATTTTTGAGACAGGGTCTCACTCTGTCACCCAGGCTGGAGTATAGTGATGTAATCATAGCTAACTGCAGCCTCAACTTCTCAGGCTCAAGCAATCCTCCCGCCTCAGCCTCGCCAGTAACTGGGACTACAAGCGTGCACCATCATGTCCGGCTAAGTTTTGTATTTTTTGTAGAGACAGGGTTTCTCTATTGCCCAGACTGGTCTCGAACTCCTGGGCTCAAGTAATCTGCCCGCCTCAGCCTCCTAAAGTGCTGAGGTTACAGGCATGAGCCACCACCCCCAGCCCAGAATTTGCGTTTAGACATGTTAAGTTTGGGAAAGTTCTTAGAAATCCCAGTGGAGATGTCAAGTAGCAGCTGGATGGACCCGTCTAGAGTTCAAGGAGAACGGGAGTGATAGGTGGTGTTTAAAGCCATGACTCCAGATGTCAATCTGAGAAAGGAGAGAAGTCCAAGGACTGAATCTGAGGAGCTCCAGTTTTGAGAGATTGTAGGAAAATGGAGCAACCAGCAGGAGACTGAGAAGGTGAGCCAATAGAAAAGGAGAAAAACCAGGAGGGCAAAGTATGTCGGAAGCCGGGTCGAGGGAGGTTTCAAGATGGAAGGAATGATCAACCAGGTGAAATGCGGCTAAATGGTCACCTAATATAAAAACTGAAAAGTGACATCGGATTTAGCAATGGTCCCAGGTAAGATAAATGAAGGCTGACTGCTACTGTAATATGGACACTAGCCTGAGAGAAATCAATCAAGGTTTTGCTAAATAATTAGAAATTAGGAAAAAACCTTATAATTTCCGGTTGTCCTTTGTTTCATAAATCTTACTTTATAGGCCAAAGGCTAAATAAAATAAACACTCTTTTATCTATCCCTTATGCAAAAAAAATAAATAAATAACAATAGATAGAGATTTTTATGTTCTCTCCAGTGACAAACTTATAATAATAGGCACTTCTTAACTAATAACAAGAGGTTTAACTGTTTTTCACTTTTCTAGACTTCAGGAAATTATAAGTGACTTTTTTCTTAATTTAAAACAAATTTTTGTTTCTTTTCCAAATTATAATTGGAATTCAAAAGTGTTTCTTTCCATTGACTATTTTGACTTGAGTTTTTGTTCTCCATTTACTCTCTCCTTCCTGCTGCTTCTGAAGTTTTTCTCTGTTTGTGGGAGCATCTCTGATTTCTCTCTTTTGATCCCCTGCAATCTCTGACTCCTCTCCAGGTCCTCATTCTGCATCATCATAGTCGATTTTACCTTGGGCACCATAAAATTCTACTTCTTCCCACAGTAGCAGGCTGATGTCACCCACAGAACATAATGGATTCTAGGAACAGGCCCACAAGAGGAAAAGTGGGCAAGTACAAAGATAGGTAAGAGGAAGAGAGAAGCTGGAGGCTGGGGGACTTAACCATGTGTTTCCATTCGTTTCCACATAAACCAGTTAAACCAGAAACTGGAGGATATAGAAATTCCATGTCAACAAAGTTGAGCCAAACTTTTACCTAAATAATTTGACACGTTGAATAGAAACACTCTGACAATATCTGTACACCTAGACTGTTGCTACTGGTTGGGAGCCAATACATTAAAATGCAATCAGGCTGGGCACGGTGGCTCACGCCTGTAATCCCAGCACTTCGGGAGGCCAAGGCAGGTGGATCACTTGAGGCCAGGAGTTTGAGACCACCCTGGTCAACACGGTGAAACCCTGTCTCTACTGAAAATACAAAAATTAGCCAGGAGTGGTGGCATGCACCTGTACTCCCAGCTACTTGGGAGACTGAGGCAGGAGAATCGCTTAAACTAGAGAGGTGAAGGTTGCAATGAGCCAAGATCACGCCACTGCACTCCAGGCTGGGTGAGAGTGAGACCTTGTCTCAAAAAAAAAAAATGCAATCAACCCATTTTGAGAATAACTTCCTATTTGCATAAATTGTCCAAACTGGTTTGTGTATATAGAAATTGTCTACTTCTCAATGGCTGGCAGGACAAACCAAAATAGTGATAGTTTGTAGGATCTTTCTGGCAGGATACCATAATCCTAACTTTAAAGCACGTCAACAGTTGAAGAAGCTGTGTAGTTGGTGACTGTGTTACTATGCTAGCAGTGTAGTGGGTATGTTAAAAAGTTGAAATTTTAATACTTATGATTTATTCATTATGGTGAATCTCAGAGTATGATCAGCAAATAAAAGTTACTACATGTTCAACATTAGATTTGATGATTTGGTGTTCTTGGCTCTTTTAAAAAATTATGACTGAGAATAAAGGAAAAGTACACTCTCCAGTTGCAATGAAATGAATTATTGTATTAGTCTATTGGTCTTGTTAGAACCTAGTAGCTCCGGAAATTGCTTAACAAATGTTTTTCTCCTATAATATCCTCTAAAAGAGAAAAAGCAGTGAAGCACAGAAAGAAACATCATACTGCTCAGAACCCTCATAAATAGTTTCTGAATGTAAGCATTTTTAGAAAAGAATATTAAATATTTTTAAATGCTGAGCACACGTTAAAATAAGTACTATCTGTTGAAAATAACATTTTAATGCTATAGTGTAGTCCTTTCCATTGTGGTGAATTTGACACATTGGAAATAAATCAAAGAGAATATTTTTTCTACAGTTTTGCAATTTTAAACTATAATTTTTTTTATTCTGGTGAAAACCTTTTGCAGAAAATTATGGAAACATACATAGGGAGCCTGCAGCAATATTATAGATGTCTAAAAAAAAAACAGTTGCAATATAGATATGAAAATTGAATTCAAAATTAGGAAGTAAACTGATAAAACAGTATTTTTAAATTATGCCAATTAAATGTGTCATTGACTCTACATTTCCCCCATATTCTAAATCAATATTAATAATACATTTCAGAGTGTGTCCATTTTGCCATTGCTAATTTTTCTTTATTATCTCAGAGTATGAGTAAGATTTTTGCTATTTTTTTTAAAAGGCTACATTAAGATTCAGCCTCAAAAGAGGTTCAATTCCTAGTAACTGCAGGTGCATGGCACTTACTGCTAATTGGACATGGCTGCTTTTAGCAAATCTGGTAGCTGCTAAAAGCCACTATTGCTAGGGGGCTGCCTCACCAGCACGCAGGGCATGGTACTATTACCTCTCCACTACCAAAGCTACACGTCTGCAAAATTTGCCAACTAAAATACCCAACCAACTCCTTCACTTAAATGCACAGAGACAGAAATCTCAAAGAGCTACCTACAAGGTCTCTGCAAGAAAATGCAGACCTCTCAATGCATACTAAATATTCTCATTAAAATATTTTGGTAATGTATCTTCCTGTTAGAATATGTTGTTTTGAGCCCTGTAACCATGTAGAGTGGTTTCAGAATAAAATGCTGCTATTAGCACATTAATAATGATCTTCTCTCCTGTGTGCTGAACCAACTGGCTGGTACACTATAGTTTTGGAAAATATTGTGAACCAAGTTATATCTATGCCTCATATCATCTTTTGTGTTTATGTAGGATGTTTGTTCTGAGAAAACTAAAAATACTTTGTTTAAATTGGATCACATTTTACCAGTTAAGTGAACCTTACCAGGTAAGTCTCCAGGTTTGGATATTAACTCTTTCTATTTGGGTTTTTTTCCTCACTAAATTTCTACCTGCAGTAGAAGGTGTTCACTTTTATCAACAGCGATTTCATAAAACATTCAAAGTCTGACAAAACTGCCATCGGAGCACCATTGCTGTCATTCGTTTCCCAAGACCCTGTGTCTGATTCTCGGCATTGCATGCATTCTATGATGATAATCTGGGTTATCAGAAAGGAGTCACTGGGAACATGTGAGAAGAGAAAAAACCAGAAGTAGTAACATTAAAATAATCAAACTTTTACTCTCAAACAGATGATGAATGAATTGCCTAGCTATACAATTATGGACCAAATATATGTAAAAATTATACAAATGAGCATGTGTTTCTTCCTGTTTTATAGCTTGACCCCACAAATCACAGGCCTCAAAAAACTCCCAGTACAGAGCCTTTCCCTAAAGAGGTTAATATCACCAATTTTAGGCAAATTTGTCCAGGATCGTATGGCAAAGTCAGGCTCAGCCAAAAATTGAAGCCACTAATGCTGATGCCAAGCTGATTAATGTTTCCTTAAGTATCTAAATTGTCTATCAAATGCTATTTTAAGTGTCTGAAGACTAGTACGCAGACTCTTACACTATTTAAGCTTCAGTTCTCCGAGGCTGTCTGCTTTTGCTGCATTTCACATAAAAGGCATTTTTTCCCTCTATTTGAGTTAATTTTCCATGTTCTCCGCAAATAATTCTTGGGTTTCTGGAACAAAAGCTTACAGAAACAGGGTAAACAGTTTGAACTCTGACTTTTGTTTTCCATTTGTGAGAACGTGATTTTTTTTTAACTTTCTAATCACAGTCATAAAATTAAGCCTGATTTTCAGAACGAAGTTTACCTGACTGTCAATAACTTCCCAAGTGCCCTATCTTCAAAAATTGCACATTTGATGGCGAAATACAAAATCTGTCTGAAAAGGTCTTGTTTTACTGTTAGCATTTGAGAAGAGACTTCTACTTCAAGAAAATCAAAGGATTGTTTCTCACCCTAAAGGAAAACCAGGTTGGAAAGCTTGGCAAAATTATACCTGGTCATTTATAATTTTTCATTAGACACCTGGGAAATGTTCTTCACTAAAAGAAACCTTTTAAAATTCCTAAAGAATTAGACTCCTTGCTCACCAGGATTGTGAGAACATTGACCCAAATCTGGGACTGAGGAACCAAATACCACTTCTCCCCCTCGCCCACCGTCCCACTAAACATACTCTACAAACTCCCAGTCACCAACTCTCCATCACTGTCCAAACTGCCATTGCTGAGAGCGATTTATGACACAGTATCGGTTACCAGGGACAGTAACACAGATAACTTTTGGTTTCTGGAAAACGTTTGCCATAGGAAAAAATATACTCACAAGTGTACAAAAAGAAAAATTCAATTCCTGTAAATGTGGATGTACATAACCAGAGCTGAATTTTTTTTTGCATGAAGAGTTTGAATATATAAAACTCTTGAATCTACCTTAAAAACTAAACCATGAATATCCCAAGAAGTAGGTATTAGTTTACATGACACAATATGAAATGTATCTAAGTGTCTTTCTCTGATAACACCCATCTATATTCATGTCTCCCTCCCTCGTTCCTTTTGTATTTAAAACCTGACATGTCAATTAGCATCTTACATAAATCATATTTCATAGCATTTATTAGCTGAGTGTTGAAATCATATTGATTATGTCACCATAAGATGTTCTATAGAATAATCTTATTTACTAATCACTTGAGGTCTCTGTAACTTGTTTCTTTTTTTTTTTTTTTGAGATGGAGTCTTGCTGTCTCCCAGCCTGGAGTGCAGTGGCGCGATCTTGGCTCACTGCAAGCTCCACCTCCTGGGTTCACGCCATTCTCCTACCTCAGCCTCTTGAGTAGCTGGGACTACAGGTGCCCGCCACCACGCCCGGCTAATTTTTTTTTTGTATTTTTAGTAGAGACGGGGTTTCACCGTGTTAGCCAGGATGGTCTCGATCTCCTGACCTCAGCCTCCCAAAGTGCTGGGAATACAGGCGTGAGCCACCACCATACCCGGTCTGTAACTTGTTTCTGAATGAGATTGTCAGATCTGTGTTGACAGAGCTCTATCTAGTAGTTCTTTTCCCCCCATGGAGCTAAAAATATCACAGTGGCACAGCAAGCTGCCTCTCTACCTGCCTCCCAGACTGGGGACCCTAGCTCCATGGTCCCCTTCCTCCAGAATAATATGGAGGCACAGAGCCACCCACCTAGACTTCACTTTCCAAGTCTACCCTGCAACTAGAAGTGGCTTGCCAATGTATTTTGAGAAGTAATGTGTACAATTTCCATGTTTCTTGCTGAAGAGGAAATGGCTATGGGGAAAGGTTGATCAACAGGTACAAAGTTGCAGTTAGATGGGAGGAATCAGTTCCGGTGTTCCATTGCACAGCAGGGTGACTGTGGCTAACAATAATGCACTGTATATTTCAAACTAACTAGAAGAGAGGATTTTGAATGCTTTACTACAAAGAAATGATAAATGTTTGAGATGATGGATTTACTAATTACTCTGGTTTCATCGTTACACAATGCACATGTGTCAAAACCTCTCATTTTATCCCATGAATATGTGCACTTACTATGTCAATTAAAGTTAAAATAAAATTTTATTTTAAAAATGGCTTACCCTCCTTACTGTCATGTCCACTGTCACCCTCTTCTACAAGCTTTTTTTTTTTTTTTTTTGTCTTTTCCCAAGTAATTGAGGGTCCTTTTTTTTCCCCACAGTATCTTAGTCTATGGCCTAATATACACACAGCTTATTGGATAATACTTGCCTCTATTTCATGTCCATTATGCTTATTGATTTATATATGTGTCCCCCCATTAGACCATATATTACTTGTGAGCAATGTGTATGTCTTACTCATCCTTCTTCTTTCTAGCACTTAAAGTTCACCTAGCATACGATAAATGCTGAATAAATGCCAGCTGAATAAATAAACGAACCAATCACCTTCTTTAGTTAGCAAATGGACATGCTATGTATGAAGGCAAATTTAGACACAATCTCTATGCCTGCATATTTCTCAGAAATTTGAAAGCTTTAACCATATCATTTGGAGTTCAACTTCAACGTTGAACTGCAAGCTTTATAACATAAACTCTATTTGTCCCTTATAGGTCAAGTCGACTTTTACTGACCTATTTTTTACCTACCACATTGGCCAAGATGGGAAAGGCTGATAACATACAGTGTTAAGTTGGAAAGACTGTGGGCTAATAGGCACTCTCATCCCCTGTTAGTGGTAGTATATAGCAGTATAACTTATTTTTTCCTGTGAATATCTTCGCAAATGTACTCAAGAACAATTGTATGTGGATGTTCATGGCATTACTTATAGGAGCAAAACCAACCAAAATGCCCTTCATTAGAAAAGCTGTTTATGCGAATGATGGTACATCCTCACAAAAAGACTCTGCTAAGAGTAAAAAGAATGAGGCAGGTCAACCTGTTCTATAGCAATTGCTCTTAGGTATATTATTAAGTGAGAAAGAATGATACAAAATAACATACTCCTACATGTGTTTTTAAAAATGCATATCTAGGGATACATCATATGTGCATAGACAATTTTCAAGGACTCTAGAAAAAAATTGTAATTCTGGGAGACTGTCTGGGCCTGGAGAATACTTTCTGCATATTTCAATTTTACTTTTACTCCATGAATACATTACTTTTTTCAGTAGTTTTACCAGTTCATACCCATTATGACAAAAGAGATAATAACAAGTGTACATGACAATGTAGAGAAATTGGAGCCCTCACACATTGCTCGTTGGAATGTAAAATCGTACAGCCATTTGGCAGTTCCTGGAAGTGCTAAATACAGGGTTACCACATGACTCAGAAATTTCTCTAATAGGCATATACTCAAGAGAATCAAAGACGTGTATCCACATAAAACTCGCACACAAACGTTCATAGCAATTTTATTTGTAATAGCCAAAAAGTGGAAACCCAAATGTTCATCAACTCATAAATGAGAAAATAAAATGTAGTATACACCCATACAATGAAGTCTTATTTGGCAATAAAAAGAATGAGGTACTGATACATGCGGCAACGTAACTGACCCTTGAAAACACTATACTACATGAAATAAGCCAGACACAAAAGACCACATATTGTATTGTTCCATTTATATAAAATGTCCAAAATTAGATTCCATGGAGACAGAAAGGAATTAATTGTGGCAATGATTGCACGACTCTGTGAATGTACTGAAAACCACTGAGCTTTGTACTTTAAATGGGTGGATTTTATATTTTTATGCAAAATATATCTCAATAAAACTGTAAGAAAAATAGTTTTAGAAGCATTATCACATACATGGTTGCACCTGATCTTCATATCCATTCTGAGAGGGAATGTTTGCAAAGAGCAGATGAGGCTGTGTAGGCAACGAAACCCAGAAAAAAAAAATAGCATGACTTTAACATTAAAGAAAGTCTATCATCATAAACCTGGGTATTTACCTTTTGGAAATATTTCTGTAGTAAAAGAAAAAATTTACTCATGGTTTGCCTCCCACAACCCATCTGCCTATTCAGTGATTCATTCATTAGAAACTCTTCCAGTCACCTAGAATGTATCTGTGCCGCACTCACTGAATCTCCTAGTGTTTTCTCAGCAGTACAATCTAAGAGCTTTCTGGGTACAAAGTGTTCTATCCCATCACACTTTCAATTTATGAGCTACTAATTGACTAAAAGGAAAGGGGATTTTAGATCGTCGATTAGTCCTCATTTTAAAACCATTCAGTTAAAAGAGACATACTTGTGTACTTTTTGCAGATGACAATATTGATGGTGGGACAACACAAGGAAGATAGAACAACCTAAGAATGGATAGCTTGTGCTAGAAAATCAGTTACAAAATCTTATATGGCTTTTCCTCCCTGCCAGGCGTCATTCCAGCATGTTGCATATATTAATTCATTTAATGCCACCACAATCCATTATTAACCATATTTTACAGATGAGAAATCTGGGACTGTGAGGAGCTTGCCCA
The DNA here is from genome assembly GCF_000951045.1 of Mandrillus leucophaeus. Taxonomy (NCBI): domain Eukaryota; kingdom Metazoa; phylum Chordata; class Mammalia; order Primates; family Cercopithecidae; genus Mandrillus; species Mandrillus leucophaeus. Next base: position 1,958,946 of record NW_012105631.1, read on the forward strand.
GTGGCACTCATCCAGCTAGCAATGGCCAGAGCCAGCACTGGCACCAAACACTTGACTCCAGAATCCCTGCTCTTGAGCACTATTCTACCCACTCCATACCTAAACCCCAGTTCATTATGTAAAAGAGTTGTGACATAGTATGTTTTCTCTCATAATACTTTAAAGTTAAATCAAATTCATATTGTCACCCTAATTAGTGCCCTTTTTTCACCTCAATCAGACTCAGTTAAGATAATCTTTATATTACAAATAGCATTTCAGTCTCAACTACCATTATCACATGTAATCACAATCGTATTAGCTGTTAAGCAGCTTTGATTGATGCCTTTTCTCTGTTTTGTGATGTAAAATACACCTGAGGTGTTAAAAAGGTTTGACTTTTGTGTTCAGATGCATAGGGTTGGTTATAAAACACAAAAGTAATCATGACTCATTTACGACAATCACTGAAGCCCATCATCGTTGTTGCAGGGACAATGTAAAGTTATCTTCTTCATGAGCTATATCTAAAATGACACAAACCCCACAAATATAATTTAGTGTTCTCATTAGAGAAGATAAGTTGAAAAATTAAAACAATAATTGTCATCTGATCCTGCAATCCTAATCCCACTTCTGTGTATATATCCAAAAGAACTGAAAGCAGAGTCCTCAGAGAGATTTGCACACCTGCGTTCACAGCAGCATTATTTACAATAGCCAAGAAGTGGAAACAACACAAATGTCTACCAACAGATGAATGGATAAACAAAAAAAAAATTGATATAGACATAAAATGGAGTATTATTCAGCCCTGAAAAGGAAGAAAAGGAAGAAAACCCTGTCACGTGCTGCAACATGGATGAACCTTGAGGACATTGTGCTAAATGAAATTAGCCAGTTGCAAAAAGACAAATACCATATGACTCCATTTATATGAGGTATCTAAAGTAGTAAAATTAACAGAAACAGAAAGAATAATGGTGGTTGCCAGGCTTTGGAAGGAGAGGGAAATGGGGAGGGAGTTGTTGGTAAATGGGTTACAGTTTCAGTTTTACAAGATGAAAAAGCTCTGGAGATCTGTTGAATATACTTAATGCTAGTAAACTGCTTAACAAAATCAAGATGGTAAAACTTATATTCTATGTTTTTACTATAAACTTATATTCTATGTTTTTACCACAACTAAAATTAATATAATTTTTAAAATAATAACTTCTAGTTTTATCTCAATGATGAAAGTCTCTCGTAAAGTTTAAGACCTTGAATGTAGGTGTCAGAATGTGAAAAATATGAACCTGTGACATACAAAACTTACTAACAAAGTCTTAGAGTTTGGGATGATGGATGGTTGATTATTTAAAATATAACAATGATTATGATTATATGATATATGTCATAGTTTGTTTATGTTAGTCTACCCATAAAATGAAGGTTTGTTTTCTTCCAAATTATTCTAAAATAGATTGCTAGTCCTGAAAACCGGTTCCTCAAGTCATTTCAATAGGATAAATGTGCTGATAACACCCCATTAATTAAAGTCAGTGGATATCCCATAAGCACCAATGCCACAGTAAGCAACCAAAGCCATACCATGTATATATATCTAGGCCAAATGTCTCCCTTAGGCCAGAAACAGACCAGCTGAGAAGGCAGGGATGGCTGGGATGGGGTAGCAAGTGGGAGGGGAGAAGGAATACAATAAAATTAGAAGGTGGGTTGAGGTCAGGCTAGATAGGATCTGAAATTTTATGTTGAACATCTGAACTCTTTTATAGAAACTAAGGAAAGAATAAAGTTTTTTTTTTATTAAGGAAAGGACATAATCATATCTGTGTATAAGACGAATAACTGGTAGTATGGTGGGAGATGAACTCTGGTAGAGAAGAGCTAAGAGCAGGGAGAGCTGTGAGGAGGCTACTTCAACAGCCTGGACAAGAAAAAATGGAAGGATGAAAATGGACTAAACATTTAGTGCTCAGACAACTGGATAGCCACACACAAAAGAATGAATTTGAACCTCTACCTCACACTATATACAAACCATTAATTCTAAATGAATCAGACCTAAATATAAGAGCTGAAACTATAAAACTCTTAGAAGAAAACATAGGTGTAAGTCTCCTGACCCAGGATTAGAAACAGTTTCTTAGATATCCACATAAAGCACAAGTAATCAAAGGAAAAGATACACAAATTGTTCTTCAACACACTAAAAACTTTTGTGCATCCAAGGACACTACCAAGAAAGGGAAAAGATTCACAAAATGGGAGAAAATATTTGCAAATCATGTATTTGATAAGGGTCTACTATCCAGAACATATAAAGAATCCTTACAACTCAACAATAAAATTTAAAATCATCAAATTTTTAAATGGAAAAAAACTGAACATACATTCTCTCAAGGAAGATATGCAAATGGCCAATATGCCTGAAAAGGTGCTTAACATCATTCATCATTAGGGAAATGTAAATCAAAACTATAGCGAGATACTACTTCGCACACACTGGGATGACTATAATCAAAGACAATAACAAATGTCGGTGAGGATGTGGAGAAATTGAACCCTCATGCATTGCTGGTAGGCATATAAAATAGTAAAGCCTCTTTGGGAACTATTTTGAAGGTTTCTCAAAAAGTTAGATAAACACAGTTACCACATGTCCCAGGAATTTCAGTCCTAAGTAGGTACCCAAGAGAAATGAGAACATACATGCATACAGAAACTTTGTACACGGCCAAAAAGTGGAAATCCAGTTGTGTACAAGCTAATGAATGGATAAAGAAAATGAAGTATATTTATACAGTAGAATAGTATTCAGCCACAAAAAGAAATGAGGTGCTGACACATGCTGCAATACAGATGAACCTCCATAACATATGCTAAGTAAAAGAAGCCAGTCACAAAAGGCCACATGTTGTATTGTTCCATTTATATGAAATTTCCAGAATAGCACTCCATAGAGACAGAAAGTAGATGAGTGATTGTCAGGGGCCGGGCAAATGGGAAGTGACTAAAGGTAGGGATGGGTGGCTCTGGGGTGATGAAAATATTCTACAATTAATTCGTGGTGAAAGCTGCAGAATTCTGAATATATTAAAAACTACCAGACTGTATATTTTAGATGGGTGATTTTGTGGTATATTAATTGTATATCAAATCTGTTTGTTTATTTTAATAAATGACACATTGGGAGAGTCTTTGTGTGGAACTATTTGGTGACTGCCTGTTCTAATGAGAGATGCCACCATTGAGAAGTTAGGAATTCTGGAGATACGGTAAACTGTTACTGAGATCTCTGTAACATCAGAGACCAAGTTCTATGAAGTACATAAAACCTGAAAATAAAATGTGATGTTTGAGCTCATTTTTAGGATACTAATTACTGAGTCAGAGGGCCAAGTTCAGGATGCTATGAGTGGTATTTCTGCTCCATATCCACACACTTGTTTATTTGCTTGATAATTTGTTTCAGATTTATAAGTGCAAGTAAAGCACTCAGTAAATAGAGTAATTTAGGTACTTTCCAACAAATTGCTCTTGTGTACTTTGCACATGAATTTGCTAGGGCACATCAGGAGACAGAAGGAGCTGATGGGTGGGCAAATGTGACCAGAATGTCTCTACTGCAATCTAATCCCCCACAATCAAGTCAACCCCATGCTGGTTCCCATGCCCAAGCCCTACATCCCTTGCAGGTATCTCCTCTCCCACCAGGCCTTTCCAACAGCTTCCGCCCCCAGAGCTCTCCCTCGTCTCATCTCCTGTATCATTTACTGCCTGGCCTGCGATCCCAATCCTGGCTGTTCTTGGGAATTCATTGGAAGCCCCTGGGGAGCTTTTTGGCAATGTAGATTTTTGGACCCACGTCCAGATCTATGGAACTGAGATCGATGAAGGTTTGGCTAGAAAATCTGCAATTTTAATAAGCCTCCTAAATGATTCTGAAAGAGGCAGCCTTGAAGTGCTTTATATTAAGCACCATTCAATTTTCATCTTATCTCCATCTTGTATTCTCAACCATCTGTGAGACCTGAAGGAAAGAAATTAGACATGTTTCTTTGTATATATAACATCTAGCCCATTCATTAATTCATTCCCTCAAAAACATTGATTGAATGCCTCTTATATCCCCAGCCTTATTCTAAGTGTAATGACGATCAATGAATAAAACACACACCGTCACTCAATAAATCGCTGGTGATCCTGATGATGATTCTATTAAACTGAATTCAACACATAATAGCAAACACTTAATAGCACTTTTTATATGGCAGTAACTGTTCTAAGCATTATTTTTATCATCTCCAAGTAACAAAGGAAGGCACAGAGAGGCAACTTGCCCAAGATTCCACAGTTAGGAACTGGTAGGGACAAGAGATGAACATGAGCGAGCCAGTTCCAGAGTTAGCGCTGGTAACTGTTCTGCTGTGTTTGTTCAGCACATGTAACAATGTCCTGCCCTTCTATTACCAAAAAGACAAGAAATAACAAGTGCTGGTGAGTGCGTGGGGAAAAGGGAGTCCTGTACACTGTTGGTGGCAGTGTAGACTGCTGCAGCCATTATGGAAACAGTATGAAATTTTCTCAAAAAATTAAAAATAGAATTACCCTGTGATCCAGCAAACCCTCTTCTGAATATATATCCAAAGGAATGAAATCACCTCGTAAAGATATCTACACCCCCATGTTCATTACAGCACTATTCACAGCAGCCAAGATACAGAAACAACCCAAGTGACAACATGTGGACAAATGCACAAATGCAGTATTATTCAGCCTTAAAAACGAATGAGATCTTGCCATTTGCCACAACATGGATGAGCCTGATGGAGGTTATTATGCTAAGTGAAACAAACAAAGACACAGAAAAAAAAAATGGCATAATCTCATTTATATATGGAATCTTTTATTAAGTCAAATATACAGAGATAGAACATAACACAGTGGTTATGGGGAGGGTTGGGGGAAGGGAAGAAAATGAGGAGATGTAGATCAAAGGCTATAAAGTAGCAGATATAGGATGAACAAGTCTGGAGATGTAATCTACAACATGAGGACTATAGTTAATCATATTGTACTATATTCCGCAATTTTGCTCCTTGCATAGATTTTAGCGTTGGATGACGACGTGAGATGATGGATACATTAGTTTGCCTCACTGTAGTAATAATTTTATTATCTATATGTATCTCTTCACAGCATGTTGTACACCTTAAGTATACACAATAAAATTTACTTCAAAAAAATAATTAATTTTGAAAAAATCAAGTTGTACATCTTAAACATATATAATGTTATTTGTAAGTTATACCTCAATAAAGCTGGAAAAAAATACACCAAAAAACAGAGAGCATATTCATAACCCAACCATCTCTAACTACTGGGCAATTTTTCTGCACTTGAAATTTCCTAAAATGTAAATCATGGAAATAAACTATGCTTGAAGCTATACCAATAAAAATGACTATTATTTTTCAGGCTCAAAAAATAATAATACTCTGCCCTTATCCTATATGAGCTCCTCGGTAGAGAGCTATACTATGAAATAAAAAGTGCTATAACAAAGAAATAAGCTTAGGCATACACAGGGTTGAATGAATATTTTTAAAATATGAAGCCTTTATAGTGCAAAGCATTTAAGCTAAGCCTTGATACAGGAGTGAGGAGGAGAAGGAGGAAGAAGAAAAGAAGCAGGAAGAGGAGACAGGGAAGGGGAGGAGAAGACAATTATGATACCAGAAAGATTACCATCAGGGCACAAAGGATAGAAAATGGCCATGGCTATGGGTGCTAGGGAGCAGCAGTGACTGACGGACCTGCCTCTCACACCCCAGTGAGAAGCAGAAGCATTTCTTTCCTATAAAGGAAGCTGGCTGGCCAGGAGGCAGACACACCCACCACCAGGAGCCACGTCTCTGCTGACGGCAGCCACAGTGGGATGTCACAGGTGCCCACAGCAAGCAGAATATAGAAACGGCTGCTGCTGCTTAAACACTAGTGGTCTTTGAACCATGTTCACCAATCTGAAGAACAGAACATCAGTCCCGACACTTTTGAAAGAAAATCCTAGGGTTTAAGGAGAAGAGGTAGAAATGCTAAACCAATGACTAAAAATAAATTTTCAGAATCAACAGAATCAAATAGAACATTGGGCATCAGATTCAAAGAACGGTTAACATAGACATAGGCAGATAGACGAGACAGACACACGCATGCCAGAAACAAGTTCTGAAAGTATTTTGCTCAGTTACAAAAAACTATGTAAAAAATATTGATCAAAAAATAACTAAAGAAGCTCCAAGAAAGTAAGAGGACTACTCCTAGAGAACAAAAGAAAAGCTCAAGACAGAGGAAAAAATGCTGAGGTGGGAGTTTCCTGGAGGTGAGAGCCATTTTGTCAGCTGTGGGATGGCACAGTGGCCCAGGACACCTCAGATACACAGCCCAATCAGAAGAGGCAGAAAATGGCCAGGTGTGGTGGCTCACGCCTGTAATCCCAGAACTTTAGGAGGCAGAGGCAGGTTGATCACTTGAGGTCAGGAGTTTGGGACCAGCCTGGTCAACATGAGGAAAACCTGTATATACTAAAAATAAAAAATTAAAAGATTAAAAAAGCAGCCAGGCATGGTGGTGCACTCCTGTAATCCCAGCTACTCAGGAGGCTGAGGCAGGAGAATCGCTTGAACCCAGGAAGCACAGGTTGCAGTGAGTAGAGTTCGCACCACTGCACTCCAGGCTGGGTGACAGAGCTAGTAAGACTCCGTCTCAAAAAAAAAAAAGAAAAGAAAAGAAAAGAAAAAAATCAGTGGCAGAAAACGGAAAGATCCCCAGAGAACATTTGTTTCAACATACATAGGGGAACCCTGGCGATAATACAGGCATAAATCTAAAGTGATCCATTAAATTTGCAGTGACAGAGCAAGCCAAGACAATGTCCAGTGTGCTGGTAGGTTCTCACATGGTAGGTTCTCAATAAATATTGCTGGATGAATAATGGAAAAAAAGGGATGGAGAGAGGAAGAAAGGGAAGAGATGGCAAATGAGGACCATGTGGTAGAAGACTGTGGCCAGAATGCTAAGAAATGCAACTAAAAGGTATGAAGGAAGGGGCTTCTGTCAGAAAGAAATAGAAATTGCTATTGGTAAAGACAGAAGTCCAAAATGAACTTAGAGCGTACACAATGGGGCCAACAAGATGAAATAAAACCATCTGCCTTCATCCATGGCATGGCCATATTTTAGAAATGGGATCAAAGGGGTTTGGGGTTATGATCTACAAACCCTCACTTGTCATTTGAGAGTCGAGGAGAATGGCTTAGTGAAAAACCAATCCTTGAGGTTTATTACACACAGGACTTTGAAGATGGTTATAGTCATAGCTCTGCTGGCCACAGCTGTTTTTCACTTTGACAATACACAGTCAGAACTGGACTTGGAATCCCTTGGTGTCAATGAGAAGAAATGAGGAAAAGCCATCCACTCGGAAGATAAACAGAAAATACCTGGTGCTAGAAAAATTCCCCAGAAAAGAACATGATATAAATCTGATTGACTGAGATTATTACAATGGTTACAAGACATAACATAAAGAAACACCATGCTTATTTAGCATGTACTTGTCAGGGACCTTGCTAAATGCTTTTCATGCCTTAGCTCATTTGGTCCTTGCAACTCTATGACATAGGTACTCCATGACATTATCCCTACTTTAAAGACTAGAAATCTGAAAATTACCAAGATTAAGAAACTTAACCTTGATCCCCTAGTGGTCAAGACAGGACAGTCCTACTTAGTGAAGCCCCTTCCTATGAATAAGATAAAGCATGAAATATTAGAAGGGACTCAAGATAGAGAAGTCTTCACCAATCATCCCTATTCCACGGTTTGAAAATGGCTGCAAGTATGCTGCTGCCTTCAGATACTAGAAATTCCTGCTGGATGCTGAATGCAGTACTAATATTTTAAGCTAACAGAAGTAGGAATAGAGGTAAACAAAGTCTCAACATTGTCCCAATTCCTTCCTTAGGGGACTAGCCATCAAAAACTCCCAAGTTAATATAAAGCCAATTAGTCCTTTCATTTTAATAAACTCCAATTCGAAATTAAGCCTACTTTGACCACAGGCATTGAATTTCAGCTCATGCACATTCGAAATTATTTTACAAACGAGGCATGTGTCAAATGTAACTAACCCACAGAAAACAAACGTCTTCCAACTACAAGTTCTCATAGACAGCTTCTAATCTATGATATTGCTCTTATAGAATATGTGGAGCTGGAGGGATGTCATTTTGGAAACTTTTTTAAAATCCTGACAGAAATGTTATATTCAGAACAATTGATCCTCATGGCTATTAGGATGGGCTACTGTCAAAAATAACACCCAAAAAATATTGAACATTGGTGAGGGTGTGGAGCAATTGGATTCCTTCTGCACTGTTGGTAGGATTGTGAAATGGTGCAGCTGTTATGAGAAAGAGTATGGCAGTTTCCAAGAAAATTAAAAATAGAACTACCATATGATCCAACAATTCCACTTCTGGATATATACCCAAAATAATTGAAAGCAGGGTCTCGAAGAGATATTTGCACACCCATGTTCATAGTAGCACTATTCACAATAGCCAAAGTCCTCGTCAAAAGAATCTAAGTAAACAAAGAGACAACAGTAGCCTCTGATCATTCAGGAAAATCATTCACAAATCAAATCAAAAGATTGATAGATTTGATTACCCAAAAAGACTTTTCCATATCCACACCAAAACAAAACAAACAACAATAACAAAATAAGCCTACCAGCCGGGTGCAGTGGCTCACACCTATAATCCCAGCACTTTGGGAGGCCAAGGTGGGTGGATCACGAGGTCAGGAGATCGAGACTATCTTGGCTAACACGGTGAAACCCCATCTCTACTAAAAAAATAAATAAATACAAAAAATTAGCCAGGTGTGGTGGCGGGCGCCTGTAGTCCCAGCTATTCAGGAGGCTGAGGCAGGAGAATGGCGTGAACCCAGGAGGCAGAGCTTGCAGTGAGCCAAGATCACGCCACTGCACTCCAGCCTGGGCGACAGAGCAAGACTCTGTCTCAAAAAAATAAAAAAATAAAAAATACGCCTAACACCATAAAACAAAATTGAAAAGCCAACAATGAAATGTGAAATAAAATTTACATAATTTAATACAAATGGTCGGTCATCTTATTTCACAGCAAAGACTTACAATTCATCATCAATAACAAAGCATTAAAACCACAATTTTAAGAATGCTCAAAGAACACTGGCAAGCATTTGCAAAAGAAGAAATATCCAAAGTTAATTAACAGATGTTAATATTTGCAACCCTTCCCTTATAATTCCCTTATAATGCAATAGTAGGTAGGCATAAAAAAAATTTTCATTCTTTGATTATTGGTATGGAATAATTTCCAAAATATATTGTTAGGTGAAAAAAGCAAGGGCCAAAACAATATATATAGTATGCTTCTTTTTGTGTGTGCCCTTATACCCTTCTTTACTTGTATATGCGTAATTATTTTAGGAAGGCTAGTTAAGGAAATCGTAACAGTGGTCACCTCCTGAGAGGGTTACTGATGGATGTCTGGGAGGCAGGTGCTGAAGGCGCTCTCCTTTTCCACTGCACAATACTTTGTATCTTTGACATCTTGAACCACGCACATTTCCTCAAGGAATAGATAAATTTTGTTAATTTTTGAACTTTTTGCAAATCACAAAAAATGCATATTGAAATGAGAAACTTGTCATTTTGTTTTGTCTATTAAAGAAACAGAATAAAGAAAAATAAGCCAGAGGCATCCAGTATCCAGAGAAATAAAAACTTTTGTTCATTGCTTGCATTAATGGAACTTGAAACAATCTTTCTTGAGGACAATTGGCAAGATGAATAAAGAGACTTCAAATGTGCATCTCCTTTGCCTCAGTCAGTGATTCTAGGAATCTATCGTAAAGAAATAACCAAACATACGTCTAAAAATAACACGCACATTTGTTGCAGATTTGCAAATAATATGTCTCAATAAGAAATTTAATTATGGAAATTACATACTTCCATAAAATAGAACATTATGTAGCCAAAAAAATAATGGTGAAGAATAATAATTTTTGACCTGGGAAAGTACCAAATGGAGGCTACCAAACAGTATGTATGAAAAAAAACTAGCATTTTTATTTTTATAAGTTTATACGTACATACAAATTCAGAAAGTATATATAGCTAAGTTTTTAATTTTTCCTTTTAACAGATATCTTTGAATGAAGGGAAAATGAGTGTTATTCTTCTCTTATTTTTTATCGCATGTTTTTGAAATTCTCTGCATTAAATAGAGCACAATTTTTAGGAGAATGGACTCAAGAGCCAAGGTGCTGAAATTCAAATGCCTACAATGCTACTTGCACAAAGTCACAGAGCCTCTCTCTGCCCCAGTCACTGTGCCTCTTTCCTATCTGTAAAGTGAGGATAATAATAGTTACTACAACAAGGGTTATTGTGAGTTCCGTGAATTAATGGAAGCATGCCCCTTAGAACACTACCTGGGCCAGGCGCGATGGCTCACGCCTATAATCCCAGCACTTTAGGAGGCTGAGGTGGGTGGATCGCCTGAGCTCAGGAGTTCAAGATCACCCTGGGCAACATGGGGAAACCCCATCTCTACTAAAATACAAAACAATTAGTCGGGCTTGGTGGCATGTGCCTGTAGTCCCAGCAACTCATGAGGCTGTGTCAGGAGAATCACTTGAGCCTGGGAGGCAGAGGTTGCAGTGAGCCAAGATCATGCTACCATACTACAGCTTGGGCTACAGAGTGAAACTCTGTCTCAAAAAAAAAAAACAAAAAAAAAAAAACAAAAACAAAAACTACCTGGAATTCAGTAAGTATTTATTGTTTTTATTACTTTTAAAACTAGGAGAAAAATCTTTTTAAAACTCAAGTTTATGATCCATAATACAACTTCAATGTTTACTTTATACACATAACTAAGAGTAAAAAAGCAAATGTATATGATCTGGGGGACAATGAATGAAAAAATATTTAATCTGCAAATTCTTATAATGGTAAGGACAGTATTAATTTGGCCTTCCAAATTTAAAAAGGTAAAGAGCCTTCTATTATATGCTAGTCTGTTTTCACACTGCTATAAAGAAATACCTGAGACTGGGTAATTTATAAAGGAAAGAGATTTAATTGACTCACAGTTCCACATGGCTGGGGAGGCCTGAGGAAACTTACAATCCTGGCACAAGGGGAAGAGGCATGTCTTACATGGCGGGAGGTGAGAGTGACAGCGTGCGAAGGTGGAATTGTCAAACACTTATAAAAACATCAGATGTCATGAGAACTCATTCACTACTATGACAACAGCATGGGGGAAACTGCCCCCATGATCCAATCACCTCCCACCAGGTCCCTCCCTTGACGTGTGGGGATTATGGCGATTACAATTTGAGATAAGATTTGGGTGGGGACACAGAGCCAAACCATATCATATTATTCTTATCTTAACATAAAAGCAAACAAAAACAAGCCCATAAAATCCAAGGACCCTGGGTACAGTGTACACTACTGGAGTGATGGGCACACTAAAATCCCAGACTTCACCACTTTACAATTCATCCATGTAACCAAAAGCCCCTAAAGCTATTGAAATGAAAATACCCCTAAAGCTATTGAAATGAAAAAAACAGACAAACAACCAAGTACCTCCCACTGAGGTGAGACTTCCGAAATATTATCTTCTAGGAGGGGACCATCTCATTTGGATACCTGATTTTGTATTCACAAGCAAAGTGCATTTTTCTACTAAACTTACGGGTGAGCAGGCACAACAAAAAATGTTCCAGGGATGTTCTGTGGGTGATAAGAAGCACAAAACTTTTTACCCACTCTCTGTGGGAGACTGGTGATCAGGACCATCCTACTTAAATGAGAAATCTGTTGCTAGGATTCCAATGCTTCAGAAATCTGCAGGACAACAGGGGATTGATGAAACAAGGTTGGCAAGAGAGAATCACAGACCATGAGGACCACAACAACGCATTATGCTAAGAAACCTAGTCCAGAACTATGAAAAAAATCTGGGGATGTTAGATTGGTTCTGTGAGCTACCAGCCATCCCCAAAATAACACAGCCATGAAAGATAGCATTCTTGTCTAATGAAGAAATGGCCAAAGAATATAATTTATTCACTTATAGTCTGCTTTATTAATGTTTGATTTTAATAGATTTTTGTTAAGTCAAAATGACTTAAGGAAGTCATAATGAGTCCAATGACTCATTAGTATCTAGTCTTCATTTCAGTTTACACGTTTTTTTATCTTTTGAAGGTTGGAGGTGGGGTGGTGTCTCATGCCAGTAATCCCAGCACTTTGGAAGGCCAAGGCAGGCAGATTCCTTGAGGTCAGGAGTTCAAGACCAGCCTGGCCAACATGATGAAACCCCATCTCTACTAAAATATACAAATTAACCTGGGATTACACCTGTAATCCCAGCTACCCAGGAGGCTGAGGCAGGAGAACCACTTGAACCCTGGAGGCAGAGGCTGCAGTGAGCCTAGATCGCACCACAGCATTCCAGCCTGGGTGACAGAGCGAGACTGTCTCAACAAAAAGAAAAAAGAAGGTTAGTTTTACCCTTATACAGGGAGCAGCAAGATGCCAAAAAGTGCAGCAAGAGGCCCTAACCTTGTCAGCCAGGTGGTGAGTCCCTCTCCCCATGGAGGGCAGGAGCAATGAAGTGGGGCTGAGCAAGGCACAGGTGGGGCTTTGTCAGCTAGATGCTGGGAAGCGGCTCTGAAGCACTCGTAACCATAGTTTATAGCAACTGAGGTGGCCAAGACCCGGCATTTGAAGCCAGTGGCACAGGCTCCAAAAACAACTCAGGGAAAAATGCCCTTTGGTGACCTTCAGAATCATGGCTGCCACAAAGAAGATGGAACTTGACTCAGATTGTGTCCACTTCTTTGGCAGCCTCTTCTTGTACTTGATCACCCTTCTCATTTTCTCACAAGCAGCCAGGCCTCTGGCAGGGCCCACTGGCTAACCTAAAAAACCCAGGGAGAGAGTATTCATCATTTAAATAAAACTTTGCCTTTCTTAAAATACCACCATGCACCAAACCAACCCTTCAATCCTACAGCCAATTAAAGCCTCCATTTCTGCACTGGTGTGAGCTGAGGTGTCACGAGCAAACCAATCTGACTCAAGAGCTTCATACGCAGTTGGAAATTGAGTGAACTCTCTCACAGTTTCAGAGTAGGAGGGACAACCCAGTTATCCCAAGTGAGTATGTAATCAACCAAATCTGTAAAGGAAAATAATTGTGTAAGATAGAGGCATCTGGTGGAGGGCAGAAGTATATCTGTGACTCCAGGAAAATCAGGGTGAACAGTGACCCTTCCCTTCGGAGAGAAGCTCCACAGGATCTGGGCCCTCTAGAGCCTAGCAAGAAGAAGAAAAAAAAAATCCTAATACCGGGGGCAGCAAAATTCATCACATCATTGTTTTTTCTCACCTATTCGTTTCTTTTTTTCTTAATTTATTAAGCATATAGTGTACAGTGGTTAGGAGGAAGGATTCTGGAACCAAATGGCAGGGTCGCAAATTCCCATTTTACCACTTCCTAAATGCAAGTTCTTTTCACCTATGAACTGGGGACAATGCAAACTTCATAAGATTGTTGCGAGAATTAAATCTAATTTATGTGAAGTGTGCCTGACCCCCAAATTAGCCTTATATGTAGTAGATTATGAGGAGGAGGAAGAGGAAGATAAGAATGACGATGACAATGATGACAGTTATAGGGCACCTGCTATGTGGCCCCAGGCATTGGAGATGGCTTATGTTCCTCATCACAAGAAACACACAATTAAGCAGAGGGGATGGACATGACACTGATTTATTTTACTATGTGATGGTGCTGTGTATATTTGATCTGGGTTTGAGGTGCTATAGAGTATGGTGGCCAATAACACGGGTTCTTGAGTTAGACAGTCTGGGTCCAAATACTAGCTCAACTATTTACTCGGTGGTCCCAGACAAGTCATTTCACTCCTTAGTGCCTCAGTTTCCTCAACTGTAAAATGGGAGTATGAGAAGAACCTATTTCGTTGCGTAATTGCAAAGATTAAAGGAATCAATATGGTTAAAGTACTTAGAAAATGACACTGTCTACAGTAAATGTTCCATAAATAAACATCACCTGTTACTGTTACCTGGGCTTTTCACAGGTTCATAGTTGATAACTTCAGGATAAAGGAGCAAGAGAAACAAAGAGTGGTGGCGGTGAGAGAAACCATGAGAGGGACTGGAGCACAGGGTATGTGGACAGCAGCCCTGGGGGATGCAGCTGGAGAGGTTAGATTCACAAAGTCAAAAACCTCTAGTTCTCTTCCTGTCCAAAAGGCAGCCATCTCTCTCAATTTCAATATCATGATTTGTACTACCCTTCATGGGGCATGGTCACAGTAGTCACAGTCTGCAAGATGAGACCTGATGACTGGTAAAAAGATTCCTTGCCTGTATAACCCCTATTAGCCTCTCTGACAACCCAAAAAGTCTTTTTATCATAGAAGTTAATTCTGGGTTAAGGGACTATATCCAAAAATGCTCTTAAAAAGCAATAGGTCAACTGAAAAGGCAATCCAACTAATCAACACTCACTAGCATAGAAGAATGAGACAGATCTCATAAAATCACACACACACACACACACACACACACACACACATATATATATATAAGGAACCCTATTTACCGATATGTAAGTCCTTTCTGGTTTTAATCAAAGAAATAATGTTGCTTGCTCATAAACAGAATAACTTCAATTAGCAATAATCACTAAGTCCTTAGTTCTTTGGAATTATATTGGCAAGGTTATGAAATCACTTTTTACCATGGAAGTAAAAGGGATCACATACAGTATGTGACCACAGATACTGGTTGCTTTTTTAGTTTAGTTAAATAACTCATACTTTTTTATATAATGTAAATTAACTGCCTGATGAGACTCATCCC
Organism: Mandrillus leucophaeus; assembly: GCF_000951045.1. Lineage (NCBI taxonomy): Eukaryota > Metazoa > Chordata > Mammalia > Primates > Cercopithecidae > Mandrillus > Mandrillus leucophaeus. The sequence goes on from NW_012105631.1 coordinate 1,973,959, forward strand.
CTTTGAACTTGACTGGCTATTTATAGTGGCAATTTTATAATTGAAATAAAAATGTTCTCCTAGAAGAGAAAAGAAGCATGGCTTTCTAAAACTCTATTATAAAAATTACCATTTCTAACTTGAAGAAACTGCATTTTCAGATTTTATCTCTCAAAAAATGACAGATTTTCAAAGTAAACAGCAGGCAGTTAATGAGGGTGATCTAAGGTGCAGGGTGCCAAGGGCAATTCTGGGCATTCTCTCATTGCTCTCAATTCCACATCCTGCTCTGTTTCTTGTCTTCTACTTCACAGTGGACCCATATCATTATGGCTAGCACTTTCTTTCTCTGATTAGTGAGAAAACAGCACTTTCTACTGATGCAGAAATCTGCCGCAGTCTATCAAGACATAACTGTAGATTTAACCTCGATCTTATTCCTGCAAAATGAAGGTAGTAATAATGTAAACACCTTATTCTGTCTCCCTGATGAGGGAGAAAATTATGAAGGTTATTAGAAACCAAAGACCCTGCAACTCAAATCTCAAAGTGATTACATGTCTATTATTCCATGTGGCCAGGATAAAATATGATCCGTATTCCATCGTGAGTAAGCCACGGCCAAGACACCGGGTTAGCATAAACTCTCTGAGGGTTTATATGTGTCTTGTACAAAGGCTTATGTTGGGAACTGACCTGGCACGAGGCAGCGAGAACCTGGCACCATTTCTAACTGTCTCTCTTGTGACTCTGTCCCTGGCATCCCTGGGACAAGCAGCTGCCCATGTCCACATTGCTGTAGGTGCCCAGCCAGCCAAGCTCAGTCCTTCCAAAGAATTAAAAGCAAACCCCCCAAAAAACTTATCTGCACTCAAGTTTCTTTTTTCTTTCTTTTTTTTTTTTGGTTTTTATTTCTTGAGAGACGAAGTCTCACTCTGTCACCCAGGCTAGTGTACAGTGGCGCGATCTCGGCTCACTGCAACCTCCACCTCCCGGGTTCAAGCGATTCTCCTGCCTCAGCTTCCCAAGTAGCTGGGACTACAGGCATGCGCCACCGCGCCTGGCTAATTTTATGTTTTTAGTAGAGACAGGGGTTTCACTATATGTTGGCCAAGCTGGTCTTGAACTCCTGACCTCAAGTGATCCACCGTCTCAGCCTCCCAAACTGCTGGGATTACAGGCATGAGGCACTGCGCCCAGCCTGCACCCACATTTCTATCTGCTAATCAATAATCCCCTGAGCAGATGAACAAGGCACAAAAGAATGAGTGTGCCCCTCACTCTTGAGTGACACAGACTCGTTTCCAGAGAAAAGAGGCAAGAAGAATGTCTTTTTTATGATTAGTTTTATGCAAAGATTCTTCTAACAGCAGTTTGGCTAGACAGAGAAAATTATATCTATTTAATTTAATGACATATTAAAAATTATGCAACAGTGGTCTCAGAGCTAAAAGGAAAACTTAGGATGAATGTTTCACCAGGGAAGACTGGTAAGAATGTCTTCAGGGATACTCTTTATTCTTGCGACCTCAGCATGCCCAGGAAGCACAAGCAGTCTAATTTCTAGTGATGTCAAGACATTCAATACAAGATGTTGTTCCCTCTCCATCCTCCTGGACTACAGCGAACACCAAATGGAAACAATTAATTGTGAAGACACATACTTATGTGTTAATGATTCATGCAGCAAGGCCAAAGCTAGACCCCAAAAAAGAAAGAACTGTCAAAAAGGAGCTAGTGAGGAACTCAAATGGGAGAGATAAGACAGGTGTTGGCCATGGCACCAGCCAGACCTGGAAAAGCTGGAACTCAGGACCCTCTGAGAAGCAGGACACACATGGAGACAGATCAGCTCTGGAAAATGGGAGGCCAGACCAGGGTAGAGGATGGTCAGAAAGGGCAGGACCCATGAAGGGACAAGAGCAGTCCAACAGGTGGAGGCAGGGAGTTCCCCTCAAGAGTAAAGGGCAAGCAGAGCTTGAGACAGGGGATGTGAAAGCTCGCAGGATGCAGGGATAGAGCAGCAGATGGTCAGCCCCAGGGAGTCAAAGGCAGCAGGAAGAGAAGCCCCAGTGCCAGGGCAAGGACTAGGATGCCTGGCCCTGGGAAGACAAACAGGGACTAAGCAGAAGCCCACCCCCTAGGATCTCAGAAATCCAGGGATTGATGTGCATAACAGGAACAGGAACCCCAGAACTGGGCCAGTGGGAGAGGCAGAGACTTGCAGCAGAAACCAAGAAGGAAGCAATGACTAGGGTTAGGGCACAATTCAGAGTGGAGGCAGACCAAGACTAAGGTGATGCTGAGTCACAGGAGGAACAATCCCAAGCTCTTTTTTTTTTGTTTTTCTTTTTTTCTGCAGAAACGAGGTCTCACTATGTTGTCCAGGCTGATCTCAAACTCCTGGGCTCAACTGATCCTCCCACCTCGGCCTCCAAAAATGCTGGGATTACAGATGTGAGCCACTGCACCCACGCTCTCTTAATTCCTCCTGACTAGAAAGAGCCCTTTGCCACTTTCAGCTTTGTTGCTGATAATTCTATAACCTTGGGCAAGTTACTTAACCTCTCTGAGCTTCAATTTCCCCATCTGTAAATAGGTGAATAGGACCCACCACACAGGTTTGCCGTGAGGTTCAAATAAGATAATGCGGGTAAATCACTTTAGCACAGTCTCTAACACATGGCAGGGCTCAACAAAAGTCACTTACTTTCCTTTACCCTACTACTTCCAGTTGATTACTACTAAACTCTAGGTGTTTTAAAGATAGGCCCAAGCATTATTAATTCCCCTGTGTACTCTGCTCAGTTCCTGCCACAGTGCCAGGGACACATAGGCCACATATGCTCCATGGTGAATAGAACTCACAATAAATAATGCCTTAGTCCATTCGGACTGATAAAACAAAACACACTATAGACTAGGTGGCTTATAAACAACAGAAATTTACTTCTCATGGTTCTGGAGGCAGGGAAGTCCAAGGCCAAGGCATTGGCAAATTTGGTATCCGGTGAGGGCCTGCTTTCTAGTTCACAGACAGCACCCTCTTGCTGTGTCCCTACATGCTGGGAAGAGCAAACTAGCTCTCCTAGGCCTCTTTGCTGAGGGCACTAATCTTTTTCTTGAGGGTTCCACTCTCACGGACTAATCACCTCTCAACAGCCCCACCTCCTAATACCATCATCTTGAGAGTTAGCATTTCAACATACAAATTTGGAAGGGACATAAACATTCCATTTATTGCAAACGAACACCAAAAGGAGAGCACAGTGGTTGTGGAATATAAAAGTGTTCATGTGTCATGGCATCCTAATAATTTTTCATTTTGGTGTCTGAAAAACAAATAAGTTTTTATCTACATGCACTTTTAGCATCACCTTTTCTAGATCAAATCCTGTATTTTAGTACTGGTTTATGTGGTTCACACTAATCTATGTCCATTAAAATCAAGCAGAACTCCAGAGTGGGAAAGCACTTTTGCTGTCTTTTCCTATGGTGTTTTCTAGGCAGAGTGGGCCCAGGGCACCATCAGACATTCTTTTTGGTAGACAGCGAGGGGTGGAGGGTAGGAAAGAGAATTTTAAAAGGAGGCATATCAAATGTGTGGGTGGGGGGCAGGTATGTTCCTTATGTTATTGTGGTAGTGGTTTAATGATTGTATACATATATCAAAACTTATAAAACTGTACATTTTGAACATCTGCGATTCCTTGTATGTCAACTATACCTCAATAAAGCTGCTAAAAAATCAAAGGTTATAAGTCATTGTACATTTAAGATATCATAAATGAGTTTTGAAAATTATTCAAGGTTTTGGATCAAGCTAAAACACCAAACTACTCAGTGTTTTCTTTTGATGAAAAACTTTCTGATAGACAGATTTAAACATTTTTCAATGTTCAGTTGAACTTTCCATTTACAGGATGTCAGAGGGAACTTTCTTCTTTCTCATATTCACAAATAACAATAATAATAGCTGGAATTATCATTACTTCTATGGGCTGAGAGTGATCTGACCTGTGCACTTTAATGTATTGGATCATTTAATCCTAAGAATCTTACTGTGTAAATAGAACATCATCCTCATTTGTAGAGAAGGACACTCAGAGCTAAGGTCCCATGCCACATAAGAGGGAGGACTGGCACTTCAAACCAGGCAGCCTGAGTCCAGAGCCCAAGATTTTAAACACAAAGCTGTAAGAGTGTCCTGATTTGGCTGTGGGAAAAAAATCTCCTCTCCCATTGGATACACCCAGTCAAGGTGCTCAGCTTTCCCCCGCCATGGTTGCTGTATTAGTTAGTTTTCACACTGCTATAAAGAACTGCCCAAGACTGGGTAATTTATAAAGAAAAGAGGTTTAATTGACTCACAGTTTCAAATGGCTGGGGAGGTCTCAGACAATTATGGTGGATGGCGAAGGAGTAGCCAAGGCACATCTTACGTGGTGGCAGGTGAGAGACAGAGTGAGTAGAGAAGGGGGACGAGCCCCTTATAAAACTATCAGATCTCATGAGAATTCACTCACTATCACAAGAACAGCAAGGGGGAAACTGCCACCATGATCCCATCACCTCCCAGCAGATGTCTCCCTAGATAGGTGGGGATTATGGAGATTACAATTCAAGATGAGATTTGGGTGGGGATATAGACAAACCATATCAGTAGCTATTCTGGCTCTTCTTTTTCTTGAGTCTGATTCATCTACTTTTCCCTTAAAAAAAGATACTATATTATAATCAAGTTGGATTTAGTTCAGAAATTTTAAAATGCATTTGAAAATTAATGAATCCAGCCAGGCATAGTGGCTCACACCTATAATCCCAGCACTTTGGGAGGCTGAGGCAGGCAGATAACCTGAAGTCAGGAGTTCGAGACCAGCCTGGCCAACATGGGGAAACCCCCTCTACTAAAAATATAAAAATTAGCTGGGCATGGTGGTGTGCACCTGTAATCCCAGCTACTCGGGAGACTGAGGCAGGAGAATCACTTGGACCCAGGAGGTGAACGTTGCAGTGAACTGAGACTGCACCACTGCACTCCAGTCTGGGTGACAGAGCAAGACTCCGTCTCAAAAAAAAACAAAGAAAATTAATGAATGCAATTCACCATATTAAATAAGAGACAATATTCATATGATCATCTCAATAGATATAGAAAAACTGATAAATTTATGTAACTTAACTATATATCATTAGCAGCATGTTAATTTCTTAATTTTTATATTACTTCATTTTTCAAAGATTGCTGTTAGCCAAGTTAGGATTAACTACCTGAATCTGATAAATGGTTCTACAGAAATCTGTAGAGCAAACATCATTCATAATGGTGAAAAGTTGACTGTTGCCCTGCGATCAGAAACGAGAAAAGAATACCCACCATCACTTTCTCCTCCCACTGTAGTAAAGGATCCCAGTCAATGCAATAGGTCAAGAAAAAGGAATAAAGTTATGGAGCTGGGAAGAAGAAATAAAAATGTCACTACTCATACATGGCATGTTGTATATTTGGAAAATCCAAAAGAATCCATAGATAAAATTATTATAATTAATAAGTTAAATTAGCAAGTTTGCCAAATACATGGACAATATGCAAAAATCTATTGTATTTCTATGTAGCATCGACAGTTACTGGGCATGGTGGCTGGCGCCTGTAATCCCAGCACTTTGGGAGGCC
>NW_012105631.1:1979776-1993911 GCF_000951045.1 Mandrillus leucophaeus
ACAGCGGGGAGAGAGAAAGACCCAGAGAAAAAAAAAAAAAAAAAAAAAAAAAATTTAATAATAACATAAAAGTGTCAAATACTTAAGAACAAATGTAACCAAAGATTTGCAAGTCCTCTGCATAGAAAACTACACAAACTATAAAAAATAAAGAAAAGTTAAATGGGGATTAAATAGATGGCGGGATATATCGTAGTCATGGATTGTATGTCCTTTCTCTGCCTAAGTGAGCCAGAATTGGTTTCAGCTCCTTACCACTCAAGCACCCTAACTGGTACAGAGGTTTTAAGTTGAAGGTACCCCCCACCATACAGCTGATTTCCTTGCCCTCCATTCATCAAACACCCCTGTGGTTTTCCACCTCTTTATTTTTGCTCCAGTCTTTCTTTATCTGCCCAAATCCACTCATCCAGCACAAGCTCACCTTTTTGTGAGTTCTTCCTGTGCAACTCAGTTTAAATTCACTTCTTTTGCCTTGAACTCAATAACAATTTTTCACATGCAATTAATCTTAATAATATTTGCAAGCGCCTATGTTGACCGTCTGTAAATATTTGTTATTTAACCTTTCTCAATTCATCTCTTCCAGTAGAATGTTCCCTCCAAGAGGACAAAATTCAGACCTTATATTTCTGTTTCACTCTCTGGTAATGCCTTTCATGTGGGAAATCCTCAATATGCATTTACAAATGTGATTTGTTTTGGAAGCAATATGTTGCTGCAATTACTGGATTAAAAATTAGATGACACTTTGGCTCAAGCCAAGTAGATGCAATAGTCCCAGATCTAAGACATCTAAGATTTATATGCTTTTTTCCTATTAATTAGAACAGGGTGACAAACAATGATCCTGGGAGCCTCACCAATTCTCAAGAATTTACTCAGAAAACCAATAATTGGAGACTTTACCAAGAAACTCTGTAGGCTCAAATCAAAGAACATAGACTTAAGATTTTCTAGAAAAACAAACAAAAAGATTTAAGATTTTAAAAAATAAATCCTATGTCCTTGAAGTATTACAATACTAGAGGGACACTATTACATTTACAACCACCCTCCACCCCCCACAACCACATGACCTCAAAACACATCAATGATGTTTGGCAAACACAAAAGCTAAGCTCCAATCAACAAATATCACTAAAAGTAGATCAACCACTGTGGGAGGAATAATGGGTTTAATGAGTTGTCATAGAGAATACTCTGCAATTCCTTAATCAGAGGCCAGAGGTGGGAGAATGTTAACAAATCTATAGTAGAAAGGCTTCCATGGGATCACACACAAAATGAAAGATCTTATCTTTTTAAATACTTGACTCTGACTTTGAAATACAAAGGAAAATACATAGAATGTCAACGAATGTGTTCCCTAATTTAATGTGCTGACAATACAGGATAAAATACCTGAAATGCAGAAACTTAACTCTTAAAATGACCAAATAAAAGCATATTTTATAGGTTACCTGAGATTCCTAGCAGGTGAATTATGAAAAAGATCCATAAATTGGCATTGGATGTTACCATCTGTAATAACTCTGGATTTAAATCTGAAAATAAAAAAGCAGGAATACAGACCAGGATGGACCCAGGACAACCACTAACACTACTAATGCTGGGCGGATTTTCCCCACCTCACAAAAATCTGTCTTCAGGATGGAGTTGGCTTAGCCAAGAGCACATGCAATCATTCGTTTCACAGACAGTGGCCCAAAAGAGATACAAGAGGTTCTTCATCTTGTAAATTCCTCCAGCAGAAGCAGAAGTGAAGTAAGAGAGTGTGTGTGTGTGTGTGTGTGTGTGTGTGTGTGTGTGTGTGATTGTTTGGGTGTGTGACTGTTTGGGTGTCTATTGTTCAGGTTACAAGCATCATACAGTGATCCTTGACTGTCCAATCACATTTCTCTGTGTGTATCTCTAGGGTAATCAGGTGGGGACCTAATCCTTTAAATGCCAGTTTCTGAAGGTCCTTTCTCTTGGACTTACTAGTTTCCTCAGATAACACCCCTCCAACCCCTCCAAACTCCTTCATGGGTCGTATGAACTTTCCTGTCAGTCTCGAGGAAGGAGTGGCTAGGGGTTGTCCCAACTGAACATGATAGCCTTCACTTCATTTCTGTGTTTTCAGGGAGCCATTTACCCCTCTCTCCTAAATAGTAGAGGAATTAGAAACTAGGAAGGTATTTGTGGATCTAATTGCTCCTTTTAAAGACTTTACACCAATTCTGCTTTCAGCCCCAGCCTACCCCCAGCCTTTAGAGGCATCTGTCGCTTCTAGATCCCAAGCCTATCTGGAGATCCGTCGTTAGACAGGCTCGCTGCTCATGCCCCTGCTCCACAGGCGTGGGTTCCTCCGGAACTGCTCTGCTAAGCCTTCCACTTTCTAGAGTTCCAGTGTTACTCCAGCTTGCTTTTGTCTCCTATCCCATCTGCTTTGTGCCTATGCCTTTTTCATTCCTTTACTGTCATTTTATTTTTTAGAAAATTTTATAGATTTAGGGGGTACCAGGGCTGTTTTTTTTGTTTTTTGGTTGGTTTTCCCCAGATGGAGTCTTGCTCTGTCACCCAGGCTGGAGTGCAGTGGCACGATCTCGGCTCACTGCAACCTCTGCCTCCCAGATTCAAGCAATTCTCCTGCCTCAGCCTCCCAAGTAGCTGGAATTACAGGAATGCACCACCACGCCCGGCTAATTTTTGTATATTTATTAGAGATGGGGTTTCACTATCTTAGCCAGGCTGGTCTCGAACTCCTAACCTCAGGTGATCCGTCTACCTCGGCCTCCCAAATTGCTGGGATTATAGGTGTGAGCCACGGTAACCCAGCCACAAGCGCTGTTTTGTTACATGGATATATAGTAGAGTGGTGAAGGAGCCATTAGATCCATAGATACCGTCCTAGTTTCCAAATCTTTTACCGTTTAGTGGAGAGGGGTAAATGTCTCCCTGAGAAGACAGAAATGAAATGAAGGCTATCAGGTTCAATGGGGAAATTCCCTGACCCCTTCTGCCTCAAGACGACAGCAAGGCTTGTACCACCCACGCAGGAGTTTGGAGGAGTCGTAACTGAGGAAACTAAATTTCCTCTCAGTTTCCGAAGAGGAAGCAGAGAGAAATTAATCACAGGAATAATGTACATTGTACCCATCAAGTAATTTGTCATCCCTCACCTCCCTCTTCCCTTCCCACCCCTCAGAGTCTCCAGTGTTTATTATTCCACCGTCTATGTCCATGTGTACACACTATTGATTAATAGCTCCCACTTGTGAGGACAGGTCTTTGTGGTCATTTTAGTAGTGTTTTCAAAGAAGTAGATTTTAGAAGTCTAAACAGGAGCTTCTGGTTATATTTTATAGTAATGTAAAGGGCATCTCTCTAATTAAACAATTCCATATGCTCAATGCCCACCACGCCATTATCCTCTTCCAAATACGTAGATCAAAACATATGATATGTTGCTTTTATGTACATTGAAAACCAAAATTGGAGGATACAAAACAATATCTTTCAGATGAACAATGAAGTTCTTTATAAACCCTGAACCTCTCTAACCTTTCAGGTATTGTACATTGTTTCTACTTCAGTGTGATGACCTGTAGCCTACATTACAGCATTATAGGCGTTTTCTGGAAGTAGAGAAAGGCTTCTAATAAATATTATGACATTTAGTTAGCTTAAAAGTTCTGATCATCTGCCTCCCAAAACTCCTTTACATCACATTATCATGCACTGGCTCAGAAAATGAATTAGCTTTAAATAGGATTTTGCCCCAGTGGCTATATGCAAAGCTGTAAGCCACTTGTGATCATTACTGTTTTAAGGAAAGACAGTGGTTTTGGAGACTCTCAGCCATGTCGGTGCACACGTTCTTGCTTCCTCTTTCACGCCAGCAGCACCAGTTTTCCCACACAAGAACAAAGCTTTGGGCAGTTTTTCCTCTTCTTCCACTATCTTTGCCCCTATCTACCTTTTTCTGATTGTCACTGCTCCCTCCCTAAGCCAGGCTCTTTCCAATCTAATCCTCTTCTTCCATGAGGGACTTCGCAATGAAATCCTTGCTTTCACCATGTTTCTTCCTTGTTCAAGGACTTCTAATGACTGTCTCTCACCTACAGAGAGAAGCCAAAGCTTCTGAGCAGGCAGGTATGTTCCCCCATCGGTGCACACAATCAGTGATGAAGCACAAGCCTTCTCTCCTCCCAGGCACCTGAATACTCCGTGCTCACTCCAAAAGGACTGATCCCGCGCTCAGGGGCTGTCTCCATCCACCTAGGTATACCCTTCCTGACCTCAATTATTCCCAACAATGTTCCAAGGTCCTGACTATAATCTGCCTCCGTAACAAGACTTTCCCAGTACCTCTGGGGCAGATCAATCTCTTAGGAAATTAATCTGTCACCATCTGTTGGAAAGCAAATCACACTTTGCCTGGTATCACTTGACTAGTTTACTTGTCTGTGGACTTGCTTCAAATAAAATGAAACAAATTGGCAGGTACATCCAGCTCCCTGAGGAACCACTACAATGCAATGTACATTTGTTTAACAAATATTTGGTGGACGAATGAATTGTTTTTGAAAAAGAATGAAATCTTGTTGAATGGCTATGCCAAAAGCCCATGGTTGCAACTGTAAATCAATTTGTCTGATACACTGAATTTCTGGAAAGGAGAGGTGGAGATCTTTCCAGCATCTCTTATGTATCTTATTCTCCCAGCTTTGGGCACGCTGCCTAGGCTCGAGAGGACACTCAACATAGGTGATAAACAGATGAATGAAAATCTTTAGCATCTTCCTTTCCAAACATTCTAGTCCCATGATTTGCAAAGAGTTGGAGGGTCTGTTCTGCTTTTGCTACCAAAAATTTCTTTTTCTAATTTTAAAATACCAGCAGATGTACTTACAAGGCCCTATCCTCTTCTATCTCCCCAGGAATCTCGCTCCATCAATTATCCATCATGTTCTGTATCACAGCCAAAATGCTCTTTCTAAACCCACATCTGATTTTTGTTATTTCTGTCTTGGTAGCCTGACAGGTCATTCCAAACCCTTGAGTGATCTGCGTACTCCCAGTCTCTCCAGAGAGCCCTGGATTCTAGCCGTAACGAACCACTTACAACGCCCCAAACTTGCCAAGTCCTATCTTGTTACCCAAATGGTTCTTGTTGCCTCTTTCCTGAAGACTCACCTCCAACATGTTGCATTAGTCCTTCAAATAAACATCTATGAATCCTTTAAAATTCAGCTCCAATATCACCTCCTCCTGAAAGACTTCCTTGGACAGAGTTAAGTTCTTGTGCCTTTGTTTCCATAGTACTTTATTGATGTGGCAAATGTAAGACTTATTTCAATCCTATAAATTATTTGTTTGTGTCTCTCACTATACTGTAAGCCCATACTAGGAGATATGTTGCATTGATGTTTACATGTTCTCTTTATATTACCAGCACCTACCATAGTGTCTGACACTTAATAAATGGTTTCATTGATTAAATAATTACCTTTATAAAGTAACATGAAATTCAAAAGAAAGCAAAGAATGCAAACCACTAAAAGTTCATTATGTCCTGACAAGGACAAAAGTAAATTATGTCCTCACGTCCTTCATGTCTTGGCTCAAATGTATGTTAAACAGCCTAAAAACAAAATTGGTGTTTTATTCCAAAAACTTATTAAAGAATTCTTCCTATATTTAAATTTATCCAATTATATCTTTTCATGTAACACTTCTCCAAGTGTATCCCAAAGAATACTATAAAAGCAATCATACTAGTTGTTTTTTAAAGGGTTGCATGATCAAAAAGCTTGGAAAAAATTGGGGTAAATAAGTTAATAAAGGTTTTTCTAATACAAACTTCCCAAAGGCTTTAATGTGCTAATCTGCACTGTAAATCTCTTAAGTAGCACAAAATTTGCAGCATTTTTCTGAACTTATTTGAACTTTTGCAATGGAGCATCTTGTGGAATTCATTTAGAAAATACTACTTGCTATATACCTGTTTAAACATAAGTCCTTTGCTCATTTAAACATAGAGTGACAGCAAAGCATGAAGGCAAAAGAGGGAATATTAAAGTATAGTACTTACTGGCTATGCAGATGATCCTAAACTTATTTAACCTCTCTGGGCCTCAATTTTCTTACCTTAGGAAATGAAGTTCATGATACTTGTTTCAGCAAGCAGATTGCACAGTTTGAATAAAATGCTAGAGGTAGAACACTCAGCATATTGCCAGACACATGATAAGGGAAAAGTAAATGGTAGATATAGAAAATTAGCAACTTAATTTATCACCTTGTAACCTTACACGGACAAAAAAAAAAAAAAAAAAGAGCCAATAGATTACCCAGATCATAAAATTTCGTAATACTCTGCCCTTTCTTTATTATTATCAAGCACTAAGTTTTGACCTTGCATTCTGTCTGAAAGCTGCTAGTTTAGTCATGTAGCTAGTTGAATCATGTTTCTAAACAGACTAGTATCCTAAGTCAAATATTCCTGCCCTTTCAAACCTTAAAGGAAAATACATAAATATACTCAGTTGCTAACGTGAGCATCTTCCTATCTCAGTAGCTCAGTAGTAGGGAGAAATCTACTATAATTTTCTGTGGCTCCTTTACAACTCTTTTCTCTACTGGTTAATGAAAAGGTAAGAAAAGTTCATAAAACAAAATTTTCCTAGTGATCTAAGGGAAGATCACCATATTAATCTGCTCGCCAATTAAGTTTTCACATGAAAGTGAATTGTAGAGATAGTATGAAAACACTTCTGAGAAAGTTTTCAGTTGCATTCATCCAAAGCATTACCCTTTGAACTCCCCAGTCAAAAAGCAGTTTACCTGCCCCAGCACCTCCTGAGTCCTCCAATCTTTTCTCCCTTACTGGGCTCCAAGCACAATGGACTCCAGTGATTCTCCATTCTCTCAGAAATGCTCCCACCTTAAGGCTTAGCACTGGCTCTTTCTTCTGCCTGGAAATTCCTTCCCTGGATAGCGACTGTCTCACTTCCTCATGTCCTTCATGTCCTGGCTCAAATGTTCTCAGGAAGGCTTATCTTGACAGTATTCTTGCACCCTTCCTCCACACCCACACAGCCAATCTGCCTTGCCTGGCTCAACCTTTGCTCTTTCCTGTAGCATTTACCACCTTTTGACACCTAGACCTACTTAAGTTTATTGTTAATCATCTGCCTGCCTCCACCACAAGATGTAAATTCTAGACCACAAGGTGTAAACTCTACACCGCAAGATGTAAACAATGGCAAGATGTTGGTCTAGGTTGTTTACTGATGGAGCTGAGCATCCAGAACACTACTTTGACATAGTAAAAGCTCAGTATTTTTTTGGTTGAATGGATACTATAAATTGGATTGTATCTAGATTGCAGATGAAGGCAGAGCTTGATGAAAGGGACATGATGAAGGGAAGAATGAGGAACTACCAAGATTGGGGTGCTTTTCTTCTTTCCTCACCTCCAACTGATTTAGGGTGTTTCTCCCACTCCCTAAGAAGTGGAGGAAGAAAAGAACAGCTAAGATAAGAGAGAAGAGGGGAGTGTAATGGTAAGAGGAGAAAGAGAAAAGGTACAGCCACAAATGGGCACTCATCTGAAAACAGGGAGAACAAAGTTGAAGGTTTCCAACCGGACTCTGAGCAGCATTCCACTCTGCCCTGCTCTCCTTTTCCCTTGCTGAAATTGAAACTAACTAAAAGATATTTTTAAGGCCTAATAAAACTGCATGATTTAAACAGACATCACTAATTGTCAGCAAACAACAAGGATTTTCTGGGGCACCATAACCTATTTTTCAGTCATTTAGATAGTAAAACCACTCCTTCACCTCTACATTCAGCCCATTGTCAAGGACAGATGTGATTTCTTTTTATCCCAGTCCTTGTATAATTTTTCACACTAATATAATATTTTAGTAAAAGGTGGAAAGGGAAAAATCTCATGCGTGGTTTCAAAATGAGAAGCCCAACTCCTTGGTCACCAAAAATAATTCATTATTTAATTAACTTGCCAAGACTTCTTATTTGCTTAGTAAATGTTAGTCTCTGTGCCTGTGCTGAAGCATTAAAATGGTAAGTTGTGACTCTTGGTTATAATTTAGTGCAGTGTTTTTCACTTATGTTCCTTCTCCAGAGAGAACCTTCCAGATGTGGTTGACTTCCTCAAGACAATTTCTTATTACTAATTCATAGACAAGAAGGTATATCTTTTGTATATTCTCACCAAACAAGATTTTTAATTGAATTTTATTTTCCCATTTTATATTTTGAATAGACTTTCGTATATTTTTCAAATACAAAGCGTTATACCATTTTGTCACAATGTTTTCGTTCACTTATTCATTCATTCATCAGATGTCTATTGAGTGCTACTAGATGCTGGCTAGGTGATATGGTTAAAATGGTAAGGAATAAGGAAAATATTGTCTTAAATTGTATGTGCAACACCAACGAAGAGCTCCTCCACACTCCCCAGCACCTTTGCTCCTTGAGAATTACTAATTTAGCATAACATATAAATTTAGTATTGAATTCCATCTAAAACTCTTGTGTATATGATTTTTCAAAACACAGTTATTCCTATTCTCATTCTTAAATTTTATTAATTCAATCAGTTATCCAATTCAATTATCTAATTCTTAAATTTAATTTCTTCTTATTATAAAAATCATACATGATTAATATGGAAAATTTGGAAAATATAAAAAAGTGGAAGAAGCAAAGATGTTTCATTCATAACCCTACCACCAGGGTCAACCAATAATAATGGTTTAAGACATTTTTTCCTTCCAGTTTTATTCCTTTTGCTGGATTAGCTTTACACTAAAAAGAAACATAGCAAGAAAGTCAATACGAAGAAAATTAATCCTATGGAAAAACCTAACACAAGATCTAAATAATGTAGGAATATATCATGTACTTGGATTACAAGATACTATCACAAAACTGTCAAATCATTAGGACATACCTATAACTTCATTACAACCATAAACCAACTATGCTTTACTCTTACTTGTTTATAGTCTTTTTTAATAAAGCTGAAGAAAATTAATTTAAAATAAATATGGAAGACTGAAGGTTGAAAACCAGACCAAGGGGCAAGATGGCCAAATAGGAACAGCTCCAGTCTGCAGCTCCCAGTGAGATCAATGCAGAAGACAGGTGATTTCTGCATTTCCAACTGAGGTACTCAGCTCATCTCACTGGGACTGGTTAGACAGTGGGTGCAGCCCACGGAGGGCAAGCCGAAGCAGGGTGGGGCATTGCCTTACCCGGGAAGCCCAAGGAGTCAGGGAACTCCCTCCCCTAACCAAAGGAAGCCCGTGAGGGACTGTGCCCTAAGGAACAGTGCACTCTGGCCCAGATACTACTCTTTTCCCATGGTCTTTGCAACCCACAAACCAGGAGATTCCCTTGGGTGCAGACCAGGGGATTCACTTGGGTGCCTACACCTCCAAGGCCTTGGGTTTCAAGCAAAAACTGGGCAGCCATTTGGTCAGACACTGAGCTAGCTGCAGGATTTTTTGTTTTTCATACCCCAGTGGCTCCTGGAATGCCAGCGAGAGAGAACCATTCACTCCCCAGGAAAGGGGGCTGAAGCCAGGGAGCCAAATGGTCTAACTCAGTGGATCCCACCCCCACAGAGCTCAGCAAGCTAAGATACATGAGCGTGAAATTCTTGTTGCCAGCACAGCAGTCTGAACTTGACCTGGGACACTCAAGCTTTGTCGGGGGAGGGGCGTCCACCATTACTGAGGCTTGAGTAGGCAGTTTTCCCCTCACGGTGTAAACAAAGCCACCAGGAAGTTCGAACTCAGCAAAACCACTGTAGCCAGACTGTCTCTCTAGATTCCTGCTCACTGGGAAGGGCATCTCGAAAGAAAGGCAGCAGTCCCAGTCAGGGGCTTATAGATAAAACTCCCATCTCCCTGGGACAGGGCGCCTGGGGGAAGGAACAGCTGTGAGCACAACTTCACCAGATTTAAACATTCCTGCCTGCTGGCTCTGAAGAGAGCAATGGATCCCCCAGCACAACATTTGAGCTCTGCTAAGGGACAGACTACCTGCTCAAGTGGGTCCCAGACTCCCATGCCTCCTGACTGGGAGACACCTTCCAGCAGGGGTAGACAGACACCTCATACTGGAGAGCTCTGGCTGGCATCTGGCAGGTGCCCCTCTGGGACAAAGCTTCCAGGGGAAGGAATAGGCAGCAATCTTTGCTGTTTTGCAGTCTCCGTTAGTGATACCCAGGCAAACAGGGTCTGGAGTAGACCTCCAGCAAACTCCAGCAGACCTGCAGTAGAGGGGCCTGACTGTTAGAAGAAAAACTAACAAACAGAAAGGAATAGCATTAACATCAACAAAAAGGACATCCACACAGAAACCCCATCCAAAGGTCACCGACATCAAAGACCAAAGGTAGATAAATCCACAAAGATGAGGAAAAACCAGTGCAAAAAGGCTGACAATTCCAAAAACCAGAACACCTCTTCTCCTCCAAAGGATGACAACTCCTCGCCAGCAAGGGAACAAAACTGGATGGAGAATAAGTTTGATGAGTTGACAGAAGTAGGCTTCAGAAGGTGGGTAATAACAAACTCCTCTGAGCTGAAGAAGCATGTTCTAACCCAAGGCAAGGAAGCTAAGAACCTTGAAAAAAGGATAGAGGAATTGCTAACTACAATAACAAGTTTAGAGAAGAACATAAATGACCTGAAACGATGGAACTGAAAAACACAGCACAAGAACTTTATGAAGCATACACAAGTATCAATAACTGAATTAATTAATCAGAAGAAAGGATATCAGAGATTGAAGATCAACTTAATGAAATAAAGCATGAAGACAAGGTTAGAGAAAAAGGAGTGAAAAGGAATGAACAAAGCCTCCAAGAAATATGGGACTATATGAAAAGACCAAACCTACATTTGATTGATGTACCTGAAAGTGACAGAGAGAATGGAACCAAGTTGGAAAACACTCTTCAGGATATCATCCAGGAGAATTTCCCCAACCCAAGACAGGCCAACATTCAAATTCAGGAAATACAGAGAACATCACAAAGATACTCCTCGAGAAGAGCAACCCCAAGACACATAATCATCAGATTCACCAAGGTTGAAATGCAGGAAAAAATGTTAAGTGCAGCCAGAGAGAAAGGTCGTGTTACCCACAAAAGGAAATCCATCAGACTAACAGCAGATCTCTCTGCAGAAACCTTGCAAGCCAGAAGAGAGTGGGAGTCAATATTCAACATTCTTAAAGAAGAGAATATTTAACCCAGAATTTCATATCCAGCCAAACTAAGCTTCATAAGTGAAAGAGAAATAAGATCCTTTACAGACAAGCAAATGCTGAGAGATTTTGTCACCACCAGGCCTGCCTTGCAAGAACTCCTAAAAGAAGCACTAAATATGGAAAGGTAAAACCGGTACCAGCCACTGCAAAAACATACCAAATCGTAAAGACTATCAACACTATGAAGAAACTGCACCAACTAATGGGCAAAATAACCAGCTAGCATCATAATGGCAGGATCAAATTCACACATAACAATATTAATCTTAAGTGTAAATGGATTAAATGCCCCAATTAAAAGACACAGACTGGCAAACTGGATAGAGTCAAGACCCATTGGTGTGCTGTATTCAAGAGACCCATATTACATGCAAATACACACATAGGCTCAAAATAAAGGAATGGAGGAAGATTTACCAAGCAAATGGAAAGCAAAAAAAAAAAAGCAGGGGTTGCAATCCTAGTCTCCGATAAAATAGACTTTAAACCAACAAAGATCAAGAAAGACAAAGAAGGGGATTACATAATGGTAAAGGAATCAATGCAACAAGAAGAGCTAACTATCCTAAATATATATGCACCCAATATAGCAGCACCCAGATTCATAAAGCAATTTCTTAGAGACGTACAAAGAGACTTAGACTCCCACACAATAATAGTGGGAGACTTTAACACCCCACTGTCAATATTAGACAGATCAATGAGACAGAAAATTAACAAGGATATTCAGGACTTGTACTCACCTCTGGACCAAGCAGACCTAATAGATATCTACAGAACTCTCCACTCCAAATCAACAGAATATACATTCTTCTTAGTACCACATCACACTTATTCTAAAACTGACCACATAATTGGAAGTAAAACACTCCTCAGCAAATGCAAAAAAAACAGAAATCATAACAAACCGTCTGTCAGACCACACTGCAATCAAATTAGAACTCAGGATTAAGAAACTCACCCAAAACCACACAACTACATGGAAACTAAACAACCTTCTCCTGAATGACTACTGGGTAAACAACAAAATTAAGGCAGAAATAAATAAGTTATTTGAAACCAATAAGAACAAAGACACAATATACCAGAATCTCTGGGACACAGCTAAAGCAGTGTTTAGAGGGAAATTTATAGCACTAAATGCCCACAAGAGAAAGTAGGAAAGATCTCAAATTGACACTCTAACATCACAATGAGAAGAACTAGAGAAGCAAGAGGAAACAAATTCAAAAGCTAGCTGAAGATAAGAAATAACTAAGATCAGAGCAGAACTGAAGAAAATACAGACACAAAAAAACTTCAAAAAAATCAGTGAACCTAGGAGCTGGTTTTTTGAAAAGATTAACAAAACAAACAGACAAACAGAGAGCTAAATCATAAGTGAACTTCCAGTCACAATTGCTACAAAGAGAATAAAATACATAGGAATACAACTTACAAGGGAAGTGAAGGACCTCTTCAAGGAGAACTATAAACCACTGTTCAAGGAAATAAGAGAAGACACAAAGAAATGGAAAAACATTACATGCTCTTGGATAGGAAGAATCAATATCGTGAAAATGGCCATAGTACCCAAAGTAATTAATAGATTCAATGCTATCCCCATCAAGCTACCATTGACTTTCTTTACAGAATTAGAAAAAACTACTTTAAATTTCATATGGAACCAAAAAGAACCAAATTTCACATAGAACCAAAAAAGAGCCCATATAGTCAAGAAAATCCTAAGCAAAAAGAAAGCTGGAGGGATGATGCTACCTAACTTCAAACTATACTACAAGACTACAGTAACAAAAACAGCATAGTACTGGTACCAAAACAGATATATAGACCAATGGAACAGAACAGAGGCCTCAGAAATAATGCCACACATTACAACCATCTGATCTTTGGCAAATCTGACAAAAACAAGCAATGGGGAAAGGATTCCCTATTTAATAAATGGTGTTGGGAAAACTGGCTAACCATATGCAGAAAACTGAAACTGGATCCCTTCCTTGCACCTTATACAAGAATTAACTCAAGATTAAAAACTTAAATGTAAGAACCAAAACCATAAAAACCCTAGAAGAAAACCAAGGCAATACCATTTAGGACACAAGCATGGACAAAGACTTAATGACTAAAACATCAAAAGCAATGGCAACAAAAGGCAAAATTGACAAATGCAATCTAATTAAACTAAAGAGCTCCTGCACAGTAAAAGAAATTATCATCAGCATGAACAGGCAACCTACAGAATGGGAGAAAATTTTTGTAATCTTTCCATCTGACAAAGGGCTAATATCCAGAATCTACAAGGAACTTAAACAAATTTACAAGAAAACAAAAAAACAACCCCATCAAAAAGTGGGTGATGGATATGAACAGACACTTCTCAAAGGAAGACATTTGTGCGGCCAACAAACATATGAAAAAAAGCTCATCATCACTGGTCATTAGAGAAATGCAAATCAAAACCACAAATAGATACCATCTCATGCCAGTTAGAATGGTGATCATTAAAAAGTCGGGAAACAACAGATGCTGGGGAGGATGTGGAGAAATAGGAATGCTTTTACACTGTTGGTGGGAGTGTAAATTAGTCCAACCATTGAGGAAGACAGTGTGGTGATTCCTCAAGGATCTAGAACTAGAAATACCATTTGACCCAGCAATCCCATTAGTAGGTATATATCCAAAGGATTATAAATCATTCTACTCTAAAGACACATGCACATGTATGTTTATTGCTGCACTATTCACAATAGCAAAGACTTGGAACCAACCCAAATGTCCATCAATGATAGACTGGATAAAGAAAATGTGGCACATATACACCATGGAATACTATG
>NW_012105631.1:1994311-1995500 GCF_000951045.1 Mandrillus leucophaeus
GAATACTATGCAGCCATAAAAAATGATGAGTTCATGTCCTTTGTAGGAACATGGATGCAGCTGGAAACCATCATTCTCAGCAAACTAACATAGGAACATCAAACCAAACACCACACTCATAAGTGGGAGTTGAACAATGAGAACACATGGACACACGGAGGGGAACATCACACACCAGGGCCTGTCGGGGTGGGGAGCTAGGGGAGGGATAGCATTGCGAGAAATACCTAATGTAGATGACGGGTTGATGGATGCAGCAAACCACCATAGCATGTTTATACCTATACTGTAACAAACCTGAACGTTCTGCACATGTATCACAGAACTCAAAGTGCAATAATTTTTTTAAAAATTCAATTTACCATAATTTTATTGACCTTTTCTTTATAGAAATTTTTGCTTTTGTGGTCAAAAAGTGGTCAACTCTTGGCAATTTCATATGGTTCGAGCTAATATTTTGGAGCTATGTTGCTGATGATTGTTGGTTCAGGTTTGTTACATTTTTCTGATATATTGTGTGATAAACATTTTTTACTTTAAAGTCTATTTCACCTGCCATTTAAATGGTTAGAGCATCTTTATTTTGATCAGTATTTTTAAAATGTAATCCACATATCTTTCTTCTGATTAAATCCTATTTGGACTGAAAAAAAAAAGGAAAACCAGGTCAGTATTATAAATAATATTAATGAGTGGGGAGCATCAAACTTGCCGAATGTTAAAATGGACTATACAGCTATTATAATCAAAGCAATATGTCTCAGGCCTGGCAACAAATAAATAGATTAGTGGATTAGAGAAAAGAATTTTTAAAATTGATGCTAATGTAATTTAATTTATTGGAGAAAAGATTATTTAACATGTGATGTTCAAACAATTGGTTCTTTATATAAAAAGAGATGCAGTTGAGCCTTCCACTTTTATATAAAAAAATTCCAGATGTAAAAAACACTAAATGTTAAAAATAATAAAATAAAAAATAGAAATTTTTGGAAGAAAATTTTAGAAAATAGGAGGTGGGAAGACTTTTTGAAGTAAGATAGGAAATTCAGAATATGTATAGGAAGAAAAATTTTATTTCATACAATTATTTTTTAATTCTGTAGCAGAAAATTACAAAAGTAAAATCAAAGGAGAAATTATTGATGGGGTAAGATTTAGCAATTCACTGACCAAAAAAAAAAAAAAA
>NW_012105631.1:1995550-2035822 GCF_000951045.1 Mandrillus leucophaeus
AAAAAAACTTCAGAAAAAATGCTCAGCATCACTATAATCATCAGAAAATGGAAATTAAAACCACAATGAGATATCATCTCACATCTGTTAGAATGGCTGTTATGAAAATGACAAAAGATTAAAAGTGTTAGCAAGGATGGGAAGTAAAGAGAACCTTTGCACACTCTTGGTGGGAAAGTATGTTAGTACAGCCGCTATGGAAAACAGTATGGAGTAATCACACAATTACCGAATGATTCAGCAGTCCCACTACTGGGTATATGCCCAAAGGGAATGTCTTCAGTATATCAAAGCCATATCTGCACTCCCATATTTATTATAGCATTATGCATAATAGTTAAGAAGCAGAATCAATCTAAGTATCCATCAACAGATGAATGGATAAAGAAAATATGGTATATGTTCACAGTGGAATACCATTCAGACTTAAAAATAGAGAAAAATATTGTCATTTGCAAGAACATGGATGAACCTAGAGCACATTATGAGCACATTATATTAAGCGAAATAAGCCAGGCACAGAAAGACAGATACCAAATGACCTCATTATATGTAGAATCTAAAAAAGTTGATCTCATAGATGTAGAGAGTAGAATGGTGGTTACCAGGGCTGGGGCAGTGGGGGGCAGATGGGTGGGAGGCAAGGGTTGGAAAGACGTTGGCCAAAGGATGCAAAACTTCAGTTAAATAGGAAGAGTAAGTGTAAGGATCCATTGTACAACATGGTGACTATAGTTAATAACAATATATTGTAGTCTTGAAAAATGCTGAGAGGTTTTAAGTGTTCTCACCACAAAAATGATAACTTCATGAAGTAATGCATATGTTAATTAGCTATATTTAGTCATTCCACAATGTGTGTATATATATATCTCGATATGATATATTGAGATATACGTATATCTCAAAACATCATATTATACACAATAAATACATACAACTTTATCTGCCAAGTTTTAAAATCTATAATATTCAAAGAACTTTTACAAATTTTTGATAAGAGAAAAGCAACTATATAAGGGAGAAATAGGTCAAGGATATCCATTGGTAATTGACAGATAAGAAAATCCAAAGGAACAACAATAATGTGAAAAGATGCTTAAGCTCATTAGAAGTCAAGAAAATGAAAAGAAAATTAACAATGCTTACTCATTAGATCAGCAAGGATTAGAAAGCAGGGAAATAGGAGTACTAGTGAGGAAAATGATGCTCTCAAACATCACTAGTGGGACTGTGATTTGCTATATTATTTTTAGAAAATAATATGAAAAAACCATAAAAATGTAAAGATACACATGCCTTTTAAACCAGCAATTCTACTCCTGGGACTTAAACACCATAAAAATAAAACCCCCAATTACTAAGAATATGTATCTAAGAATATTTGTAATGACAGCACTTTTTTATATGTTGAAAACTTTTCACAACAGAGTATCAGTTGAAAGCAGATTACTTGAATAATTATAGTAAATTCATGCTGCACGCAACTACTGAAAAGAATGAGATAGAGCTATAAGATTTATCAGAATCTTTAAGATATATTGCAAAGTGAGAAAACCAAGATACAGAGTAATACACACACACGTATATATTATGTATATAACCTTATCCCACAATTTATGATAAAGAGGGACCATTGCCCTGAAAATCAGTGCATGTGTAAATATTGGGTTGAGTGAGCATGGAGCAAAGAATAGAGGATACACATCAACCTGTATTTATTGGTTTCTCTGAAGGGGTACAGAACAAGAAAAGAGAAAGGAAAAAGGGAGGAAAAAAAAACCCCAAAATCTCTGTAACATAATAGAAAATATGCATTGCACAATAACAAGAGAAAATGTAAAAAATAAAATTCTATCTGTTAAATTAATGGAAATTACCTATTATATTTAATAATAGAATAAGTTCATAGACAAGGACTACAAGGGGCATAGCCAAATAAAATCATGATTTGATTTCTAGATGTGGTTTTGAAAATTTTTGTTTGGAATTTTTAAATAGAACTTCTACAATATAATCATGTTTTAAAAGGAAGTAAAAAAAAAAATCTGGCAATACTTCTTAAGGACTTTATAAAGAACTTTGCCCCTTGACATTCTATTTCCACTTTTTGGAATTACTCTTAAGGAAATAAACAGATGTGGACCACAATCCTTGTTAAAACACCTAAGTAGTGTAAATAAATTCTAATGTTAAATAAAATCTACAACATACAACAACATTTCAATTTGCAAAATATATACCTGTGTGTGTATCTATTTTATGCATATATTTTATGTATAAATATAATGTGTATATATACATATATACAATAGATATTACAAATGGAAATTGTGTGGTATCTTGGATTTTTATTAATTATATTGTGGGAATATTTTCTGTTTTTTAATTTTCATATATACTCAAATATGTATACCTATACACATACATATTGCTAACAAAAAGATGAAAAGAAAATGTACTAAAATATTGTTAGTGATTATCTATAGCTGATGAGAATAAGTGATTTATGTACGTCTTAATGCTTATCTCTTTTCTAAACTTGCTGAAATTAATATGCATTCAACAATATGCAAAATGCAATAATCATTTTAAATGGAAGCATAAGAAAGCTAGTGATTTCATTTTGAAATGAACATTGGCATTTCTAGTCAATTCTACATGTTCAGAGGCATAGCCTGCCTCCAGTGCTCCTTCAACATTAGAGCTTTGTGCTAGACACTCAGTAACCTCAACACACAGCTTACATCCGTTGGATAAAGTTCGAAGCACAGCCCTCTAGATTAGCAAACTATCCTGCCAGTATCATATAAACCCTGGAACACTACAAATCCTCACGTTTTGAGGACAAATCCTTCCAGTAGGCAGCTCTCAGAGAGGCTACACAGAAAGCCTTCCTATGACTACTAACCAGTAAAGCTGTTTTTTTTATTTTACCTCTACTGAATAGCAGTCATGATTGATTTCTTCAGGTTTCCAGGTAGAACAGATTTCTATAGTTTGGTCTAAAGTCTTAACACTGGAAACACTTCCTCCATGTTTTCTCTGGTTTCTCCTCCTGAGTGGAAAGGATATCAGCTGAAACCCTAGGCAAGGGCAGGCTGTGGGAAGGCAAGCGAGGCTGCTGGGGTGACCTGGTGTGCTCTCATGGCACAGCAAGGAAAACCAATAAGCTTTGCTCTTATCCCAGAAAACCCACCCTGAGAGGACCTGACTGGCCAACAAGGTAAACAACGGCCCTGTGGAGCATGCTTCTTCCCTCCCACCTCCCTCCTGCCCCGCCCTGGGATGGCCTTGTGCTTCCTGGTTGAGGCAAATAAGAATGCCTGCTACCTCTTCTTCCCATGGCCCAGTAGGATTGAAGAAAGATAAACAGAAACAGCAGTGGATCACTTTGAAGCACATTAGTCAATCTCTTCTGTTGCCAAAGTAAGTTGAAGAAATGGGTCTTTCATGTTGGAGCTGAGTCAAACTCACAAAACTATGAAGAGCTTTTCAATACTCAACTAGTAACAGAACATTATTTCCACTTTGATGAGCAGTAATATATTATTGAAATAGTTGCCAAAGCAATGGCTGAATGTTGCAATAGGAAGAAAATGCAAACATCTGTATGTGCATGCAGGGTCTTAGGTCTTAGCTGATTCCAGCTCCTGGTGTCTGGCTTTCTCTGGCATCATGGAACCCAAAAGTCCAAATAATTAAGATTTTTCACTTGTCGTTGTACACACACAGCTTCAGACTGCACAGAAAATTCTGGTACCTCTTATTTGATATTATGTGTCAGGCCAACAATATGACACACAGAAAACTGCTATAATCAACTATGTGACCTTGTTATGCAGACAGACCAAAATAAATGGAAGAAACCAGCTGAATCTTTTAGACCCAATCTACCATAATCAAAGCGTGTACTAAGGAGCGTGTGTGCTCCTCTTAGCACACACCCAGACTGATAAATTAATAAAACAAGTCCCTTCCTTTTGCCACCTGACATAAAGGCAGGAATTACAATAAACAATACTGGAATATATTTACTGGGTTGCAATTTACTTAGAGACAAGATTAAAGCAACAAGATAAAGTCAAAACTGAGAAAAATCACAGCAGATAGGTACCTGTAAGAATGGAAATACAGCAGAGAAGTAATTTGCCCCAAATAGAGAATGAGGAGACATAATGGCAGCTTATTCATTAGTGGAAATGAACACATATTATTATATTGTAGTCAGTTCTTGATTATTCATGTGTGATTTACCAATTTTTTGGCTTATCCTTCTCTCTGCAAGCCTTTGTACATCTGAGTCATCTCTTTCCATCGTTTCCATCATCTTTTCCGTCTTTAGTTCATATGTGTTTAGAAACCCCCAAAATAATGATATAGATCATTAACCCATATCAAACTTAACTAGGAAAGCAAAACTGATGGCATGGCTATTATACTGGTCAAAGGATCCTTTCACCTCTCCAGTTTGGTACTAAATCTGATGACACATTTTCACTAGTGGAAGAGAAGTCAGCATGGGAATTGAGCTTGATAAATAAAATTACTAGTCAGCTAATCCTAGCCTGTTGTCTTTCTGCTAAGTAAAAGTGTTCCAGATACATATAATCTGTTAGCTCTATTAAGCATCATTTATAGGCAGGAAAAATGTGTTTTCATGATGATCAGAGTCATCATATCTCTCACACAATGGGGATACAAATATCATTTCACAGTGGAAATCTGAGTTCCTCATTCAATGGATGACAAGCTTCCTATGGGAAGAGATCCTTCCTTTTTATACTGCTTCTGTATTTCCTTCAGGATCTAAGCCCTCTGCCTGCATACATAACCTGGAAACCCATATTTACAGGGACCAAGATCTTGAGTTATTGTCCTAAGTTCAACTCCTGTCATATCATTACCAGCTGGGTAGTCTTTAGCAAATTACTTGATTTTTCTAAGCCTTAGTTCGCTTTCCTAGAAAGTGGGTTTAATGAAACCCGCTCCTAGAGCTGTTGTAATGACTGAATAAACTGTTTTCTATAAAGCACCATGGAGAGCAGAAAATAATCTGGTGGATAAACGAATAGGTATCACAACTGTCATTCTACAAACCACTTGATTGAGCTCACTGACTCCAGACACGACTAAGTAGACCATAAAAGAAATGGAACTTTTATATTTTAAGTTAAGAATTGACTTTTGTGGCCAGGGGCATTGGCTCATGCCTGTAATCCCAACAGTTTGGGAGGCTGAGGCAGGTGGATCACCTGAGGTCAGAAGTTCAAGAGCAGCCTGGTCAACGTGGTGAAATCCCATCTCTACTGAAAATACGAAAATTAGCCGGACATGGTGGCGGGCGCCTGTAATCCCAGCTACTCAGGAGGCTGAGGCAGGAGAATCGCTTGAACCCGGGAGGCGGAGGTTGCAGGGAGCTGAGATTGCACCACTGCACTTCACCCTGGGTGACAGAGTGAGACTCAGTCTCCAAAAAAAAAAAAAAAAATAGACTTTTGTAATTTGAGTGTTGGATCTTAAAAAAAATGAAAGAGTGGGAGTGGAGAAAATCCCATGTGTGGCTTCTACACTAACCTATCAACATACATTTTACATCTTTTACTTTTTAGCCCTTAGAATCTTTCTACTCAAGACCAAATTTTAATATTAATAGAGCCAAATATATTTGATTATGGGAGAACCACTGATGTTCAGTGTTGTTTATGAATTGGAAGGGCAGCAAAAATGAAGGAGAATTATTCTGGTGACCAACCTAAGTGACACAGTTACTCAGGCAGATGCACAATGGCATCTAGAATCCAAACAGCTTGCTTCAGGTCTCTTTCAAAGTCTCAGCAACGGCACCTTAGACCCTTCTGGAATCATCGGTTTTGAATCTAAGACTTCAAAGTGGGAAAAGCAATGCAAGACTACTCAGGGACTGACATGTGTAGAAACAAAAAGAGAGAAAGGGAGGTGCATGCTGAAAATGGTATGAGATCCATACCCCCAGTGACTTGCACTGGTTCTCCTACTTTGTTCAACCTCAGCTAGATGCAAGACTCATTTATATATTAAAATCTTTTTTTCCCCTCCTTCTTCACTATCTCTCCCTGCTGCCCAAAAGATGAATCGAACTCACTGCATCAAGCTGGCAAAGAGTTACAAGGCACCTTCTACTTGGAAGTAAGAAGCTAGAGCAGCTCACCCATGAACATTTCCGTGATTCACAGGAGAGCTCATTGACAGCTGCTCAGACTCTGAGCAGAGAGATTAGAACTAGAACTGTTTAAAATTCCTAAGCCAGAGGAGTTTCACGGGGCAGGATGCTTCTAAACAGCCTGCAGTTAGCCATGCCCTTGCAGACAAGGCTCTGGGGGTTCCACATGCACCTCCAGCCTCAGAAGACTGGCCTGACCAGTCTTGCAGCACTTTTGAGGACAGTAGCTAAGCCTGGAACTGGTGACTTTATTTACCATTTTTGGTTAGTCACTAAGTAAAGTCTTTGCCTAGAAACCTTCATTTCCTATGCAGTAGGGTAGAAAAGGTCCAGTTAAAAATTTTCCTGAAATACTTCACCAAACAGGCCAGTTCTACAATTAGGAAATTACCACGCTGAGTAATAGTTGCCAGTCTGGTTTTTAGTGAAGTCAGGTTTAGTCCACTGGCATCTCAAGCTGATTGGCAGACAGACCTAGGTCCTACACCCAACCCCTCCCTTGCAATTTGGGCAGGTTATATTTTTAAAAGTCCAGACTTCCTGTGCTTTTGAACATTTTGAAGGCTAGGGTAGTATTCACAAATCAGGGGTGCATTTAATCTTTCCTATCACGTGGCTGCTACTGGATTTGCAAAATGCTACATAGATACACAGCCCCTCAAGTTGACTTCTAGGCAATGGTGACAATTTGCACTTTCATTGTAATAGAGGCATGACTTTTCAAGAGGTTTGTGAACTAGTTTTAAAATGTTCTATGGAGGAAATGAGAAATGGACTTGACAGTAAGTTATTTTATCTTAATTTTAAATAAAAAATAATGTCATTACTTGGTGACCACAAATACAAGTGGTAAGGCTTTTCTTTTCCCTTGTGAAACTGCTACCTGTTGCTTTGAATAATTAAATTCAATAGAAATGTTTCTTAATGATTGAGAAGGTTAGAATTATGTCTATTTTCAGGTAGGTCACTGAATATATAAAGTCTATATTCTGAAGATGTTCTCCTATTTTAGGGTTAAATTAAATGCACACTCACATTATGCTTCCTATTAGCACCACACAACTGGCAAGAGGAAAAGGAGGTTGTGAAATTCAAATCAAGAAATGTTTTCACTTGCTGGAAACTATGGTAAAGCTCTGCGGGAAAAAGAATGAAATAAAAACTCCTTCTTAAGAAAAAAAAAAAAAAAACTTGGGTTTTCCATACTTAGAGTGGACTACGGAGTATGTAAATAAATTGGTTAACCTCTCTGATAATATGCAAAGAAACCTCACCCACACAGTAGGCGTCGGGGATTTTTTTAAACGGTGGTAGTGCATAGATTGTATCCTTAATTTCAACCTAAGCAACACACGTAGAGTGCACATCAGATAGTAGGTGTACTGCTAAGCGCCTGACAATACATACTTGATCATGAAAGAAATTAAATGAAAAATCGTTCTCCAAACTGATGACCAAATTAGATCCTATGAATTCATGGACAAAGTCGGGAGAGAGAAAGAGGAAACTAGTATGTTCACACATACCTCAATGACGGTTCAAAGTTCAGATTAAAATCTACATCCTTTTTCAAGAAGCGCCGTGCTGCTATTTGCTACTGCAGTTCCGGAGAACGTGAAGAGATCTTTGCGCTTACTCCTTCCTAGTTTTCTTCTCCCTTTTGTTTTTTTTAACAGAGAAGGAAAGGGAGAGGTGAATGATTTCTACAGATTTCCTTAATTAAAGCTAGTTTGATTCCCCACTTAAGTGAAATGAGGCTGTAAAAAGAAAAGTAGTCTCACTTATCAATAGGCACTGAAGAATCAATGTTTGGCTTACCTGTTCAGATCAAATTCCTTGATTACATTATTTCACAAAGCTGAGTAGGGCTTAAGCTAGTTACTGTTGACGCCACTGGCAAGCATTTCTTCATTTATGTACAGGCCATAATCCACTACACCAACTCAGGCCCATGGGATGACTTCCATTTCTTTTATTTTTTTTGAGACGTAGTTTCGCTCTTGCTACCCAGACTGGAGTGCAAGGCAATGGTGCAGTCTCAGCTCACTGCAACCTCCGCCTCCTGGGTTCAAGCAATTCTTCTGCCTCAGCCTCCCAAGTACCTGGGACTACAGGCGCACACCACCACGCCTGCCAGCTAATTTTTTATCTTTTTAGTAGAGACGGAGTTTCACCATGTTGGCAGGGTTGGTCTCGAACTCCTGACTTCAGGTGATCCACCCGCCTCAGCCTCTCAAAGTGCTGGGATTACAGATGACTTCCATTTCTATAGATCCATTTTACCATTAGAAATTTAAAAAAAAAAAAAAAATCTCCCAACCCACAGTATCTCAAATCACATGTGCAGCAGCAGAACAAAACCTGCTGTGGCTGTGGTAGGTATGATTTCACCACGAAGATTCAGACGTTGTTACATGGTCAAAAAAGTAGTCACTGCACAGAGCAAGTGAGAAATTGAGCAATGCAACTTAGTACAGCTTCTCCCTATTGCTTATAAAACAACGTTCTTAATTTTTACTTGTATGTAAAATTCTTCTGAATTTTTCCTTTATTGTAAATTATTTCAGTAGACTCCCT
Source organism: Mandrillus leucophaeus (assembly GCF_000951045.1). Taxonomy (NCBI): domain Eukaryota; kingdom Metazoa; phylum Chordata; class Mammalia; order Primates; family Cercopithecidae; genus Mandrillus; species Mandrillus leucophaeus. Next base: position 2,004,330 of record NW_012105631.1, read on the forward strand.
TGGGGTGCTTTAAGAATATTCCATGGGGCATGTTTTTACTGTGGGTCATCAGCTAAGCTATTGGAAAAAGGCCTTGGGTTTTTTTGGTTTGTTTTTAAAATGTTGTATAACAGCTTTAAATGTACAAGACGTGATAGAGTGAGGGGGAAAAACTTGTTAAATTTTTAGCTTTGTTTTTCCATCTGAAATATTAGTATGCCTGGGTTTTTGTTTTTGGTTTTTTCCTAATTCCAAGCAACAGTGAACCTAATTTACAATTTTTTTCCTCAAAAAAAAAAAAGAAAAGGAAAGTTTAACATTGTATTAGGGAGGCTTCAGAATTAGCAGGTGCACTCCGACAGATTTACAGGGGACAGTGGACAGATAGCTATGTTTTAGGAGTGGGAAACGTCTGCTCAAAGTAGGTAGTTTATGGTTTCCATATCAAATAGAAGAAAAAAGTACCACACTGGTCCTGAGACTTTGGTAGTTGTGTTTTTAGAAAATCAAAATTCACCCAAATTCTATTCTAGGGGACTTGTATATTTCATTGCTACGTTCTACTAAAGTTAAGGAGATACAGAAATTGCTCCATGAGGAAATGATAAAGGTCAGAGGTTCAGAATTTTAAGGGGAAAATTCATAAGCATGCGTTATGGAGGGAAAAGAAGGCTAATTAAATATAACACTGAACTAAACTATAAAAAAGACCTGTTTTCTCCATGTAAGTCAGATTATATGGGCTTCCTCCACCACTTCAACCCACTAATCTAAAGTAATGAAATGCAATCCCTGGAAGTACTCAGAATTAGACATGTAACAGATAATAATAGAGATTTGAAGAAATTTTGCACAAACATGCAACAACCTTAGTAATGAACTCTTTTTTTTTTTTCACTCTAGTCTTTTAGTCTTGCTCTAAATAACCACATGAAGTAAGGAATTGGCTGTTATTCAGTAAATCTGGACTGTGGACACTGACCAAATGGCTTGACATTCTACCTCCACCCCTTATCCTATTTTCAGTCCACATTTTCCCTCCATGGTGACTTTCTGGTTATATATTATCTGGTTTGGCCGTCTCCACTGCCCACTTCAGATAATTGCTCAATTCTCAACTTGGCTTCTTGCTGGGTAGGCCTGACCTAAGAGAATGGATGAAGAAAGAGCCAGCATTTTCCTTTGATCTCTCAGAACTCAGGATTCCATTATATAATCCACCATAAATCTTGGTAGTCAAGATTGACACCAACATTGAAACTTGCCATAATATGACACTCCTCATTGATTCATTATGTATTCTGACATTTCCTAATTAACACGAACTCAATACTGCAGTCTGTCAGTGATAAGAAATTTTTCTTAGTTGCCTTCTCAGTATTTTTGAGGGTTGCCTTGATTAATTTTTCTCTTCTGCTATCTAAGCTTCATATGCCAAATGTTCTAACTGGCTATCTGCCTCTAAGGTTTAAGCTCACAGATGTTTCCTTGTGACCACAGAAAATACTACTCCACTGAGAATAGGTTTGATAAATAAAATTGGCAATAAATTTAGAACCAAAGAGCTGGATAAAGAAGTCAAGTGCAACCCATGCTTTCCACACTTTTGTAAATCTACAAACTTGTCTAGTGTACCCAGTGGTAGTAGATTCTAGGAATCCCATCAACAAAGTAAAGCCTTAAATAATCCCAAAATCTCCTTCTATGTAGCAGTACAAATCTTTTCTCCTACTAAACATTACCATGGCTTCTAACAAGTAGAGAATTGGCACAACAAATTTCGCTTCCATTCCAAGTGCAGAGGGAGGAGTAAAATGGACAGAATCCAAATGGCGAGAAAGAAGTGAAGAAAGGACCCTGCAGAGCCCAGATAGGAATAATACGTGAACTCTTCTAAGTGATTAATACCCCACTACATTAATACTGCTTGTGCAACACGAATGCTGTAGCAAGCAGGAGACCTTTCCTTTCTGCTTTTTTCCCTTTCCTAGAAAACATTTTCCTAGGAGTCTTTCCCTCCACAAATGACATGTGAAGGAGCTATGTGCTTGATTGGTGAAGACTGAGTGATCTGGAGGAATAGGACCGTCAAACAGACAAGAGCAGTGTTCTTCCTGCTGAATGTTATCATGTCACCCTCTCCTGGTACTTCCCTGCTCAGACTTCAAAGCCCAGGCATTTCCACCATGGAACATTCTCAGGAGTGTAGCATCATCATTTGAGATTTACTGTAACTGAAGTGAAATTGTTTAGTGGGTTTGGCCTTTTTCCCTCCCAACTCTGCCCCTAGTAGCTCCTTGCCTTTTCTTTTTAAATTGTTGCCCTAGCCTTTTAGTTCCCCTTGGAAGAGAAGGAAAAAGAGGAAATCAGAAAGGACACTCGTCCTCCTTCCCTCTACCCACAAATCACAGAGTTCAGCTTTTCCATTCCCATAACTATAAAGCATTTTAGGCAACTGCGGGAGAGATCTCAGTTTTCCTTTCCAAACAGAGTTCTAAATCAGTGCAATGAAAACACGTCTGTCTTTTATTCCCAGCACAGATGCCCATGGGTTTGGTTGTGCTTATACTGTCAGTATCTTAAGTCACTATTTTTTTTTTTTTTTAGACAAAGTCTTGCTGTGTTGCCCAGTCTGGAACGCAGTGTGCAGTGGCACTATGTTAACTCACTGCAGCCTGGATCTCCTGGGCTCAAGTCATCCTCTCACCTCAGCCTTTCAAGTAGCTGGGACTACAGACGTGCACCACCACAACCAGCTAATTTTTGTATTTTTTATAGAGATGGGGTTTCACCAGGTTGCCCAGACTGGTCTCAAAATCCTGAGCAAAAGCAATTCACCCACCTCAGCCTCTCAAAGTGCTAGCATTACAGGTGTGAGCCACCGGGCTTAAATGCTCTGTCGCCCAGGCTGGAGTGCGGTGGCACGATCTCAGCTCACTGCAACCTCCACCTCCCAGGTTCAAGTGATTCTCTTGCCTCAGCCTCCCTAGTAGCTGGGACTACAGGTGCATGCCACCACACTGGGCTAATTTTTTATTTTTAGTAGAGACGGGGTTTCACCATGTTGGCCAGGCTGGTCTCAAATGCCTGATCTCAGGTGATCTGCCCTCTTCGGCCTCCCAAAGTGCTGGGATTACAGGTGTGAGCCACCACGCCCAGCCCTTAAATCACTATTCTAAGAGAAGGTTGCTGAAGGCAAAAGCTATAGAATCATAAAATACTACAGCTGCAGAGACCATACATTTCCCCTAGTCCAAAGATTCCATCCATTTTGTGAGGGAAATGAGGTGTTAAAAATAAGACTTATTCAGTACCCAACATAAAGTAGCTATTTAATAAATATAAAAAGTTCTGCTGGACACTGTGGCAAAAGCCTGTAATCCCATCACTTTGGGAGGCTGAGATGGGCGGATCACGAGGTCAGGAGATCGAGACCATCCTGGCTAACACAGTGAAACCCCGTCTCTACTAAAAAAATACAAAAAACTAGCCGGGCGAGGTGGCGGGCGCCTGTAGTCCCAGCTACTCGGGAGGCTGAGGCAGGAGAATGGCGTGAACCCGGGAGGCGGAGCTTGCAGTGAGCTGAGATCTGGCCACTGCACTCCAACCTGGGCGACACAAAAAAAAAAAAAAAAAAAGTTCTAATGGTCTGAATCCTAATCTCATAGAAATATGATCATTTTCTTCTGAATCTATATCTTGTCCAAAGAAAATAATTTTACTACAAAAATATTCCAAGTAAATAGCATTTTACACATATGAGGCATGCTGCCTTTTAAAGTTCTATCACTTAGTCTTCATCGTATCACTAGCGTAATGTTTTGATGGAAGTCTGGTAGTTGTTATGCCCATTTTACAGTTGGGAAGACGGGGCACCAAGCTTGCAGCTTTTCACTGTGCCCATCAGTGGCATAGCCCCATCTTTTGACTCTTAATACACTTCTTTCTCCACCAGCCATTTCTGAAACAAAATCTTTACAACCATAAACAATCATGATTTCAAAAAGCAAGTCCTAAAAGATTTTTTAAATGGTGTGACACCTCTCTTGAACTATTTCTATCACCTAAAATTGATGTACCCACTCTTCATCTGAAAACTTCAATCCACACAGTATTTTTCTAAGATTAAGTCATTATTTCATTCCAATCCTACACCAACATCTTTAATGCCTACAAGACAAAGTCCAAGCTCCTTAATAGGACATCTGACTCTCCACTTCCAAATTACCTCCTACCACCACCCTACACTTTTCTTAACTATGTTTCTGTCAGACTGATGGTTTCCCAAAACCTTCTCCCCTATGCCTTTCATTATGCGCCTCCTTTTCCTTGTATCTTCCCGTGTAAACATTACCTATCCTTTAAGGTCATGATCAAGAGTCATTTCCTACCCAAAGCTATCCCTAACCATCCTGCACCGACCCAGAAATACCTTCTTCTCTTTATGCTTTCTCACCACGGTGCTCATCACTCTGCAAGCACTCTTCACATTCTACTCTGCTGAATTGTATTAGTTGACGTTATGGCTTTAGGCACGTATTATAGTGCACTACTATGTAATAGTACTATATCATATTTTGCACCTTACTGATCATACCTGATAGAGATTGTCTAGGGATCAAGGAACATGTCAGGCTCAATCTCACACTACAATTATGTGCCAAACACCAGTGTGTACCAGGCACTTCCCAAGGCACAGGGTGCAATCCTAAATAACCCCATCTATGCACCTGAGGCACTTTTAATTTTTATTTATTTATTATTTATTTATTTATTATTTATTTATTTGAGATGGAGTCTCTCTGTGTCACCCAGGCTGCAGTGCAGTGGTGTTATCTCAGCTCACTGCAACCTCCACCTCCCAGGTTCAAGTGCATCTCCTGCCTCAGCCTCCCAAGTAGCTGGGATTACAGGCATGCACCACCATGTCCGGCTAATTTTTTGTATTTTTAGTAGAGACAGGGTTTCACCATGATGGCCAGGCTGGTCTCAATCACCTGGCCTCAAGTGATTCACTGGCCTCAGCCTCCCAAAATGCTGGGATTACAGGCATGAGCCACCACGCCCAGCCCTGAGGCACTTTTAATCTAGCTGGGAATAGAGACTCTAGGACAGGCCATAATAAACCACAGCAAGGCCCTTGTCAATATTACTCATTTCTTAAATAAAATTAGAAAAAGAATTTAACAATATGAGTTAAATTAAACTATTCATATATTGGATTCTAAGTAACATTAATCTTTAAATGTTCTTTCAGAAAACTTGACGCAGGTAGGTACAAAATCTTAAATTTTGTAAATTTTCTAAAATTTGGAATTTCACAATAAGGAATTTCCAAAATTGCTTATTGGAAAGGAAGAGCAATTTATGTCTTTATTTGTCACATAGTTTTAAGGTGAAAGATACTAAAACAGATACTATATGTGATGCCATTATCTTTATTAAGCACCTTTCTTTACATGGTTTTAAGCAAATAAATTCTGACCAGTTATTGCATCTAATAAATAATTATTAGAGTACAAAAGCCAAATTTCTTCTGTCAGATACACTCAAATTTTCTTGTGGATTTTTTGGTGTCCTTAGTAATATTCCGAAAGGGACTATTCCAATGAGACCATTTCTATGAACAGCAGAGGAAAGAAGGATCTCAAAACTGCAGATCATCCATTTGCAAAAGGACCTTGATGGCTTCCTCTGAACCAATCTAGGGAAGGACGTATGTTTAGGGAGCTGAGTTGCTGGTCATTTTGACAAGGAAACAGTTGAGAAAAGAAATGTCTAGAAGCCAGTGGTACTCTTCTATTCCAGCAAAAGTCAGGAACCTCAGCAAGTCTACTCACACTAAGCTCTCTAGGACTGTCAACTTGTTGGGGCCTGTCTCTTCCTCCTTGTGATTGGCCTGTGTGTTGTCTTCCAGGCAGCAAGAAAGGAGAACTGAAAGACTGCCCATGTTATACTCATTCTTAGCAGGAAAACCCAAAAAATTGAGAGTGGGTGGCAGCTTTAAATAGGAGACTAAAGCCAGATGAAGTTCTTAAAGGCTGTGCTTAGGGAAACCAAGCTCCAGGTATGCATTCAACAAGGATCTTGATGGTTTTTACAACAGAAAGGCTAGGGAAGCTCCTAACCACTTGTCTTCTCAAAAGAAATCAAAGAACATCCCCGAATACTGGAGGGGTGCCCCCAAAAAAGGATTACCACCATACCCCCAAAACCCCATCCATCCTGCTGCCGTACTCTCTTACATTCCAGCTTTGCCACATGCCAGGAAGGCCCAGACTCCCCACCCACACTTCCGCCCCTGCACATTTTCTGTTTTTGAGAAGCATAAACCAATCTGCCCCTCATATCTATCTCATAGTACTACAGCCAGGTGAACCCTCATTCACTTGGTGGGAAGATTTTACATGTAACTAAGTAATAATTTATGCATTGCATATAACAACTTGCTTTATTTTCTTTTTTTCTTTTTTTTTTTTTTAGATGCAGTTTCATCTTGTTGCCCAGGTGGGAGTGCAATGGCGCAATCTTGGCTCACTGCAACCTCCACTTCCCAGGTTCAAGCGATTCTCCTGCCTCAGTCTCCCAAGTAGCTGAGATTACAGGCCCATGCCAACATACCCAGCTAATTTTTGTATTTTTAGTAGAGACAGGTTTCACCATATTGGCCAGGTTGGTCACGAACTCCTGACCTCAGGTTATCCACCCACCTCAGCCCCCCAAAGTGCTGGGATTACAGGCCTGAGCCACGGAGCCTGGCCACAACTTGCATTTTATAAAAGTGAGCTTTGTACAAAACTCTCTTACACGCATTACTTTATGCAATCCTCATGAAGAGCCACAAAACTTCTGTGACTCAGATGTAATTATTCCCATTTTACAGATGAAGATACTGAGGCTAAGAGAGGGCGTAATATTATCTCCCATCAGCCCCAGATGCTCAACTTGCTTTCCCAAGGCCAAATTCTTATTGATTACAAACTTTAAAAGTTAATACTGTCTCAAGTAATGGCTAAAAGCATGAGCTTTGGAATTCGATGAGTTTGTCTTCAAGTCCTAGGGCTGTCGCCTTTGAAGCTGTGTAATATTGGGCATGTTACCTAGCTTTGCAAAGCCTTGGTTTCCTCATTTGTACAACAGGAATCATAACATTGTTCACTAACTGGGGTTGCTGTGAGAATCGCACGTGATAATACTATAAAAAGCATTGCACAAAGGAAGAGCCCCCCTCCAACCTTAGGTGCTACTATAGTTGTTATTATTACCACCTCATGGGCATATATTATGGGGCCAGTGAGGGAGAGACTATCTCAGGTCTTTGGTATCACACTGAATTAGAACATCAGCGTGCAGCCGGGTGTGGTGGCTCACATCTATAATCCTAGCATTTTAGGAGGCCAAGGCGAGTGGATCACTTGAGGTCAGGAGTTTGAGACCAGCCTCACCAACATGGTAAAACCCCGTCTCTACTAAAAATATGAAAATTAGCCGGGCATGGTGGCACATGCCTGTAATTCCAGCTACTCTGGAGGCTGAGGCAGGAGAATTGCTTGAACCTGGGAGGTAGAGGTTGCAGTGAGCTGAGATCACGCCACTGCACTCCAGCCTGGGCGAAAGAGCGAGACTCCGCCTCAAAAAAAAAATCAGCATACAGCTCTATGTGTGCATAGACTAAGACATTGCCCAACAATGAAGCAGCATGCTTCTGTTGATGTGAAAGGGAATGTGAAGCATGTGTAACACATTTTTGACACGCTCATCTCAGCAAGATTTTTTTGCTACCCTTCTCATCACAAAGACAGTCACAAAAGAGAGGAATGATGGAAGAAAGGATGATGGAGGTTTCTGGACTTTCTCTTCCAACATTTTATTTTCATTACAGAAGCAGCAGCATTTCAACAGATGGCATGCTCAGTTGATTGGATTGACTGCCCTTTGTTTTTTAGATCAAGTTTCCAGTTATGATCAGATGTTCATAAACTCCTAGCAGCTTTGGTGCTGACCTTGAATTATTTCATTGATTCAACCAACATCTGTTGAGTACCAGGCACTGTGCTAGGCTTAGAATAGAAATAACTTCCTCATACTGAGTTTCTAATGCTTGGAAACTGCAAGGAGTTTAATGAGTGGCTTAATCTCATTTATTCCATATAATCATATCTGGTAGCTACTTTTAGTACTCCCACTTTGCAGATGAGAAATTCAAGGCAGGAGGTGAAATAATCTGCCTCTAATTGCACAGCTAGAGAGTGGTGGGAGCTATGGCTGATACTCAGTCATTTTCCATGGATTTGAATTACACTACTTAATATCAGAATTCTTACTGAAGAGTGATGTGCTGTGGAAAACCTGAGCAGACATATCAGCTTTCTAGCAGAATATTTTTAGGGGCAGATGGATAGGGTAAGCTCCTTTATTCTCTGAAGGTATCACAGACTCTCAGAGAGAAAAATGCTATACACCTTAGCTAGAACCATAAAACTCAATGATGTGTACGTTTTTGCTGTTGTGTCCAGTGGGAATGATTCAGAGGAAGTCTAACGAGATGTTGCCCAGAAGGCAGGCACACCACTCTTACCTGTACAGTGTATGCCTTTGAAAATAGCACTTCATTAGACAATATGCAGTAGGTTTCACAGATGGCGCCTGTTTCTCAGAGATTAACAATGGAAACCCTCTCCTGATAGAGGCGGGTGGACAGGACCATCAATATCTCCACTGCCATAGGTGAAGACTATGCTATGAGGTTTTTTTACAAACAGTGTGGATGGTCTACCCAGAGTCACTCTCTTCCTTGCTCTTTTTTCCAAATAGCCAATCTGCCGTCACGGAGCACAGCTGTTCCCTATTCAAAGCAAAGTAAACTCAACCACCAGGCCCTCAGCCCAAGTGATTGTTCTGACCAGCTAGGATAAATGAATGCAGATAGACGCAGAGAAGACCGCAGATAACCATGTGAAAATATTTAGCAGACGCCTGATGTAAACACTTATACTGTGTGGAGGTGTAGAGTGCGTGTTTGAAGGGAAAGTAGGTGGTAGCTAGCTCTAAACCCAATATTGAACAAAAAGACAGAGTTCTCAGAAACGAAAGATAGTTGGACTTTGTTCCTCCTGCAAGTTTAAGACACAAGAGCTTTATTCCTTTCCTTGATTGTCACAAGCAATAGAACAAAACAAGTATCTCCAAGTGTCTAAGAAAAATCTTCTACTCGTAAATACGACCCTCGTATTCTTAAGGAAAATTTTGCTTTTTTCCTACATGTCATATCTTTTACCCACATTGTTTTTATTTCTAATTTCCTTGAAAATCTGACATTCTAGAGTATTTTATCCAACTGCTACAGCATTATCTGCATGCATTCCAAGGCCTAGGGGGCAGTCATCACAGGATATTAACAAAATCAAAGAAAACATTTGCTTTTGAGAAATAGGAAGGGATTTTATGGTATACAGATGGACCCTGAACCATCCATGGTTCTCCAACATTCTCATCCAATTTAAGTTCTCTGTACATTTCAGAATTCAATTCAAATACTTCTACCTGGTCTTCCTAAGTTTACTCTCAACATTAAAATATGTATATACCACATTCAAAACCAGATGAGTTTCCCAGCAACCCCATATACATGGAGTTGCTCTGTAAGCCTATTAGATCTGGCACATAAAGGCATTAAAAATCTGGCATCTTTAAGCAGGAATCGTTGTCATGATCACAAGTCCTCATAAAGTCCAACCCTTCTATCGAGTAAATTGCTTTAAAATCTTTTAATCATGTTGGCTCCTACGGACTTGTTTGAGAGAATACTGCCTATCTTCTTGACAAAGCATGAAACTTACAGTTCAACGAGCATTTCCTAAGACATGTGGCATTCCTCTAACCAAAATGAAAGTATTCTGCCCTGCCTTGTGACTGCCACATCATTACCCGAGTAGCCCACTGCTATATGTGGTGGAATCGTTATGTATGTGCCATCGTGAGGCAAAAAGGAACTGAGAAAATGGGACACCAGGACTCAAAAGACCTTGCTGAAAATCAGAGGCCAGTTTCAAGACAGAGGGGTTCGTTCTTGTGCTGCTAAATGTGTAGCTTTTCAGAAAACTTGACTGCCTTTAGGAAACAAATAATGGCTTATTCACATCGCTTAGTTCAAACTCACATAAGTTATGGCTCTAAAGATTAAGAAAACAGGTAGTGTGTTCATGCTAGTCTGAGATTTGTCCAATTAAGAACTTTTAAAATTCTAACACAGTTCAACAATACAGTGTCTCCTAGCTAGTGCTAGATTCAATAAATACATGTTATCTGGAACAGACAGACAGCCTGTGTGTGCTGCACTAAGAAAAGGGTAGTCGGATTGCCCTCTGCCTCAGCTAAATATTATTCTAGAAGTGAATTTCCACGGTACCAAGTTTAGATTTCACATTATATCATCCCAGGAATACTTGCCAGTAACTTTGCAAAATATCCTTGGAGCAGAAAGACAAAAAAATGAACATTTTTTAAAGATGAGAGGTAAGCTCTGAAGTTACAATATGCTTGTAAACAGTAGCACATTATATCAAAAAGGAAAAAATAAATTGAGAAGAAATAGGAGTACCTACTTGAAGAGAAGATTATCACTCAGAGACTGTCTTCTTATGCTATAGAATGGGCAGGAGAAAGGAGCATGGACCTTTCGAGCCTGTTAAAGAGCTTCTGAGCATGGAGCCTGCATTTTCAGTTTTGGTAAAATCCGTTCTGAGTCGGTAGACAGGAGGCTGTTATGACCATGAAATTAGGAAATGCAGTAACTCAAAAATAAAGAACTAGCACCACCATTTGACTAGGATTGGAAAATCTCATTGAAAAAATAGAGGCGGGGGTGGCCTTGCTTTTGCCAAGCCAGGCCCGAATCTAACTTTCTTAGCACTTCCATTAAGATGGATGTTCAAGAAGAGGTAAATCGTGTGTTAATCTGCCTGAAAATTTTTTTATGCCATCCAGCCGATTTTCTCTTTATTCATAATAAAGCTTGAAGTCTAGACAGGCATGTGGAGTTGGAAAAAAAAATAAAACATTCATTCAGCACATAAATTTTGTTAATCCAAAGTTAGCTACAGCTAAACTAAAAGCAGGGGCAAGGAAATGTCCTTCTGCGAGTGTTTTTTGGGACTTTCTTACTCAGGCATGGACTCAAAAGCCCGCTCTGCACTTCTTGTTACTGATTAATGAGGTTCTTGACTTCGGTAACCTGCAGAGGTCTAGCTTCTCACACTCTTCAGCCCTTCCTTCTGTCATATGATCCTTCCATAAACTGTCCGGTATTTCCTGCAGCAATTTTTAAGTTTATGAGGTTATTGATTGTTTGTCTAACACTAAGATAAACATTTTCAAGTAGAAAAGGGGCTGTAAAATCATATTAAAAATTTTTAATAATATTGACAGTTTAATCTCTCATTATGTCTGCTGTGGTTTATGCAGTAGGTACTTCAAATGACTTTTTAAAAATATTTTCGCTTTTTCTTCTCTACAAGCCTTGAAAAAGGCTGGTTTTCTGGCAGTGAGAATGGTAGAACGGGGCGGAGGAGGGATCTCTCTCTTGCTACTGTATTTCTCTCTGTCCCAGCACCCAGTACAGAGGGACACCTGCCAAGTAAGAGGTGCATCTCAAAACCAGCATGGGAAAGAAAGAAAACCAAAATAAATAATCAGTGCTTTCAAACATTTTGAAATAAATGATCTTAACTGTCTTCAATCTTCTCTATACTTGTCAGTTAAGCCCATAAAATAATTTGAATATGTAAATTTGTCTGAGAGTAACTTCTCCAGAATACATAGAGCAGGACACATTTTAGTTAATATGTAAAGTATTTAATTTCAAGTGACTGAACATAAAATCTCAACAAGATTCTCTTACCCAAGGAATAATCATGTATACTAACGCATTGTGGGGGTTCTGTAAGCATTTTTATTGTTTTTATTATGATTTCTGGTGAAAGGTACATTATTGAATAACACGCTCTGAACAGTCTTAAGTGTTTTGAAAGTGAAATATTTTTTTCAAAATTAATTAAATCCTTCAATTATTTTATTTGCTAGAATGGGTGAAGTATGCTTTTCAAACAGCATTTAGCTACCTGTTAAAACCAGTTTTACACATCAATACAGAGATGAAAATTACATAGAGCAACAGTGCTCAAAATAGGACAGCTAATGAATTCTGAAATGAAGGTTATAGATTATTTCCTTTCCATTAGAAAATATAAATGTACAATGTAAATTGTATGTAAATTATAAATTAGATTAATTATCCTTTAAAAAACTATTATTGATATTCACTTGCATTCCAATATGTGCTTTCTTGAGTGCAAGAGAATAAAAATAACAGCAAATGTCTTCTGAGCATATATAGTCATCCCTTGCTATTAGAGTTGGGGTATTGGTTCCAGGACAAGTACCTGATATAAAATCACGTAGTATTTACATATATCCTATGCACATCCTCCTGTATACTTTAAATAACCCATAGATTATTTATAATACCTAAAACAATGTAAATGTGAGGTAAATACATGTTATACTATATTGTTTAGAGAATGTAAAGAGCAAAGTCTGTACATGTTCAGTACAGGCACAACTTTTTTTTCCTGGATTTTTTTTCTTTTTTTTTTTTTTTCCTGGTATGCAGCTATTCTCCTGGATATTTTTTTTATCCAACCAGAGGTTGACTGAATCCTCAGATGTAGAACCCATAGATATGGAGGGCCAGCTGTACTAGATGTCAGGTAATATTTTAAGCACGTTTGCAGCAACCCAGTGAGGTAGGTACTACTAAAAACCCATTTTACAGTTGAGGAAACCGCAGGATACTGAGATTAAGTACCTATACCAGCTGGGGCCAGGGTTCAAACTCACATGGACCAACTCAAGCCCCTATGCTTTTAACGCTCCATTTCAGAATCTGAACCAGCACAAGGGATTACACACAAGGACACACTATGGGAACACACGTGCTTTGTATGTGTCATGAGAGGAAACTGTTGACAGGTTTATCAGTGAATGAGTAAAAACAGTTCCATCAAATCGATTCAGAAAGGTTGTTATGAATCATTTTGAAGTTTATCATTCTAATGAAATCACTAAAAATAAAAATGTGTGCTTGGACTGATTTTTTTTTAACTATTCTATGCTTTCTTATAGGGAAAATATATATATATCCTTTGAGGAAAAGTGTCTAATTAAATTGCATTAATCACTACTAGACAGGTTGAACAATAAAAAAAATAAGAAAACAACAATTTAAATGAAGCAGTATAATAGTGTAATTGAAACACAGGACAAATTTAATCTCATAAGTATAATTCAAAGAGCAGTATCATGCCATTACACCTGACACCTGATTCCCTCACACACATTTTTCAAATGAAAAATAAAGCCTGACATTTCATCAAAATCATGCTATCCACTACATCTTTATTTTTTAAAAGAGGGTCAACACACATTCCTTGATAGTGTCCCATTGTTTATTAAGAAGCACAGAACAATGAAATTCTAGACATTTTTCAGGTTCCAACCTTTTTTTGATACATTCTCCCATTCCAGAAGAAACCGCTACCAGCCTGGTTTCCACAAGCAAAGTAAAGCAGAAAATGGATGCAATCTGTCTGGGTTGTTCAAGCAGCGTCCTGCTGTGATCTGGGTGATTCAGGCTAAAATTAAAAATCAGGTTTTTGATTTGGACTCTGTGTTTTTATCTGCCACCCCAGATGATAGCAGAGTCTGGGACTCAGTTACACAGTTAATTGCCAAAATTCTTCATTCGTTCTTCTCAGCAAAGATGTTCCCATTGAGCACTGCTGAAAACACTGTCTCAGCTCTATCGCTCTAGCAAAACAGCTCTGGGCTTCGGACTTCCCTCATGAAGAACAACCAAAATTGAAACTCCGCTTATCTGGAGATATCAATCAGTACCTGACTACTCACTCGCTATTGTTCTAAGGAAAATTGCCATGCTCTCAGCTCTTGTTACCGGAACAACCAACTCAAGTTCACACAACCTCCCCACCCTACGCCCACTTCAGATCACAGCTAACTGGACCATGGTGAGACACCCAAGCAAACAACAGCCAAACTATAGACTGGCCAGTGACCTAGGACACGACCAAATGTGAAAAAGATCAACTGGACCAATCATTCAAGCTCTGAGGGTATGAATTCAGAAACCTGCACTGCTCTGAGGGTATGAATTTGGAAACCTGCACTGAGGTCATAAGTGCAAAAGAAAAGGGTGTGTCTCAGGGTGGCATGGAGGCCAAAGTAAGGCAAGGCTCCTAGCAAGTGAAATTATGCAGGAACAGAGAAAGCCAATGAGCTGAGATGAACACACATGGGGCTCTGGCTAGAGCTGCATGGGTCACTGACAGGGTCGCAGAATTTCCATAATTTCTTCTATAGCCCTTATTACCAGGTATCCAAGGGCACCTCTGGTAGTCTTTCCCATCAGAACAGCGTAACCCAAGAGTGTTTAGCTACCTAAACACTCATCTGGGGCCTAGGTGCTGGTTTATTTGTTTGTTTTGAGACGGAGTCTCACTCTGTCGCCCAGGCTGGAGTGCAGTGGCTCAATCTCGGCTCACTGCAAGCTCCGCCTCCCCGGTTCACGCCATTCTCCTGCCTCAGACTCCCGAGCAGCTGGGACTACAGGTGTCCGCCACTAGGTCCGACTAATTTTTTTTGTATTTTTAGTAGAGACGGGGTTTCACCATGTTAGCCAGGATGGTCTCCATCTCCTGACCTCGCAATCCTCCCACCTCGGCCTCCCAAAGTGCTGGGATTACAGGTGTGAGCCACTGCGTCCAGCCCCAGGTGCTGGTTTTTACAGCAGAGGCACACAATCCATCAGTAGTCCAGTTTTCAGTGTCCAGATCTAGAGTATTTGACAACAGAGCCATAATATGACCCATCCTCGATGACACTGTATACTGGCTTTTACTCAATATGAAAGCCCTAGTCCAAACTTATAGGGATAAAAAATAGTCTCCTTATTTAAATTTTTTTAAGCTGCCTTTCTTCAAATAACAATGTCAAGCAGAAAATGCTTTTGGAAGAAATCAAGAAATTTGAGCCTAGAATTCAAGACTAGCCTGAGCAACATAGAAAGACCCCATCTCTACAAAAAAAATCGTTTTTAATTAGCTGGATGTGATGGCATATGTCTGTGGTCCCAGCTACTCTGGAGGCTGTGGTGGGAGAATTGTTTGGGGCTGCAGTGAGCCATGTTCGTGCCACTGCACTTTAGCCTGGGTGACAGAGTAAGACCCATCTCCAAAAGAAAAAATGCAATTGAACCTTACATTTCATCTGTAGAAAGGCTTTTAAAATCTGCTTTCATAAATTACATGCCTCCTCTTTATATACACACATATATATAAAGCCATAAACATCTCATGTGAGGAAATAATTACGAAAAATTTTCTATTAGAAGAATAAATGGGGCTTTCATATTTACAGGAGTGACAAAGGAAGCAACATTGAAGAAGACAATGATTTAAAACAAAAACATTATTGATACTGCTGAACCAAAATAGCTTTCTGACCCTTGTTGCTCCCCACCTGGCCCTCAGTCTTTCTTCTCCCCACTCTCCCAGCCATCTCGGTCCCCAGATACACAAATGCACACACTTCTCAGTGGGAAGCAAGGTCTCAAGTAGGATCCAGAGAAGTCTGGCCCTTCAGGTAGTTTACGTTTGTCAACTATTAAGTTGTACTTCTGAGCAGAAAGGAGAAATTCACATATTTCCTCTAAGGACAAGAGGCCAGTGTCAGACAAAAATGATATTTAAATACAGCAGAGACTCCGTTGCTAAGTTTAACTTCCCAACTTGCACAAACACCGGAATTTTAGTGAAAGGAACGGTTGCTTTACAGAAGGAAAATCTCTGTAAACCACTGAGAACAAAGGGAAGCCTTGATTCCTGTACCACGAACCGATTAGCAGAGGTAAGCACCCGCCTTGAGGCTTCCCATTTGCAATGAAGCTTAGTGGAAGAGGGTCCTGCCTATGGGTGCCTTTGATTGGCACCAGCAGCCGCAGCCTTGACCCCCCAACACTGGGGGCTTCTGTGAGCCCAGCAGTGATACTCAGCATCTGCCTATTCACCTGGCCCCACAGGAAGGAAGAACCGGAAAGGATTGCAGGTGGCAAACAGTTATAGAAAGCAGAGATAAAATATTACTGTGTTCTTGTTGTTTTCATCCTATTTTTATTCCTGGGCTGAGACACTCTGGGGAAGTTTGGATTACAAGAACTTCAGGCTGTATCTCCAAAATTCCTCCAGCCTCCATCCCTTCTTTTTCCTACTCCCTATCACAAGTCAGATCCTCTTCAGCTCTCAGCTGGACTTTTGCAATGGTGTCCTAATTGGTCTGATTGCCTACAGCCTCTACCATTTCTAATCCATCCAACACACCTTCACCAGATTATGTTCCTGATTAATCATCCTCATTGTGTCACTACAAGATTAAATTAAGCACAAACCACTCACCATGTCCCTGATCACCAGGCCCCAGCCAACCTCTCCAGCCTTCAACTTCAGTCAGCGTCTCTTTCCCTGCTCCCAGCATCCTATGCTTGGGTTTCAGCCCCTTCTCTATCTAGGTCAGGTGTGATCCCACCACTTCCTCAGTGTTCATCTCAAAGAACACCTTCTCCATGGAGACCTTCCTGATGGCCCAACATCATCCTATTCTCACCCTCCTCTGAATCTCTACCACATGCCACTTGTACTTTTCTCCTCTAGCAATAAGCACTGCTGAAGCATCTCCTCTGTGCCAGCAAAGAAGAACAGACGTGACCCTGAGGAGCTTGTGCCTAGGAAGGGAGACAGAAGAATTGTATTACACCCAGTCAGTTGTAGTGGCTCACGCCTATAATCCCAGAACTTTGGGAGGCAGAGGTGTGCTGATCACTTGATGTCAGGAGTTCAAGACCAGCCTGGCCACATGGTGAAACCCCATCTCTACTAAAATTACAAAAAAATAAATAAATAAATAGACGGACATGGTGGTGCATGCTTGTAACCCCAGCTACTTAGGAGGCTGAGGTGAGAGAATTGCTTGAACCTGGGAGGTGGAGGTTGCAGTGAACTGAGATCATGCCTCTGTACTCCAGCCTGGACAATAGAGCGAGACTCAAAAAAAAAAAAAGAAAAAAAAGTATGACAACCTGATAACTGATCAGAATTTACACATTTACAGAACACTTGATAACACTCTTAGATAAGTGGCCAGTTCAATCTAGTCCTGAGTTATTTCTGGATCTCCCATGCCTCCTACCACCAATGGATTGCAGTTGATTGCAGGCTACCTGGGAATACGGCTTACTCCACCTACATCCAAGGTGGTAATTCACACAGGGCCTGGTGAATATACATGTTTTGTTTTGTTTTGTCGATCAAATGAATCTCCATTTAAATTGAAGGGGCAAGAAGTCCTGTTCCTCTACAATCCACATCCCTCTATCATCCCCAATATCCAAGGAGACCTGCATTCACCTTGCTCTCCAAGTAATAGAAACAGCAGGCTCTGACCATTTACAGGGCTACTGAGTAGCCTCAGTCCCCAAGTACACCCACCTGGGTGTGTAAAGCTCTCTCTACAATACCAAAATCTTTACTGGAAAGGACATGTCCCCAAGTCCCAATACCTTCAAAGTCTTTGAAATAGGAACAAGAAGTAAAAGATAAAACATAGAAAACAAAGAACAAAACTAGATAATAACATTGGAGACAGGACTTATTTAAGCTGCACAGTATTGGCATAAGGAAGATAAGAGGATAAGAACAAAGAGCAGGCATTTGGATCACTAGGTCACCATAAGCATAAAACATGCTTCAACCGGATAGTAATATGAGTCCAATTTTGTGTCGTCATTTAGAAAATAAATGCATTTAACGTCATTTTTCTCACAACTAAACTTTGGCTGGGTACCATATGTTCATGTTTCTATTTCATAAAATTTTTGTAGCCTTTCCTGTTTTTCTTACCCCATTCTGCATCACAAACATCCACATGGGGGGAGCCCAGGGGATTTGGAATCCCCTGAGATCATATCCAAACATTTAGGTACATAAACACATGTGCATTTTTCTGAAGGAAGGTTCTGGAAACTTCATCAGATTCTTAAGGAAGTCTAAACAAGATTCAGAACCAAACGAATGGGTTTACCACTGCAAATGGAAATGTCTAATACTCTTCCATGTATACTATTCTGGTATTTTTCACAATTTGTAAATATTGCCTATTAGTTTTCCTTTTCAAATTAGCCCCCTTTTACCAAATTCATGAAAGTTTACAAGCTGCACCTTTCTTCTAAAATAAATTGGGACAGTCATTTCTCATTTTTGAAATTTTAGTTGTAAAACTCCAAAGAGATCTTGATTTTCAAAACTTTAGGTCTACTCAGCAATTATCAAGTTGTGCTGTGAACCAGCTCCCGGCAGCTCAGAATAAGAAACACATGAACCTCCCTCCAGGGAGATCCAATTCTGTCCTTCCCTTTATACCAGTAAATCTTCCTACAGAAGAAAACCAAAGATGGGAAGGCCAACCTGAGCACCTGGAATAGCGTCAGCCTCTACCATGCAATTCAAGGGTGCCATTTATTTTTCTCATATAGGAAAGCAAAGGAAATAAAGACAAAGGTGTAACCAAATTAAACAACAGGCTATGAAAAGAGTGACTTGGGCATGGGAAGGTAATCAAACACTCCATGTGAAAATTAAAAACCTGTGCTAGGAAATAAAGGGTTGAATACTGAAGCATCCGATAAACAGTTTTCCTATGGGGACGCAGACAGCTGATACGCCTGTGAGTGTTTGTAACTCCAGATGTTTTAACTTTTCAGTTTCTCTGCGCCTTGTGTGGTGATTCTGCACTTAGGAGATTTATTTAAACTGCAGCCACCGGAGATTGCCAGCTGCAAACGACCCCAGCACCTCGTGGTGAGCAGGTCTTCCGGAATCACTGCAACTGTCGCAGGTGGGGCCGTGTTTGCTACTTGTTGAGACGTTTAAAAGACATTTTGGCAGAAAGCACGCCCTCACCAAGAAGGAAGTCCTGGCCCCGCGTCCAGCTGTGGGCCACCACGAAACCCACAAAGCGGCCGGATCCCTTGGAAGCGGCGGCCTGGAGGAAGCAGCCTGTCCCGAAGAATCTGTGCATTATTTATTCAGGCAAAGAGAGGATATTCATTTCAACCAGCACGGGAAATGTTCGATTATGTAACATTGGGGACGAAGAGAATGAGCCTTTTTTTTCCTTTTTCCTGGAGAAAAGTGTTGCGAAATAGTCCAAGAACAGCTTGCAGTTTCCACAGTCCCTGTGCTTCCAGAGGCTTCTAAATGACAAGATCAAGGCGCCTGGGAAGCTAGAGAATTGACTAGCACGGGACCCTCAACAGCTCCCCCTGCGCCTCCCCCACCCCTGCGCACCGCCCTCCCCTGCCGCCATCAGGAGCGTGGAAAGCTCTTGCCGTAGGTTTCATCAGTCATCTCAGAGTGTCCTGGTCTAATCGTCCGGAGGCATTTCCCCCACCTTCTCACACTCCAGCGCAACCCCAGAAACAATCATTATTTCTATAGTCTACTGCGCAGAGCCAGCCCGAAATATAATTAAGAATCATGCAAAGGGATGTGCAAACGAGACTGGGCTAGACCAATGCATCCAAATTTCAGAAGCCGAGCTGGGGGCCACGGAGTGCTTCTTGAAGGAAAGTGAGAGGTGGGTTCACAGAAGAATGAGTGAAGGGTCCAAACCACGGCCCCACCTGGCTGACTGAGCAGGAACAAAGACGTGCCCAGCAGCCATCCCAGGCAGCTGGCAGGGCTCTGAGTGGGCAGAACAGGTAAGGAGGCCAACCAGCCGGCCAGGAGAGCCTCGCGTCCTCCCAGAGACGGGAAGTCTACCCCTGGGAGACAAGGACGCCAAGCCAGGGCTTGATCCGAGTGGAGCAAGGCAAACCCGGCGACTCGAACAGGATTTCAGGGGTTAAGGAGGAGACCCGTTCATTTTTTTTCATCCAGTAATTATCTCCTGAGCACCTACAATGTGCCAGGCACTGTTCTAGGTGTTAGGAACATAGCTGTAAACAAAATAGACAAAGATCCCTGACCTCGGGAAGCTTATATTCTAGTGGAACGAGGGAGAGGCCAACTATGACTGTTATGGACTGAAAGATTTGTGTCCCCCCAAAATCTATGCGGAAATCCAAACCCCCAATATGATGGCAATAGGAAGTGGGGCCTTTGGAAGGCGATTAGGTCGTGAGGTCAGGGCCTTGTGATGGGATTAGTGCTCTTATAAAAGAAACAAAAGAGTTCTTTGATCTCCTTCTGCTACCTGAGGACACAGTGAGAAGGTGGCCATCTGGCCGGGTGTGGTGGCTCACGACCTCCCAGCACTTTGGGAGGTCGAGGCAGGTGGATCACTTGAGGTCAGGAGTTCAAGACCAGCCTGGCCAACGTGGCAAAACCCTGTCTGTACTAAAAATATAAAAATTAGCTGGGCGTGGTGGTGTGCAACTATAGTCCCAGCTACTCAGGAGGCTGAGGCAGGAGAATCACTTGAACCCGGGAGGTGGAGGTTGCAGTGAGTCGAGATGGCGCCACTGCACTCCAGCCTGGGTGACAGAGCGAGACTCCCTCTCAAAAAAAAAAAAAAAAAGAGAAAAGAAAAAAAGCAACGTGGTTGTCTGCACCTGGAAGAGGCCCTCACCAGAACCAGACCATGCTGGTACCCTGATCTTAGATCTCCACCCTCCAGAACTGTGGGAAATAAATGTCTGACTTTAAGCCACCCAGTTTATGGTATTTATTGAAGCAACCAAGCTAACCAATAAATATATATAGAAAGAAAGTCAAATGGTGACAGTGCTAACGTGATGATTAAGCAGCGATTAGAGATGGGAGTACAAGGGTAAGGACTGGACTTATAAGCCAAGTGATCAGACAGGGTGACTGAGAAGCTGATATTGAACAGCTACCTGAAGACTCAGAGGAGACAAGTAGCTAACTGCTGGAAGAGCATTCTGGACAATAACAGCTCAGAACAATAGCAAGTGCAAATACTGGAGTGTCCCAGGCACAGCTGCAGTCACAAAAAGGACACTAGTGCAGCCAAATTGGCACCAGCGAAGGGCAGAGCTAGGAGAGGAGGTGGAAGAGGTAACAGGAATGCTAAGGTGTGTGGGGCCTCGTGGGCCAGCCAAAGGGGGTTGGCTTTTACTTTCAAAGCTAACGGGAGTTCTTGGGAGGCTGAGGCAGGCAAATCACCTGAGGTCAGGAGTTCGAGACCAGCCTGGCCAACATGGTGAAACCCTGTCTCTACTAAAAATACAAAAATTAGCTGGGTGTGGTGGAAGGCACCTGTAGTCCCAGCTACTTGGGGGGCTGAGGCAGGAGATTTGCTCCAACCTGGGAGACAGAGGTTGTGGTGAGCCAAGACTGCGCCACCCCACACCAGCCTGGGTGACAGAGCAAGGGTTCATCTCAAAAATAAATAAAGCTAACGGGAGTTCAATAAGGGACTTTTAGGCCATGTTAAGAGAAAGAAGCAGGCCACATGTGGGACACGTGGCATCCTTTGAATCACACAGAGGAGCTGGCTCTGGGGCATAGCCTTGGAGATATGAAACAGATGTGTCACCCACATTCAAGAAACAATTTTTCCACAACTGGGTCAGGACCTTTGGTAAGAAAAAGATCACTGCAATTTTAATGAAGGCAACTCATACTTCTGTTTAATGCCACTTCTCAACATTTTCTTAGTATCCTACACGTTCCTGGAGTTCAACTAAACAAAAATACTTTTTTTTGAATGTCAAGAAGGGTCAGATAGCATGGGACCAGGCCAGAAGAAGAGGCCTACTGAGAGTTTATAAAACCCAGTGGTGGCTGGGTGCGGTGGCTCACACCTATAATCCCAGCACTTTAGGAGGCCGAGGCAGGTAGATCACGAGGTAAGGAGATCAAGACCATCCTGGCCAACAGGGTGAAACCCTGTCACTACTAAAAATGCAAAAATTAGCCCGGTGTGGTACATGCGCCTGTGGTCCCAGCTGCTCTGGAGGCTGAGGCAGGGGAATCACTTGAACCCGGGAGGTGGAGATTGCAGGGAGCCGAGATCGCGCCACTGCACTCCAGCCTTGGTGATGGAGTGAGATTCCATCTCAAAAAGCAAAAAAACCCAGTGGTGTGTATTGAACCCAGACAGGTGTCTGATCCTACCCTAGGACTTCTTCCCTGGAGATACTTCCAGAAGCATTTTTCTGTTGGTTATCAGTGGTTCCTAACTCTGGCTTTACAGCTAAGGAGATTTTACAAATGTCCATGCCGAACCCATACCCACAGATGTTCTGATTTCTGGGGAGAGACTCAGGCATCAACTTTTTTTTTTTTTTTTTTTTTTTTTTTTAATACGGAGTCTCGCTTTGTTGCTCAGGCTGCAGTGCAGTGGTGTGATCTCAGTTCAGTGCAACCTCTGTCTCCCAGGTTCAAGAGATTATCCTGCCTCAGCCTCCCAAGTAGCTGGGATTACAGGTGTGTGCCACCACATCTGGCTAATATTTGTATTTTTAGTACAGACAGGGTTTCACCTTGTTGGCCAGGCTCGTCTCATACTCCTGTTCTCAAGTGATCCACCTACCTCAGCTTCCCAAAGTGCTGGGATTATAGGCATGAGCCACCATGCCCAGCCAGCATCAATATATTTTTTTTAATTCTCCAGGTGATTCTCATGTGCAAGGAGAATTGAAAAGCACTAGGTTGGATTCATCTTTTTTTTTTTTTCACCATTTCTATCCATCTGTTCCATGCAACACCATGCATATGCCTCACACACCTATAATCAAACCAAACCATGACAGCCAATTGCTCAGGCCACCATGTGTATACGCTTGCTTCCTGCTTCTTTCATTACATTTGTTTAACATTTTTTTAGTAATTTTTTTACAGATTTAACATGTTTAACAGTACCACCTGAGAGAATGTGTGAGTTTTCATGAGCAAAGAAGAATAATCCCGGAGAAGTAGTTTCAGCATTTGAGAAAATAAATCTGAAACAATACAATCTTCCAAATTTATACCAAACCCTCCTCCCTTTGCAAACTCTGCTTCCCAGGGCGACTCTAGTATTGACAATGTGGGCAAAGGGGTAAACAGGAAAAAAAACCATGTTCATTTCAAGCCACCAAGAAGCACAGGCCAAAGGAAAAATAAAATCAATCAACTTTTGCCAAGTGGAAAAGAACAAACCAGTGGGGACCGGAGTCCTATAGTCAGTTTTTTAAAGAGTATTATGAACAATGGGGAACAAATGCTGTGTAATCACTCAAAAGATTTACAAACAATGTGACAGAACAATGCAAACTGAGTGAATACTATTGGGTGGATGTTTACTCCTCCAAGAAAAACCAGACACCCTGAGCTTCATTAATAAAAGGCTCTGTGTGCGTATTAATTCACAGTGATCCTCTCACCCAGAGAACCACAGGCCTGTCAGTAACATTCTCTCTTCTTGCCTTAAAAATCATTTGGAGTTATTGTCATCAAGCACGTTAATTCCCATTTTACAGAAAGGGAAATAAAGGCAGGAAGAGGTAAATTAATGTGATCAACAAAGTGGCGGTCAAGCTGCCCCAGACATAGCTAAGAGTAGAAACCAACTGTTCCTGGTGTCATCTCTAACCACAAATTTTCTATCCACTTTCTCAAGAAAATCCGAGACTTAGTTTGACGTTCTAAAGCCTAACTCAAATTTTTCTTCTTGCTTGGCTTGGTACCTGTAGTTGCAGCTACTGGAGAGGCTGAAGCAGGAAGATTCCTTCAGTTCCGGGGTTCGAGATCAGCCTGGGCAACATAGTGAGACCTCCACCTTTATAGATAGATAGATAGATAGATAGATAGATAGATAGATAGATAGATAGATAGATAGATAGATAGAACAAATTTTTCTTCTTTTCCAAATACTTTTTTGGATATTCTCCCTTTGATTTCTTTCTCCATACTCTGTCTCCATCTCCAAATTGCCTTACACAGTTTGAACATGTTATAATTAACTCTAAGGGACCATCCAAACACAGCTTTTTCTTCTGCTAGTATTTTGGTGAATATATGTGTCTTGAGATAAGCAGCCATCTGCTAGGACTTGTTGATGTTCTTTATCAGACAGCAGTTTCTCTGGTGAGGCAGCTTCCACGAGTGGGAAGGAGTAGATGGAGAGAGGGTGCAGAAAAGGGATCTCCAGGATGCCTTCCCACAAGGGGTGCTAAATGCAGCGAGCAAGGGTGCCAAGTCTGGCGAAGGAGGGCTGCCCATGTGTTGGGTCTGCTAATTAGCACCATTTGAAAATAATTTTGACAAGACCACACAGGGAGAGCATGATGTTTCAAGTGTAGCCAGCCATTAAATAAACAGGAGCACTGAACTATATTTCCTTGTGAAAAATCTCCCAAAAGATGGACAGAGGCTGCTGAGGACCTTAGTCCTTTGCAGGAACCAGAAGAAAAAGCCCAGGCAACCTTCACTACCACACCCTGATTGCTACCAAATTCTTGAATATTCTCCATTCATTTCAGTATTTTTCATAGAGTAGGAAATTTCATTATTAATATCTCAGCTCAGGAGAGAGAGATGGCTGGTGTCTCTCACATCCCTGTCCCTTCATAGCCACTGCCCTTGGAAGACCAAACAGGACCAAGTATGGACCTGGCTCACCGAGTTGGGAAGGTACTGGAAGGGGCGTTAGTGAAGCAGGCTGGCCCCCTTCGGGCACTTCCTGTCTGCCCTCCCTGTGTCCAACCTGGCCTCCCTGTGTCCCCTGCACCTTTGCTCTTTGACTTACACCAGTTCTGTGTCCTACTTCCATTCTGGCTTCCTCTGCAGTCTGATCTTTATGGTGTTTCTAACTCTCTTGCTTTCCTCCCTTCTCAGATGCAGTCCAAACCTTGACCCTACCTCCTAACTCATTACCACCTCCACCTGTGCTTTGGAATCTACAGGCAGGTGCTGGCCTTCCCTTCTGGAGACCGCAGCCAGCTCTCTGCTGCCCCCACCTGGTCCATGCAGAACCTGCAGACGGTAACCTGGCAAACTGGTCCTTAAATCTATCGCGGCTTCACCAGTTTCCGGCATCAACTCGAATTTTGCTAATTTTGTTTCACCGTAGCCTAGCTTGACTCTCATTAACAATGTTTAATGTTTAATGACAAAATTATGCTAACAAGTAAATGATCAAACTTAGGGGAAGGACTTTATTTTCTAAGGTAAGTGCAAAACAGTGGTAGCATTGTGACCATTCTGAAAAATCTAGCCTAAAATGATGGCTTTTTTTTTTTTTCTAATCACTAGAACACACTATGTAAGTGTAGAGCTATTCCAAAAAGCGACCACTTTTGTAACACTGATTTTTTTTTTCATTTCAGTTCAAATTTCCTATAATAGTAGTAACAGACGGTGGGGAGGAGGGGAAGACGGAGGAAGAGGAAGAGGAGGAAAAGGAGATGATTCAGCTATAGTTCCCCTAACCCTCTTGGTTTGTGAAGCAGCTCAGAAACTTATTAGAATAAATTTCAGCATCCAAGACCACTGAGCCTACCATCCAACCACTCACACCCAAAGAAATAGTAGGAACATAAGTTTGGACCTGATTCCTGCTCAGCTCTCCACCACAAGCCTCTGGCTAGACTCAGGTACACAGCAGACCCTCAGTGAGTACTTAGTGAATAGATCAATGAATACGCATGTAATTAGTAGTGTTTTCTAAACCATACATTCATTCAGTGCACTATAAACACTTGTTATTTTATATAGTCTGGCAATATAACAACACTTGCTTCTAATATGCAGATACTCAATAGTACAGGTGTTGTTCTCTCCTTAGTTATTTCTTTTTTTTTTTTTTTTTTTTTTTTTTGACACAGAGTCTCGCTCTGTCGCCCAGGCTGGAGTGCAGTGGCGCGATCTCAGCTCACTGCAAGCTCCGCCTCCCAGGTTTTACACCATTCTCCTGCCTCAGCCTCCTGAATAGCTGGGACTACAGGCACCCACCACCTCACCCGGCTAGTTTTTTGTATTTTTTTTAGTAGAAATGGGGTTTCACCGTGTTAGCCAGGATGGTTCTCCTTAGTTATTTCTATTAATAACTTCAACTCCATATTATACATTTAAAAGTAACCTAGGAGTGAGAAAAACATCTGTTTTCATAAACCATCAAAGAATTTCAGTGCTATGATTAAAAAATAAAAAGTCTGAAAATACATGTCTACATTTTTTCACCTTTTGAAAACAAAGCATTTCTCAACAGAAATCCAATGAGGTTTTACAAATATTCTCTTGTCCATGAACTTGCACTGACATCCAGAAGGTATAATAATGGGGCAGTTGAGTTTGGTAGTCTTAGGCAGAATGGAACTGCAACTTAGGCTCAGTGGAAAATGATGCAATTTCCTTGCAAATCGAAACCACAATGAAATACCATCTCACACCAGTTAGAATGGCAATCACTAGAAAGTCAGGAAACAACAGATGCTGGAGAGGATGTGGAGAAATAGGAACACTTTTATACTGTTGGTGGGAGCGTAAATTAGTTCAACCATTGTGGAAGACTCTGTGACAATTCCTCAAAGATCTAGAACCATAAACACCATTTGACCCAGCAATCCCAATACTGGGTATATGCTCAAAGGATTATAAATTATTCTATAAATAATTTAAAGGATTATAAATTATAAAGACACATGCACACGTATGTTTACTGCAGCACTATTTACAATGGCAAAGACTTGGAACCAACCCAAATACCCATCAATGATAGACTCGATAAAGAAAACGTGGCACATATACACCACGGAATACTATGCAACCATAAAAAAGAATGAGTTCATATCATTTGCAGGGACATGAATGAAGCTGGAAACCATCATTCTGAGCAAACTAACACAAGAACAGAAAACCAACCACCGCATGTTCTCACTCATAAATGGGAGTTGAACAATGAGAACACATGGACACAGGGAGGGGAACATCACACACTGGGGCCTGTTGGGGGGTAGGGGATAAGGGGAGGGAGAGCATTAGGACAAATACCTAATGCATGTGGGGCTTAAAACCTAGATGACAGGTTGATGGGTACAGCAAACCACCATGGCACATGTATACCTAGGTAACAAACCTGCACGTTCTGCACATGTATCCCAGAACTTAAAGTAAAATTAAAAAAAAAAAAAAAAGAAAATGATGCAATTTCTTTTATAATGGAGAAAAATCACTTGGTTGTAAATTCCAAATTAAGTACAATGTGGATAGATGTGTAAACACATACAAAATTGCAAAAAGTGATATAGAATGTCCTTTTATTTAATGACAAGCTCTCTCTGTATCACCCAGCCTGGAGTATAATGCCATAATCATGGCTCACTGCAACCTCAATTTCCTGGGCTCAAGTGATCCTCCCACCTCAGCCTCCCGAGTAGCTGGCAATACATTTGCACACTACCACATCCAGTAGTTTTTTAATTTGTTGTTGAGTTAGGGTCTCGCTATGTCGCCCAAGCTGGTCTCAAACTTCTGGCCTCAAGTGGTTCTCCCACCTTGGCCTCCCAAAGTGCTGGAATTACAGGCATGAGCCACCATGCCTGGCTTCATTTAGAATTTTTTATAGATTATATTGATAAACTCAGGATTGAGGTCTACACTCTTAGAAAGATTAAACCCAAAGACCCAGGACTACATGATGAGAGCAAAATTGTCCACGCTACTTTGAAAAAGAGTCACATTAATACCAAGGCATTTTGATTAGTTGTGGAAAAACTGACCAAACAAGATAGAGATATTATGTACTACGAATGGTACACTCTTATAAAGGAAATACAATAATTAATAAAGTGAAGGGTCTAAACATGAAAGCAGCCAAATATATAAAGCAAAAACTATTTAGAAGTCCAAGAACTTGATTTAAATTTAATTATAGTGGGAGACATCAACATATTTCTTTTAGAAGTGAATCAATATTATATTCATTTATCTACATTTGCTGATCATATACTGATCCTTATGTCTTTCAGTTAGAGAATTTTTTTATCTATCAATCAACCATTTACAAAATTTGATCATGAAGTCAGGCACGGTGGCTCATGTCTGTAATCCCAGCACTTTGGGAGGCTAAGGCAGGCGGATCACGAGGTCAGGAGATCGAGACCATCCTGGCTAACGTGGTGAAACCCCATCTCTACTAAAAACACACAAAAAATTAGCCGGGCGTGGTGGCAGGCGCCTGTAGTCCTACTCAGGAGGCTGAGGCAGGAGAATGGCATGAACCCGGGAGGCGGAGCTTGCAGTGAGCCGAGATCGCGCCAGTGGACTCCAGCCTGGGCAACAGAGCGAGACTCTGTCTCAAAAAAAAAAAAAAATTTGATCATGAATTTGAGCACAAAGAATGTTAAAACATATTTTTTAAAAAGGTTTAGGGCTGGGCATGGCAGCTCACGCCTTTAATCCCAGCACTTTGGAAGGCCAAGGCGGGTGGATCACCTGAGGTCAGGAGTTCGAGACCAGGCTGGCCGGAATGGTGAAACCTCGTCTCTATTAAAAATACAAAAAAATGGCCAGGCGTAGTGGCTCACACCTGTTATCTCAGCACTTTGGGAGGCCGAGGCAGGCAAATCACCTGAGGTCAAGAGTTTGAGACCAGCTTGGCCAACATGGTGAAACCCAGACTCTGCTAACAATACAAAAATTAGCTGGGCATGGTGGCGTGTGCCTGTAATCCCAGCTACCCAGGAGTCTGAGGCAGGAGAATCGCTGGAACCTGGAAGGCAGAGGCTGCAGTGAGCCAAGATGGTGCCACTGCACTCTAGCCTGGGCAACAGAGCAAGACTCTGTCTCAAAAAAATAAATAAATAAATACAAATACCAAAAAATTAGCCTGGCGTGGTGGTGCATGCCTATAGTCCCCTCTCTTTTTTTTAATTGACAAATAAAAACTGCATCTATTTTTGGGTACAATGTGGCATTTTGATACACACATACAACGTGAAATGATTAAATCAAGCTAATTAACATATCTACCACCTCACATACTTATCATTTTTTTTGTGGTAAGAACTTTGAGGTTGTCCAGGTGCAGTGGCTCACGCCTGCAATCCCAGCGCTTTGGGAGGTCAAGGTGGGAGGATCGCTTGAGCCCAGGAGTTTGAGACCAGCCTGGGCAACATAGGGAGAACCTGTCTTTATTTATAAAAATTAAAATAATTTTTGTTTTTGAGAGTCTCACTCTGTCACCCAGGCTGGAGTGCAGTGCCACGATCTAGGCTCACTGCAACCTCCACCTCCTGGGTTCAAGCAATTCTCCTGTCTCAGCCTCCCATGTAGCTGGGATTACAGGCACCCACCACCATGCCTGGCTAATTTTTGTATTTTTAGTAGAGGCAAGGTTTCACTATGTTGGCCAGGCTGATCTTGAACGCCTGATCTCAGGTGATCTGCCCACCTCGGCCCCCAAAGTACTGGGATTATAGGCATGAGCCACCACACCCGGCCTAAAATAAAAATTTTAAAAAGAACTTTTAAGTTCTACTCTCTCAGCAGTTTTTAGGTATACAGTACGTCATTATTAACTACAGTCACCACGCTGCACAATAGGTCTCCAGAACTTACTCCTCCTATCTAACTAAAACCTTGTGCCCTTTGACCAATATCTCCTCTTTCTGTCCCATTCCATTTCCTCCCCAGAAACCCACCATTCTCCTCTCTGTGTCTATGAGTTCAACTTTTTTGGATTCCACATATAAGTAAGATCATGCACGATTTGTCTTTCTGTGCCTGGCTCATTTCACTTAACACGATGTCCTCCAGGTTCATCTACGTTGTCACAAATGATAGAATTTTCTTCTTGTTTAAGGCTAAATAGTATTCCACAGTGTAGACATACCACATTTGCTTTATCCATTCATCTATTGATGGACACTCAGGTCGATTCCGTATCTTGACTATTGTGCATAATGCTACAATGAACATGGGGGTGCAGAGATCTCTTTGACACTGATTTTATTTCCATTGAATATATACACCCAGAAGTTCACCCCCTGACTTTCTACATATTATTTTACTTCACGATTTTTGGATAAAATTATGACTTAGTTTCCTCTAACTCCTCTCCACTTCACAATCTGTCTTCTGGCCAGATTCAGTGGCTCATGCCTATAATCCCAGCACTTTTGGAGGCTGAGGCAGGCAGATCACTTGAGGCCAGGAGTTCGAGACCAGCCTGGCCAACATGGTGAGACCCCATCTCTACTAAAAATACAAAATTAGCCAGGTATGGTGGTGCATGCCTGTAATCCCAGCTACTCGGGAGGCTGAGGCAGGAGAATTGCTTGAACCCGGGCAGTGAATATTGCAGGTGAGCAGAGATCGCACCACTGCGCTCCAGCCTGGACAATAAGAGTGAAACTCCATCTAAAAAAAAAAAAAAAAAAACTTAGCCGGGTGTGATGGTGCACGCCTGTAATCCCAGCTACTCAGGCGACTGAGACATGAGAATCACTTGAATCCAGGAGGTGGAGACTGCAGTGAGCCGAGATCGCGCCACTGCACTCCAGTCTGGGTGACAGAGCAAGACTCTGTGTCAAAAAAAAAATTTTTTTAAGTGCCTTCTTCACCTAGACTTGCCTCCTACTTTTCTCACATATTACAGAAAGATGTATTCATTTATTTATTCAACAAACATCTAATTGGGCCCCTACCATGTGCCAGGAGCCAAGGACACTGTGATGACCAGGCAAGAGGTCTCTGCTGTAATGAAGCTTATACGCTGGTGAAGAGAGACAGGCAGCACACAATTAAATAAATAAACAAGAAATCACCAAGTGACAATCAATGCAATGTAATGATGGAAAAACAGGTATTGTAATGAATGTTGAATGGCTACTTTGGACTGGATGGTTAGGGAAGGACTTCGGAATTTAAAGTGAGAGCTGGGGAAGACAACAGATTCAGCCAAGTAAGAAGCTGAGGGAAGGGCTCTGCAGGAAGACGGGCTAGTTAGAGGAAGGCCAGCCACACGACCATCTTAACAGCTCTGAGAAAATGCAAGATGTGCAAACGGCAGTGGGGGAGAATGGAGGAGTTACCGCAGAAGAAACAGGCCATAGGCTGGCCCTGGAGGGCTTTAGAGGACAAGGTAAAGAAAGTAGATGCTATTCCAAGTGCAAAGTGAGGCCATTTTTCCTCCCTCCAGTACTGAGTTTCCCCCCCTTTTGTCCTGGATCTAAATTTGCCTCCAACAAATCTTCTGTGTCTTCCATTTCTTCCCTCTCCCATCTGGCCTTCTCCCCAATGCAAATATGTTTTACAATCTCTCATCCATTACAAGAACAACCTTGCGTCCAGTCTCCAACTCCCAGCGCGAGCGACACAGAAGACCTGTGATTTCTGCATTTTCAACTGAGGTACTGGGTTCATCTCACTGGGGAGTGCCGG
>NW_012105631.1:2035872-2036495 GCF_000951045.1 Mandrillus leucophaeus
CAGGCTGATCTCACCTGAGGTCGTGAGTTCGAGACCAGTCTGACAAACATGCAGAAACTCTGTCTCTACTAAAAATACAAAATTAGCCAGGTATGGTGGTGCATGCCTGTAATCCCAGCTACTCGGGAGGCTGAGGCAGGAGAATTGCTTGAACCCGGGCAGTGAATATTGCAGGTGAGCAGAGATCGCACCACTGCGCTCCAGCCTGGACAATAAGAGTGAAACTCCATCTAAAAAAAAAAAAAAAAAACTTAGCCGGGCAGATCACCTGAGGTCAGTAATTCGAAACCATTCTGGCCAATATGGCGAAACCCCAGCTCTAAAAAAAAAAAAAAAACTTAGCCGGGTGTGATGGTGCACGCCTGTAATCCCAGCTACTCAGGCGACTGAGACATGAGAATCACTTGAATCCAGGAGGTGGAGACTGCAGTGAGCCGAGATCGCGCCACTGCACTCCAGTCTGGGTGACAGAGCAAGACTCTGTGTCAAAAAAAAAATTTTTTTAAGTGCCTTCTTCACCTAGACTTGCCTCCTACTTTTCTCACATATTACAGAAAGATGTATTCATTTATTTATTCAACAAACATCTAATTGGGCCCCTACCATGTGCCAGGAGCCAAGGA
>NW_012105632.1:0-1583 GCF_000951045.1 Mandrillus leucophaeus
AGTGCAGTGGCACTGTGTCGGCTCACTCCAACCTCCGCCTCCTGGGTTCAAGCAATTCTCCTGCCTCAGCCTCCCGAGTAGCTGGGATTACAGGCGCCCACCAATACACCCGGCTAGTTTTTATATTTTTAGTAGAGATGGAGTTTCACCATGTTGGCCAGGCTGGTCTTGAACTCCTGACCTCAGGTGATCGGCCCGCCTCGGCCTCCCAAAGTGCTGGGATTACAGATGTGAGCCCCCGCACCCGGCCTGGGCACTGTCCATTTTCAAACACTTTGGCCACAGTGACGCGTGTGTGGTGACAGCACGTTGTGGTTTTCATTGGCATTTCCCCAATGATGAATGATGTTGAGCATCTTTTTACGTGTTATTTGCCAACCGTGCACCTTTCCTGTGTCTGTTCAGATCTTGTGGCCTGGTGTTTTTCTTCACACCTTTAACGTTAAGTTGTTTGTTTTCTAATTATCGAATTTTAAAAGTTCTTTAAATATTCTGGATACAAATCCTTTATCAGATGTGTGATTTGCCAGTATTTTCTTCTAATCTGTGGCTTGTGTTTTCATTCTGTTAAAAGTAGCTTTTGACCGGGCGCGGTGGCTCGAGCCTGTAATCCCAGCACTTTGGGAGGCCGAGACGGTCAGATCATGAGGTCAGGAGATCGAGACCATACTGGCTAACAAGGTGAAACCCCGTCTCTACTAAAAAAAATATATATATATACAAAAAAGTAGCTTTTGCAGATCAAAAGTTTTTCATTTTGGCCGGGCGCGGTGGCTCACGCCTGTAATCCCAGCACTTTGGGAGGCCGAGGTGGGCGGATCACAAGGTCAGGAGATCGAGACCATCCTGGTTAACACGGTGAAACTGCGTCTCTACTAAAAATACAAAAAAAAATCACCGGTAGCGGGTGCCTGTAATCCCAGCTACTCGGGAGGCTGAGGCAGGAGAACGGCATAAACCCGGGGGGTGGAGCTTGCAGTGAGCCGAGATCGCGCTACTGCACTCCAGCTTAGGCGACACAGCCAGACTCTGTCTCAAAAAAATAAAAAATAAAAATAAATAAAAATAAAAAAGTTTTTCATTTTGATAAAGTTCAATTTACAGTTTTTAATTTCATAGATTATGCTTTTGGTGTTGTATCTAAGAACTTGTTGCCAAACCCAAGTCACATAGATTTTCTTCTATATTTCCGTCTACAAGTCTTATGCTTTTATGTTTTACTTTTAGGCCTATGATCCTTTTTGGTTAATTTTTGTGTAAGGTGTGAAGTGTGTTCAGGTCCATCTTTTTGCATGTGGACATCCATTTGTTCCAACATCATTGTTAAAGGACTAGTCTTTGGGCCGGGCGCGGTGGCTCAAGCCTGTAATCCCAGCACTTTGGCAGGCCGAGACGGGTGGATCACGAGGTCAGGAGAACGAGACCATCCTGGCTAACACGGTGAAACCCCATCTCTACTAAAAAATACAAAAAAAAACAGCCGGGCGAGGGGTGGCGGGCGCCTGTAGTCCCAGCTACTTGGGAGGCTGAGGCAGGAGAATGGCGTAAACCCGGGAGGCGGAGCTTGCAGTGAGCTGAGATCT
>NW_012105632.1:1633-1955 GCF_000951045.1 Mandrillus leucophaeus
TCTGGCTCTGTCGCCCAGGCTGGAGTGCAGTGGCCGGATCTCAGCTCACTGCAAGCTCCGCCTCCTGGGTTTACGCCATTCTCCTGCCTCAGCCTTCCGAGTAACTGGGACTACAGGCGCTCACCATCATGCCCGGTTAATTTCTTTTTATTACTTTGTAGAGACTGGGTCTCACCTTGTTGCCCAGGCTGCTCTGGAACTCCTGGGCTCAAGCGATCCTCCTGCCTCGGCCACTCAAAGTGCTGGGATGGCAGGTGTGAGCTACCGTGCCCGGCCCAAGGCCTCAGCCTCCCGAAGTGCTGGGATGGCAGGTGTGAGCCAC
>NW_012105633.1:0-636 GCF_000951045.1 Mandrillus leucophaeus
TTCAGCTAATTTCTTTTCTTTTATTTTGAGACAGAGTCTCACTGTGTTGCCCAGACTGGAGTGTAGTGGTGCAATCTCGGCTCACTGCAACCTCCACCTCTCAGGTCCAAGGAATACTCCTGCCTCAGCCTCCTGAGTAGCTGGGATTACAGGCATGTGCCACCACACCCAGCTAATTTTTGTATTTTTAGTACAGACGGGGTTTCACCATGTTGGTCAGGCTGGTCTTGAACTCCCAACCTCGTGATCCACCCACCTCAGCCAGCCTCCCAAAGTGCTGGGATTAAAGGCGTGAGCCACTGTGCCGGCTGGGTCTTTTTTTTTTTTTTTTTTTTTTGAGACCTAGTCTCATTCTGTCACCTGGCTGGAGTGCAGTGGGGGCAATCTCGGCTCACTGCAACATCCACCTCCTGGATTGAAGCAATTCTCCTGGATCAGCCTCCTAACTAGCTGGGATTACAAGCTCCCACCACCATACCCAGGTAATTTTTGTATTTTTAGTAGAGATGGGGTTTTGCCACATTGGCCAGGCTGGTCTCAAACTCCTGACCTCAGGTGATCTGCCCACCTCAGCCTCCCAAAGTGCTAGGATTCCAGGCATGAGCCACCGCGCCCCGCCTTATTTATTTATTTGTT
>NW_012105633.1:6146-6654 GCF_000951045.1 Mandrillus leucophaeus
TAGCTGGGACGACAGGCACATGCCACCACGCCTGGCTATTATTTTATTATTTATTTATTTATTTATTTGGAGACAGTGTCTCACTTTGTTGCCTAGGCTGAAGGGCAGTGGCATGATCTGAGCTCACTGAAACCTCCACTGCCTGGGTTCAAGCGATTCTCCTGCCTCAGCCTCCTGAGTAGCTGGGATTACAGGTAGGCTCCACCATGCCTGGCTAGTTTTTGTATTTTTAGTAGAGATGGGATTTCACCATGTTGGCCAGGCTGGTCTCGAACTCCTAACCTCAAGTGATCCACCTGCCTTAGCCTCCCAAAGTGCAGGGATTACAGGCATAAGCAACTGTGCCCAACCTTTTTTCTTTTTTTAAATAGAGACAAGGTCTCACTATGTTGCCCAGGCTGGTCTTGAACTTCTGCGCTCAAGTGATCCTCCCACCTCAGCCTCCCAAAGTGCTGAGATTACAGGAGTGAGCCACCGCGCCTGGCCTATGGTTGCTTTTGTTTTTTTT
>NW_012105634.1:0-1432 GCF_000951045.1 Mandrillus leucophaeus
AAACCCTAGAAGAAAACCTAGGCAATACCATTCAGGACATAGGCATGGGCAAAGACTTCATGACTAAAACATCAAAAGCAATGGCAACAAAAGCCGAAGTTGACAAATGGGATCTAATTAAACTGAAGGGCTTCTTCACAGCAAAAGAAACTATCATCAGAGTACACAGGCAACCTACAGAATGGGAGAAAAATTTCACAATCTATCCGTCTGACAAAGAGCTAATATCCAAAATCTACAAGGAACTTAAATTTACAAGAAAAAAGCTATCAACCCCATCAAAAAGTGGGTGAAGGATATCAACACACACTTCTCAAAAGAAGACATATATCTGGCCAATAAACATATGAAAAAAAGCTCATCATTACTGGTCATTAGAGAAATGCAAATGAAAACAACAATGAGATACCATCTCACACCAGTTAAAATGGCGATCATTAAAAAGTCAGTGGCGGGCGCCTGTAGTCCCAGCTACTCGGGAGGCTGAGGCAGGAGAATGGCGTCAACCTGGGAGGCGGAGCTTGCAATGAGCTGAGATCCGGCCACTGCACTCCAGCCTGGGCGGCAGAGCGAGACTCCGTCTCAAAAAAAAAAAAAAAAAAAAAGTCAGGAAACAACAGATGCTGGGAGGAGGTGGAGAAATAGAAACGTTTTTACACTGTTGGTGGGAGTGTAAGTGGCAATTCCTCAAGGATCTAGAACCAGAAATACCACTTGACCCAGCAATCCCATTATACCCAAAGGAGTATAAATCATTCTACTATAAAGACACATGTACAAGTATGTTTATTGCAGTACCACTGACAATAGCAAAGACTTGGAACCAACCCAAATGCCCATCAATGATAAACTGGATAAAGAAAATGTGGCACATATACACCATGGAATACTATGCAACCATAAAAAAAATGATGAATTTATGTCCTTTGCAAGGACATGGATGAAGATGGAAACCATGATTCTCAGCAAACAGCAAACCAACCCAGGAACAGAAAGCCAAACATCGCATGTTCTCACTCATAAATTGGAGTTGAACAATGAGAACATATAGACACAGGGATGGGAACATCACACACTGGGGCTAGTCGGGGGGCGGGGGAAAGGGGAGAGATAGCATTAGGAGAAATACCCAATGAATAGGGGGCTTAAAACCTAGATGATGGGTTGGTGGGTGCAGCAAACCATCATGGCACATGTATACCTATGTAACAAGCCTGCATGTTCTGCACATGTATCCCAGAACTTAAAGTATAATAATACAAAAAATTAATGGAAATGAAAACAAAAAAAGAAGAACAGGCTGGGTGTGTTGGTTCATGCCTGTAATTCTAGCACTTTGGGAGGCTAAGGCAGATGGATCACTTGAGACTAGGAATTCAAGACCAGCCTGGCCAACATAGAGAAACCCTGTCTCTACTAAAAATACAAAAAA
>NW_012105635.1:0-2302 GCF_000951045.1 Mandrillus leucophaeus
AGGACCAGTCGGAGGCTGCTGCAGCGCCAAAGCTAGAAATGAGAACTAACACAGAGACAGCAGCAAGCGGAACAGATTTATTACAAATTTAGAAAATAGAAACAATAAGGCCGGGCCTGGTGGCTCATGCCTCTAATCCCAGCACGTTGGGAGGCCAAGGTCGACAGATCAACTGAGGTCAGGAATTCGAGACCACCCTGACCAACCTGGTTAAACTACAAATACAAAAAATTAGCTGGGTGTGGTGGCCTGTGCCTGTAATCCCAGCTACTCAGGAGGCTAAGGCATGAGAATTGCTTGAACCTGGGAGGCTGCAGTGGGCCAAGATCCCGACACTGCACTCCAGCCCGGGCGACACCAGTGAGACTGTCTCGGAACAAGAAAAAAGAAAAGAAAAGAAAAGAAAAGAGGAGAGAAAAGAAGAGAAACAGTAAAAGAATTTTTTAAAAAGATGAATTCACCGTTGTTAACACGATTGGACTAGTTGCCACATCAAAGGGAGTGCTATTCACTGCAGAGGCATCTTTGTTATTTTGGAAAACATGATTATACGCTGTTTCATTTCAAAGATGGAAAATGTGTGTGTTTCCTACAGCTTTGGCAGATGGTAGTAAAGTGTCTTGTGACTAAATTTGTATGTTTTGACAATGTTTTGATGGAATTAAGTATCTTGTTCAAATGGAGTCCATGTCTGTTATAGGAATTAAGAAATATTATACTTATTTTAAAACTTTTAACTTCTCCTGTAATCCCAGCACTTTGGGAGGTCGAATCAGGCGGATCACTTGAGATCAGGAGTTTGAGACCAGTGTGGCCAACATAGTGAAACTCCGTCTCTAATAAAATACAAAAATTAGCCAGGCATGGTAGCATGCACCTGTAATCCCAACTACTCGGGAGACACCTTTTTCTGATTCTCATAAAGGGCAGTGGTCACCCAGGCTGCCTGGATGTGGAACAGCCTGGCATCACAGTACTTTCTAGTGGCCTTTGTGGAGAGAGGGTTGAAAGGCTGGTGTTTTACTAGAGATGAGCACATCGGCATGGGGATGCTGGGCTTGAGGCTTCTAGAGACAGAGCAAGCAGGGGCATCCAAAGGTCTTGATTGATTCCTGTTTCCCAAGGATTCTTCATGCCCATCCTCCCACTGAAAACAACTAAAAATAAAGAGGATAAAAACATTTTTAAATCTTGTCGACACCATCCAAGGGCCAATGAGATGATAAAGAATGACTTTCCTCCAGCCTGTACTCTTGCTGGGGCACAGGCATCCTGTGCCCAGCTGCAGCCCTCAATCCCACTCTGTACCTACATTCAACACAGCTCCCCTGAGCTTTGCTTACAGGTTTCCTTTTTCTTTTCTTGTTTGTTTTTGGTTTGGTGGGGGTGGGGGTGCCGCTATTGCTGCTGGTGGTGGTGGTGGTTTATTGCCAAGTGAGACAAAGTGCCCTCTTTTTATTGCAACGGTGACTTTTCTTCACCTTCTTAGCTGGCAGCAAAGGCCTAAAAGAGTCAAGTTGCTTCTAGAAGATTCTAGAGAGATATAGGCAGGCACAAGAGGCCCACAGACAATAATCAGGAGTGGAAATAGAAAGTTCTTAAACTCTAAGTGATTGATAGTGGTAGCAAACAGCTTTGTGAAGGTAAAAACTATGAGTCAATGGTAGTTAAAAGCTGGCAAGAGACCTGATTTTGAAATGAAAAAATCCACCAAAAGAGAAGGATCACCCAAACAGAGAGGGAGGGGCAATTCCTGTAAAATTCCACAGCAGCTTCATATGCTCCCAGGGTTTTCCCAGCACCTCACTACTGGTTCTTCTTCCTGGGATTTTCCCAAATTCTCCATATTTTTTCACCTATAAAAAGTGAGGGCCGGCTGCGGTGGCTCACCCCTGTAATCCCAGCACTTTGGAAAGCCAAGGCGGGTGGATCACTTGATGTCAGTAGTTCAAGACCAGCCTGGTCAACATGGTGAAACCCCGTCTCTACTAAAAGCACAAAATTAGCCGGGCGTGATGGAGCACTCCTGTAGTCCCAGGTACTCGGGTAGCTGAGGCAGGAGAATCACTTGAACCCAGGAGATAGAGGTTGCAGTGAGCCAAGATCACACCACTGCACTCCAGCCTGGGCAACAGAATGAGACTCTGTCTTAAAAAAAAAAAAAAAAAAATTTAAGTGAGGACAGCTGGATGTGTCGGCTCTCACCTGTAATCCCAACACTTTTGGAGGCCAAGAAGGGAAGATCCTCTGAGGCCAGGATTTCAAGACCAGACTGGGAAACAAAAAGACACTCCATCTTTAC
>NW_012105635.1:5502-7575 GCF_000951045.1 Mandrillus leucophaeus
AGCCAGAACTTGGGACAGAGGAAACTGTCACCCATAGTCCCCATTCATGCAGGGTAATTAATCGGCTGGCAGCAGCCGACAGAGGCATTCAAGAGAGTTCCATAACCTCGAAAGGAGCATCAGGGCCAAGAAGTCTGGGGAGCAGCAGAGCCTGAGATAAGGCAGCGTCCTACCTGCATCTGAATCCTAGCCCTGTCAATCACGCCCTGTGTGAACTTGCACAAGTTCCTGAGCTGTGCTGCCTCCCAGTTTTGTCATCTGTGTGATGGGGATACAATTGTTAGCTCATTGCATTGGAGGGGGACCGGAGGACCCAATGTCTGTCAAGCACTAAAGCACTGCCCAGGGTCCCCCATGTCATGGTGGGTGCCACAGCGTCTGTCTCCAGGTAGAGGCCTGCCAGAAGCGGGACTGGGGAATGATAGCCGGCACAGCCGGCTATGAGCAGGGACACTGAAGGGCAGAGTCAAGGCTGACTCCACACATGGGGGTGTGCCCCATGGGGTGAGTGGGGATCTGGAGGAAGAGGCCTAAGAGAGAAGAGGCCACCTGAACCATGAGACCATGAGACCCCAAAGGGTGCCCCTTGCCTCTGGCCAGGGAAACAGAGCCCTTGGCTCCAGGCTTGGGGACAAAGGCCTGTTCCTTGGCTCACTCTCCCAGGCTCCTTCTCCTCTGAGAGCCTAACCAGGGTCCCTCTGGAGTCTCAGGTTCCTGCCACAACAACCCAGATAGATTCTGCTCTGCCTCTGAATTCCATAGTCACTCCACACAAACCACACAGGAAATTCTAGCCCTTTCTCAGCTGAGGCCCCTTCAGGAGCTCTGCTTTCTCCATGACAGCCCTCACATTCACTGGGCACAGGTGGTGGTGTTATTGTTGTTATCATTGTGGCCCCCTGGTGTTTTCTCTTGAACATAATTTCTACAGGGACCAGAGAAGGGCAGAAGTCATGAGACGCTGAGGGTAGCCCTGGAGTTGCTACCAGCACAGAGGCCAAGGACCTAGGACAAGCCCGGGGCTGGGGCCAGCCAGGTCTAGATAGAGCCTGGGCCATTCTCCAGGGGAATATTGTCCCATCCTCTGGTTGTGCCCACTTGCCCCTGGAAGCAGGGGCATCCTCTTCTCTCTCTTCCATCCCATCTCCTGTGGACATTCCCCCACATATTCTAGCACAGGCTACATGTTACACTCAACCCCTGTCAACACCTTCAGGTTCCTGCCAACACCCACAGATGAACTGGTGGCAACAAGAGCAAGAGTCGGGGCTCACTGCCATAGGGATCAAGAGATCAGGAGGCTCAAGACCAGAAAGTGTTCTCCAGCGGGAGCTTCCATCACTCCTGAGAAGAGGACATGGGCTAAACACAGATTCCAGGGCAGAGACTGATCACCCAGCCACCCTGTGTCTCCTTCAGCACCCGTGATGATGCCACACTTCAGAGAGCAAAGGGCCCTCAGCCCCTGGCTCTCCCCAACTGCTCTCACCTCTTCGCCCCCTCCCTGGAAATGCACCCCGCAACCCAGGGCGGAGGTACAGGCTGATCAGGGAGGGTCCCTGGAACTGCTGCCAAAAATACCATCCTTACCCATCTAGGAGAACTCCTCCCAGCTTCCCTGTGCTCTCTGCTCTGACAAAATATCCGAGCTGAAGCGGATGAAGCTGTGGCCGCAGCCATAACAGTGATCGTGTCAGAGGCGGTTGCGGACCCTGGAAAGGAAATGAGTCCAGGAGACACAGAACCAAGCAGGAACCTGGGCACAGGGCATAAGGCAAGTCCCCACCTCATGGCACAGGGCTAGTCCCCAGGTCAGGAGCCAGTGCTATTGGCTCCCAGCAGGAAAGATGGGAGCCTACACAGCACCCCTCATGTGGGGACCCCCAGCCATGCCCCCAAACTTTTAAACCCTTTCACATAGCCTGTGCCTAGGGGTGCTCTCCACAACGTCAAACTGGAAACGGGTCACAGCACATGCAAAGGGGCAGAGAGTCTGAGCGGCCTCCCCACTCATCTACCACGAGTGCAAACTGCCTGCTTTTCCAAAGGACAGGGTCTCCCCTGAAGCCCTCC
>NW_012105636.1:0-1960 GCF_000951045.1 Mandrillus leucophaeus
TAATGAAATAGGTATTATTGTTAACTTTTGATAGAAAAGGACACTGCAGCTCAGAGATTTTAGTTAACTTTTCCCAAGGCCACAGAGTTATCACTTAACTGAGCTGAGATTTAATCCAAGTCAATCTGACTCCAAGACTTCATCTCAAAATCACAACACAATAATGTCTCATGTGGACACAAACTTATTATATGTGACAGAAAGGAATTATGGAGAAAGTAAACTCTTAGGAAGCAACAAAATGGATACACATAAACTCAAGGTTAAATATTTGGATATAAGGAATAAGAAGCTGACAAAATACCAGAAATTTTCAAAGAACCATTCACAGTTAAGGAGACTTCATGCTGAAAGTTTTTCATATAATGTAACAGACTCATATTTAATTACTCATCTGTCAGGATTTTTAAAACATGACTTATAACTATTACCGCGTCTCTCTTACATCACTGATTTCTCTTCCTTTACCGGATCATTCCTATCTAAAAGGAAACCTACACTAACATTTTCTTTTTTTTTTTTTTTTTTGAGACAGAGTCTCGCTCTGTAGCCCAGGATGGAGTGCAGTGGCCGGATCTCCGCTCACTGCAAGCTCCGCCTCCCAGGTTCACGCCATTCTCCTGCCTCAGCCTCCCAAGTAGCTGGGACTACCGGCGCCCACTACCATGCCTGGCTAATATTTTTGTATTTTTAATAGAGATGGGGTTTCACCTTGTTAGCCAGGATGGTCTCAATCTCCTGACCTCGTGATCTGCCTGCCTCGGCCTTCCAAAGTGCTGGGATTACAGGCGTGAGCCACCGTGCCCGGCCACATTTTTCATTTTTTAAAAACAAAACAACTTCTCTTGACCCCACATCATTTCTTTCTGGCTACCTTCCCATTTGTCTGCTCCTCTTCACTGCAGAACTTCTTGAAAGCATTGCCTATGGTCACTACATTCTCATTCATCTCCCATCTTTTCTTTAGCCCACTCCAGTAGAGATTCTGTCGCCACCACTGCACCCAAACTGCCCTCATGGAGGTCACCAGTGACCTTCTTGTTGCCACATTCATCACTCACTTTTTGGGCCATACCTTCTGGAACTTTT
Source organism: Mandrillus leucophaeus (assembly GCF_000951045.1). Taxonomy (NCBI): domain Eukaryota; kingdom Metazoa; phylum Chordata; class Mammalia; order Primates; family Cercopithecidae; genus Mandrillus; species Mandrillus leucophaeus. The sequence goes on from NW_012105636.1 coordinate 1,090, forward strand.
CAGCAGCCTCTGACCCAGCTGACCAGTGGGTTCTTACCCTCCTTGAAACTCTTCTTTTGGCTTCTGTGTTACCACACTCTCCTGGTTTTCTTTCAACTATGAAGGCTCTTTCTTCTCAGTCTCCTTCCTTGGTTCTTAGTTCTTAATTTCTAGCATCTGGTTCTTCCTTCTCTGGCCCAGGGCTTTGTTCTGAACCCCACAGATTTCCCCATATGCACATCTTCCCTAGATGATCTCATCCAGTCCCATGGCTTTATGTATCTCCTATATACTAGCGCTAATCAAAGGATACCTTCTGCTCAAATTCTCCCCAAAACTTCAGACTGATAGCTCCAGCTGCCATCTTGATGTTTTTTTCCTAGAAGTTAGTAGGCATAACATATACTCAATAAGTCCAAAACTAAGCCCTTGATATCCACCACTGAACCTGCTCTTCCCCTAGACTTCTCCATTTCACAAATGGCAGCACCATTTACCTATTTGCTTATGTTATAAAAAGAAAAGCCAGACAAAATTCTTGATTTCTCAATGCATCACAAGTTTGCTTCACTCTATCTCTGCATTCTAGCCAAAGTCAGTCCACTGTGTCTATCTCTATTTCCTCTGCAGTCATTGTAATAATCCAAGCTACTGTCATACCTCACTACTACAATAGCCTTAAAACAGGTTTCTCTACTTTCTCTTTCTTTTTTTATGCCCTCATAATTCATTCTCAAAACAACCACCAGAGTAAATCAGATCAGTTACTCCTCTGCTTAAATCATCCTGTGGCTTATCTCAAATACAACCAAAAACTCTTTACTGCAGCTTTCAAACTTCAACAAACACTGTCCTCTGGTACTCCTTTTTTATTTAATTTTATTTTTAATTT
>NW_012105636.1:6338-7475 GCF_000951045.1 Mandrillus leucophaeus
TGTAACCTCTGCCTCCCAGGTTCAAGCGATTCTCCTGCCTCAACCTCCCAAGTAGCTGGAATTACAGGTGTGTGCCACCACGTCCAGCTATTTTTTTTTTTTTTTTTGCATTTTTAGTAGAGTTGCAGTTTCACCACGTTGGCCAGGATGGTCTCAAACTTCTGACTTCAGGTGATCCACCCACCTCAGCCTCCGACAGTGCTGGGATTACAGGCATGAGCCCTATTCCCCTTTTTAAGGGCTTCATTTTATACTTATTTGGTTAAGTCATGTCAGGCAGGAAGGATTCAGATAAATTAAGGCAGAAACCATACTGTGACAATGTCACTCATTGCTTTAGAAGAAGAGAGACCTTGGAATTTGTATTAGGCACACCCCAAACTGATGCAGGAGATTAGGAGCTACATGTACATTTGACTATGACATTGAAAACCACATGTAAAGAAAAGAGATGGTTTTGGAGTGTGGCTGGGACCAGAAGGACTCTTAGAATTGTTCCAAGCTAAGCAATAGCAGTAATATTGTGTGAAATGAGTTAACCAGACTAATTAACAAATTCTGTCTCACTGTGTAAGACATAATAGTTGAACCAATATTAATTAAATCTTTTCTCTTCTGACTGGGTCTTGGGAGACAACAGTTAAAAAAAAGTGTATGTTAAACATAATACGTAATATAAATAATAACTAATATGTTATCCTAAGCTCTTTATATGAATTGGTGCCATTGATCTCCATTTGAACCCAATGAGGTAGACACTGCATTATCTTCATTTTACAGGTGAGGGCTCTACTTAATCCAGTCTGCAGTGACTGCTCTCCATCAGACCTGCTGGACGTCACTCTTAGGGCTTTCTTTTGTCATAGTCCTAACAGTTCCCTTTGCTATTATTATTATTTATTATCTTTTTTTTTTAGACAGTTTTGCTCTGTCACCCAGGCTGGAGTGCAGTGGCATGATCGCGGCTCACTGCAACCTCCGCCTCCCAGGATCAAGCAATTCTCCTGCCTCAACCTCCCAAGTAGCTGAAACTACAGGGGCATGCCACCGTGCCCAGATAATTGTTTGTATTTTTAGTAGAGATGAGGTTTCACCGTGTTAGCCAGAATGGTCTCGATCTCCTGACCTTGTGATTAA
>NW_012105637.1:0-475 GCF_000951045.1 Mandrillus leucophaeus
GTGCGGTTGGCTCACGCCTGTAATCCCAACACTTTGGGAGGCCGAGGCAGGTGGATCACGACGTCAGGAGATTGAGACCATACTGGTCAACATGGTGAAACCCCATCTCTACTAAAAATACAAAAATTAGCTGGGCATGGTGGCGGGCGCCTGTAATCCCAGCTACTCGGGAGGCTGAGGCAAGAGAATCGCTTGAACCTGGGAGACGGAGGTTGCAGTGAGCCAAGATCGTGCCATTGCACTCCAGCCTAGGCAACAAGAGCGAAACTCCATCTCAAAAAAAAAACAAAAAGGCAAAGCTTATTTGGATCATAGTGGAAAATCCAATCGTAAACAGCCACAGAGAAATAATATATGTTACCCAACAATTACCAAGCACTCACCACAGGCAGGCACTGTACTAAGAGCTTTGCGTGCACAGTCTGGGCTTATCTGCCTGACGCCATGATTTAGGTTTCAATTGATCATTGTCTCC
>NW_012105637.1:2232-3493 GCF_000951045.1 Mandrillus leucophaeus
AGCCTTGCGAGACCTCTCCTGATCCGTGCATGGAGGAGCAGGTTACAGTCAGCCGAGATAGCGCCACTGCATTCCAGCCTGGCAACAAAGTGAGATTTCGTCAAAAAAAAAAAAAAAATTAGTCGCCTGGAGACAGAGACGCGCCTGCTGGGTGGAGGCAGTAATCAGCCATGTTGGAGAAGCCCCTGTGGCTGGAACTATGGGTGGCCTCAAGGGCTTCAGGGGCAGCCTGCAGCTGGCAGCCAGAAAAAGACCAGGTGCCCAAGCCAGGGCCCAGTCATATGGCACAAGGATATGAATTCTACCAACAACCTAAGTTACTCAACCTGAGTAAGTGGCTTTTCTCCTGGAGGAGCCTCCAGGTGAGCCTGAACAACACCCTGAGTGTAGCCTTGTGCAATACTGAGCCAAGGACCCAGCTAAGCCAAGCCATACTCCTAAACCACAGAAGCTGTAAGGTAATCAATGAGCATTGTTGAAAGCACCAAGTTTATGGTCATTGTTACACAGCAATCGATAACTAAGACACCAGGCAAAACCTGACCCCTGCTCTACACCTGCTAGAAAAGAGTCGTTCAGGCCAGCGCGGTGGCTCACGCTTGTAATCCCAGCACTTTGGGAGGCCGAGGCAGGCGGCTCATGAGGTCAGGAGATGGAGACCATCTTGGCTAACATGGTGAAACACTGTCTCTACTAAAAATACAAAAAATTAGCCAGACGTAGTGGTGGGCCCTTGTAGTCCCAGCTACTCATGAGGCTGGGGCAGGAGAATGGTGTGAACCTGGGAGGCAGAGGTTGCAGTGAGCCAAGATTGCGCCACTGCACTCCAGCCTTCAGGACAGAGCGAGACAGTCTCAAAAAAAAAAAAAAAAAAGAGAATCATTCAATCACGGTGACTTGGTTTGACTTGATTCATAAGGGGAACCTCGAGTGGGGGAACCCACTCTACTTCTACACCCGGCTGGCTCTCCTGGTTTCCATGGTGACTCCGTGATTACTTGGCCTCTCTCTTCACAGCCACCTCCCCTTTCCCACATTATTGTCTAAAAAAATGGTCCTGTTTCATGCCTCATGTTGAATATGGAAGGTTCTGGTAATCTTGAGAATAGTATTATTTTTAAAAATCTGTGTTATTGAGGTGTAATTTATGTACAACAAAATTCGCCAATGTTAAATGTAAAATTTGGTGAGTCATGCCAATGTAAACACTCAGGCAATCACCTCATAATTGTGATATGGAGCATTTCTTTTTTTTTTTTTT
>NW_012105638.1:0-694 GCF_000951045.1 Mandrillus leucophaeus
ATCTCAGAATTTAATGAGAAAGAGGGACATAAATAAATAATCCCAGTGCAATATGATCAATTTTGGTTGCATTTCTTTCTATAGTACTATGGTAGAGGCTTTGAGAGGCTGGGGGAAAAAAAGCCCTTCACTCAGGAAAGAGAGAAAAAGCATTAGGAACACTTCATGTAAGAGTGACATTTGGGCTGGGAGTTAAAGGATTAAGATCAATTTTCCAGATGGAAAAGAGGGAGAAGAATATTCCCAAAAGAAACCACACATGCAAAAGAACAGAAGGAGAAAGACCACAGCATTTCAGGAAACTGCTGGGTTAACGATAAAGTTTTAAAAATAGCTTAGAACCTTGCAAGACTTCGGGGCAGGTGCTATAGATCTTTTGAACAGGGAGATGAAATTACCCTATTTGAGTTTTAGAAGACAACTGGGTGTTTCAATCTGGAGAATAGATGAGAATAAGGGTGAAATTAAGGTAAGGAAGGAAGCTGTACTAATTAGAGTTCCAAGAGAAACAAAATTAATAGGGGCATGTGTGTATATATGGATGCTGTATATATGCATATATATGGGGGAGAGATATTTATTACAAAGAAATGGCTTACAATTATAGAGTCTGGCAAGTCTAAAACATGTAGAATGAGCTATCAGGCTGGAGACCCAGGAGAGCCAATGCTCCAGTTCCAGTCTGAAGGCTACA
>NW_012105638.1:2079-2968 GCF_000951045.1 Mandrillus leucophaeus
GCGGATCATGAGGTCAGGAGATCGAGACCATCCTGGCTAACACGGTGAAACCCTGTCTCTACTAAAAATACAAAAAAAATTAGCCGGGTGTGGTGGTGGGCGCCTGTAGTTCCAGCTACTCGGGAGGCTGAGGCAGGAGAATGGCGTGACCCAGGGAGGCAGAGCTTGCATTGAGCTGAGATATGGCCACTGCACTACAGCCTGGGCGACAGAGCAAGACCCCATCTCAAAAAAAAAAAAAAAGTACTCCAACATAAGAGTCAAAATTCAGTAAATACTTCCAAATTTCTTCCAGCAAACAACTTCTGCCTTTCTGTTTACTGAGTCTCAGGACAAAAGCAGTCTAAGGGCTTTCTCCCCATCTCCATAGTCAGAAAAGCAGTTCTCTGTCCCCATCAGGATGCCTCAGAGATGCTGGACTTCACATTCAAAATAACAGATGGGAAGCAGTCACTGTAGACCCTTCATCTTAACTGTGTCATCAGATCTTGGCAGTGTGTTGTCTTCTCTCTGATCATTTCTACAGAAACAAATTCTCTCAATCACCTGGGTGTTTTTAGTATGCATAAGGTTGCCATGCCTTTGCCTGTGTCTTATTAACCACAAACATGAGTTGTTTTGATATCACACTTTCATTTATTCAATCAGTCATTCATCCAAACAATAATCCTAAATGAGCTCCTACTATGTGCCAGATGCTTACTATTGCATTTCGTAAAATTATTTTTCTGCTATGCATGATTTCCCTACTTAGAGATCAGAGCAAAGAAATTCGGCCAGACGCGGTGGCTCATGCCTGTAATCCCAGCACTTTGGGAGGCCGAGGCGGGCAGATCACGAGGTCAGGAGATTGAGACCATCCTGGCTAACACAGTGAAACCCCGTCTCT
>NW_012105639.1:0-1577 GCF_000951045.1 Mandrillus leucophaeus
AAAAAAAAAAAAAAAAAAAAAAACCTGTAACTTTAGTCCTGATGCCCTTTTCAGGCCTCAGCTCTGCCATTTACAACTGCTTGCAGCACACTTTCAACTAAGTTTCCTGATACTTCCAACTCAACATGTTTGAAATTACGTACTCATTCTTTGCTCTGGCTGCCCTCTTCATGGCCATAGAACTACCATTTTCTCAAATTCCAAGCTTAAAAATCTGTTATCTTTGGCCCCAACCTCTCCATTAACCCCTTGTATCCAATCATCACACAAATCCTTTGTTCCTTGGTTTCTTCCAGATCATCACTTCCTGCTGCCTCTGCCACCTCCCCAGTCTAGGCTCCTTTCCCCTCATACCAAGACAGTTGCAACTGCCTCATAACCATCGACTTACCTATGGCTTCTCACTATGTGAAGTCTTTCTCCATGTAAAAGATCTGATGTTCCCAAAATGGACTCAGATTAATACTATCACCTCTCAGAAGCCCTTGTGGGCTGCCCTCTATTCAAGGATGAAGACTAGACTTTTCATTCTGCTATTCAAGGTCATGTAATAACTGCTACCACCTACCATGTCAGGCACATCAGCCCCCACACCAAAACGGACCATCTGTTCCAGTCAGCCCAAGGGACTCACTGTCCCGGGGCTCGGGAGCAGGAGCTCTGAGCTGGCTGTGTGGATGCAATTCCTCCCCTGTCATTTGCTCAGCAGGAGGCTTTGTTTGTATTGTGTTGTACTTTACGTTATTTTGTTTCTTTTTTTTTGAGACAGGGTCTCACTCTGTGGCCCAGGCTGAAGTGCAGTGGGGCAATCTCTGCTCACTGCAGCCTCCGCCTTCAACGGGAGCCTTTGAACCTGTCACTTCTACTCTGTGTAATTCCTTTTTTCATTCCTTCTTAAATGTAGATGACAAAGGTGCCTGCCTTGTGGGGTGAGGTTAAATAAATCACTACTGTAAAGAGCTTGGCATAGTGCTGAGCCCTCAAATGCCTGGTAAATGTTAGCCAGCGTGACTGCTTCTTCGCATGCCATCTGCCCCGTTCCTCTCACCCTCCCTTGGATCTGAAGGTCCTCTCCCCTCATCTACCTTTTTCTGAATTTTAAACAGTTTCAAAGGCAGAGCTCAAATTCAACTTCCTCTGTGGACTGCTGCCATTGTACATTCATTCCTTCCCCCCCTCTCATGGTCACCAATGTCTAGATATTTGGTGTTTAGCATTAGCTTGTTTGTTGCCTTTTTAAGCTATCTTCTTTATTTCAAGTAGATTATAAGTTGCTTGAGGGCAAGAGCTCTATTGATTTTTATTTTATTGTCATAAATAGTACGAGAGTCCCAGCTAATGAGTTCTTAATAAATATCTGTTATACTGAGTTTGGCATTACTTACGTATACAAAATTATTTTTCTTTCTTTCAAGAATTTCACGATATAACCAAAAAAAGGAGGGATCTAAATCATCATTAGGAGACAATATCATTGCCTAGAAATCATTTACTTTACAAAGTACCAAAATAAGAATGTTGCTTAGTTAATTCAGGGTGTGGGTGGAAGATGTCAAATCAGTTCTGATCACAACTTG
>NW_012105640.1:0-566 GCF_000951045.1 Mandrillus leucophaeus
CTGTAACTCTGTGAGATGATTTCACAGAACACAAAGAAGTTTCTCAGAAAGCTTCTTTCTCTTTGTTATCGCAGGATATTTCCTTTGACCCTATATTCTTCAAAGGGATCCGAAAAATCTGTTCTCAGATTCCACAGAAATAAGGCTACCAGAGAGATGCACGAAATACAGATGTAACACTGTGAGAGGAATTAACAGAACACTAAGCTGTTTCTCAGAAGGCCTCTTTCCAGATTTCATCCGAGGATCTTTTCTTTTTCTCCATAGCCCTCTATGGGCTTCCAAATATCACTTTGCCATTTCCACAAGAACTGTCTTAGTAAAAGGCTTCTTGAGGGGAAAGCTGTAACTCTGTGAGATGATTTCACAGAACACAAAGAAATTTCTCAAAAGGCTTCTTTCTCTTTATTATCGGAGGATATTTTTCCTTGGCCATATACTCTTCAAAGAGACCCGAAATATCAGTTCTCAGATTCCACAGAAATTAGGTTGGCAAAGAGATCCACGAAACAGAGATGGAACTCTGTGAGATGAATTAACAGAACACTAAGCAGTTTCTCAGAAAG
>NW_012105640.1:2746-3199 GCF_000951045.1 Mandrillus leucophaeus
TCTTTCCAGATTTCATCCGAAGATCTTTCCTTTTTCTCCATAGCCCTCTATGGGCTTCCAAATATCACTTTGCCAATTCCACAAGAACTGTCTTAGTAAAAGGCTTCTTGAGGGGAAAGCTGTAACTCTGTGAGATGAATTCACAGAACACAAAGAAGTTTCTCAGAAGGCTTCTTTCTCTTTGTTATCGGAGGATATTTTTCCTTGGCCATATACTCTTCAAAGAGACCCGAAATATCAGTTCTCAGATTCCACAGAAATAAGGCAAGCAAAGAGATCCACGAAACAGAGATGGAACTCTGTGAGATGAATTAACAGAACACTAAGCAGTGTCTCAGAAAGCTTCTTTCCAGATTTCATCCGAGGATATTTCCTTTTTCACCGTAGCCCTTTAGGGACCAACAAATATCACTTTGCCAATTCCACAAGAACTGTCTGAGCGAAAGGCTTCTT
>NW_012105641.1:0-2029 GCF_000951045.1 Mandrillus leucophaeus
TGGTGCTGGAAGCTTCCCTTTGTTTTTCCTTAGTGTCTGGCCAGAGGAATGCAAACTCTGGGAATAAAGACAGTGGATAGTTTAGGGAAAGGTAACGGCATCTGGGTGGAAAGGCCGCCATGTAGTGCAAGAAGGTTTCACTGACACCTACTGCCAGGTTCGAGTAACGCACCCTAAGTTCAGACTGTTCAAAAAATAATAACCTTGATTTTCTTATAGCAAATCAAAACGGTATATGAAATGTAGACAAATAAAAGACAATCATCTGTACATCCAGCACCCAGTATGTTGCTGTATAGCTGGCATTTCTTCTTTTCTCACGTGACACACACACTTCTTTTTTTTTTTTGAGACAGAGTTTCACTCTTGTTGGCCAGGCTGGAGTGCAGTGGCACGGTCTCGGCTCACCACAACCTCCACCTCCCAGGTTCAAGCGATTCTCCTGCCTCAGCCTCCCAAGTAGTGGGGATGACAGGCATGGGCCACCACACCCAACTAATTTTGTATTTTTAGTAGAGATGTGGTTTCTCCATGTCGGTCAGGCTGGTCTCGAACTCCCGACCTCAGGTGATCTGCCCACCTCGGCCTCCCAAAGTGCTGGGATTACAGGCTTGAGCCGCTGCCCCCCGCCCACACATTTCATTTTTTAAATAAAAGCGAGACCCTGCTGTTCTTTTTCTGTTTCTCTGCATACACGGTTTTTACTTTTCACAAAAGACTGTGACATTACACAAGTCAGCTTTTTTCACCAGTAGTATATCATGGCACCTTCCCATGGCTCTAATGTTAATTTTTTCCAGTGAACCTGACAGCCTGTTATAGAACTTAAGGAGCACACCCTTGTCCAGGAGCCAGAAGGCCCCATTTACCGTGTGACTTTGGATAAGCCATTAACGTCTCCTGAAAACAATTATCAAGAGACAGTAACGATTTTATCTTCGCTATAGGACTCACAGAGTTGCTGCAAGAAGATGCACTTTGTGTTTATATATGTTTATATATATATGTTTATATATATAATGGGATGTTTGGGGGGTGTGTGCTTGTGTGTGTGGTCAGTTATATCAAATCCCTTCTAGGAAGACACGAGGGATGTTAATAAGGTAAAAAGTAAGCGAGACATTGGAATATACGATTTGATTGATTTTATTCTGACTAAACTGTAAGGCAGTGAGTGTGTCACTGTCAGGCCTCATTTCTTCAGAGGAAAAGGTGCCCACTGGTGCCCAGAGGGAGCTCGGAGGAGCTCAGAAGGTGACCGTCCCTGCCTCCTCCCCAGAAGCCTGCTTAGAGTGAAAGTCCTGGTTTTTCTGTTTGTTTTTAAAGCTTTGACACATTGGATCCTGTTAAAAAGTTATCTTGACACTTGTTCAGGAAGTTAAGAAAAGATTTTCTTCCAGGACCACAGGGAGGATTCTTGCCCTGGGGGAGAGAAACCGGGCTCAGCTCCGAGTACAGCAGGAAAGTGGGAGTGGGACCAGGGAGCAGGGTAGGGCGGATGGGAAATTACTCGGAGAGACGGGGGTGACGGGGTTCACGCGGAGCCTCCCCGGCAGGGTTCCGGCTGAAGGCAGGCTGGGGCCGTCAGACATCCCTGGGGATGGAGGGGTGAGGAGCCCATCTGCTGTCAAGGGAGGGGCTTGAGCTTGGCTGAGCTGGTGGGATTCTTACTCTTGAGGGCCCACCGAGCATGGGGACTGGTCCAGAAGAGGGTTCCAATGAGTTGTCTCCGGTTTCGTGAGGGAGGGCGTCTCTGTCTCCAACCAGCTTGGTGTTTAGTGAGGGAGGGCGTCTCTGTGCCTGTCCAGCTTGGTGTTTAGTGAGGGTGGGCGTCTCTGTGCCCGTCCAGCCCAGTGTTTAGTGAGGGAGGGCGTCTCTGTCCCCATCCAGCCCGGTGTTTAGTGAGGGAGGGCGTCTCTGTCCCTGTCCAGCCCGGTGTTTAGTGAGGGAGGGCGTCTCTGTGCCCGTCCAGCTTGGTGTTTAGTGAGGGAGGGCGTCTCTGTGCCCGTCCAGCTTGGTGTTTAGTGAG
>NW_012105641.1:2079-3027 GCF_000951045.1 Mandrillus leucophaeus
GGTGTTTAGTGAGGGAGGGCGTCTCTGTGCCCGTCCAGCTTGGTGTTTAGTGAGGGAGGGCGTCTCTGTGCCCGTCCAGCTTGGTGTTTAGTGAGGGAGGGCATCTCTGTGCCTGTCCAGCCTGGTGTTTAGTGAGGGAGGGCGTCTCCGTCCCCTCCAGCCTGGCGGAAAGTCGGGCTCTGCCTGGCTTGTCTCCTGTCTGGCTCCTGCCCTGTGCCCTCGCCCAGCATCCTCACCAACTCTTCCTCCTCCTGCCTTCCCTTCCTCCTGTTTCTGATTCTGCCTGGGGCCGTGGCTTGAGCCAGTTCTTCCTGATGCTTGCCCCGGTGGCCTGAGCATGGCATCTGCCCAGTGGTGCCCTCCCTGAGTCAGGGGGTCCACCAGCTCCTCTGGGTGAGGGTGGCCTGAGCATGGCATCTGCCCGGTGGTGCCCTCCCTGAGTCAGGGGGTCCACCAGCTCCTCTGGGTGAGACTCCCTCCTGCCTCCTCTTCCAAGGAGCCTGCATGAGGACTGTGGCCTTTCTCCTGCTGGAACTGTCCACCTTTTGCAGATTCACTAGAGTTGGTTGTTGAAAGGCGATAGTTAAGATTGAAATTTGCAGGGCATCCTGCCTCGTTTCCCCAGATAAATCCGCGTTTCTCTAGGAAAGCTCTCCCTCTGGCAGGCTCCTCGGCCCTGCTCACAGAGAGCCTGCTCTGTGCCTGGTGCTGTCCTGGAGGCTCGGGAGGATTCAGGGGTCAAGACCCGGATACTGCCTTTCAGGTCCCACTCTCTGGCATCAGGAGGCAATTGTGAGTGATGGACAGAGCCAGCCACAGCAGCAGTGCTGGGCACGGGGAGGGGCTGCGGCGTGTTGTGGTGTGAAATAGATGCCAGGTGGACCTTCATGGAGATGTCACGTGAGCAAGGCTTGAAGGCCAGTAGAGGACCCAGAGCTGTGGAGTGGG
>NW_012105642.1:0-32076 GCF_000951045.1 Mandrillus leucophaeus
TCAAAGTAAAGAAAAGTGCATATTATTAGGCCCAGAGTTGTGAGACTGTGGATGAAATGAATGCAATACAATGATCTGTGTGAGAAAATAATTTATTTTAAAATAAATGTCCTAACTCTAGAGAGCTGGTAGAGTTTGGTTCATGAGGTACACAGGCTCTTTTAACATTTTCATTGAATTTTCATGCATTGTTATGTAGACCAGAATAATGCACAAAATTATTCAGAAGAATACCTGTCTCATAACACCCTCCATCTTGTTGAGAAGCTACATATAGGGTTCTTGTTTTCTCTGAGACTCAGTATTGGAAATGTTTAGAGAGATGGGGGGAGGATTATAAATTAGCAGATTTTTATTATTAAAAACATTCCCAAAAATGTGGTCTGTGGAATATTTAAACCTAGAGAACTCTTCCCCCCAAAAAAATTATTCCATGGTCAATGACATTTAGGATGCATGGCTCTATCCCCCTGCTAGGAGCTTCACAAGGCACCTCATCAATCTAAAAACTCCTGGAAGTCCTGAAGTAATGAAAACTATTACCTTGGTCTAATGCAATATGTCCACAATTATTTAATCATGTTAAACATTATTTGCAAGAAACTTACAAAAAATTCACTGGAGATAGTATCCCAGGTCCCCAACTACTCTACCATTCCTGGAGTGTATATGATTCTCAGGAGGACGCAGGAATGACTTGGTGCCTCTACTTCTATAGCCTTGAGACATTCTTTTATAATAGTGTTGGTCAGCCCCCATGGAGTCAATTTGTGGCTGGAAGTACAGTCTGCACGATTAGTGTGTGAAACAACAGTGTGAGCTAAATAGACTGGAGGAAAAAGGCTGCCTCTTGGGGACCAATTTTTAGAAGAAAGTGCCTCCTCTGTCTCTGTCTCTGTCTCAGCCCATACCAGTTATTCTTGCCAGCTGTGGTGTCTGTGTTTGCCCACTCCATGGAGATTACACACTCATTTCATGTGGCACAAAAGGCTGAGAAGAGAAATTGCTGGTCCATGAGACACCTGTGATATTTGGGGTAAACATAATTAGATAAACCCCTGGCTTACTGGCTTGTGTCACCACTATAGAATGATCACCTTCTCCCTCCTCCAATGGATGGGAGTCCTGGCTCTAAGCAGCAGAAGGGGGCTTTATAGGCTGTTAGACAGGCTTGACATGGGCTCTGGGGGTCTTCCAGTCAGGATTTGCCTACCCACGCAAAGTGCCAAAGAGAAATAAAACATTTAACCAGAAAATTAAGACCCAACCAAGTCACAAGAAGTTGATTTTAGCAAAACCAATATATATTGGCTTTTTCTAATAACTGTTAACACATAAATCTTAAATTGCTAATAATGTATTGCTTATGCACTCTGCTATAACATATATATATATATAAAAGTATATATACACACATACATACATACATACATAATCTCATTTATGCCTCATAATAATGCTGCAATGAAGGCATTTCTTATACTGGTTTTACAAATGAGAAGCTGAAGCTGAGAGTGAAGATATGGTTTGTCCAAGTTATTACATACAGGAAGACAGCAGACCAGGAATTCAAATCAGGTCTAGTCAACTACAAAACCCATATTCTGGAACCACTAAGGTATGGACTCTTCCTGTTCTTCATATCTTCCTTGTGTTCCTCCAGATCGATTCTCTACCCTTCTCTGCCCCTCTTTTTGACCTAGGAGGATGATCTGCACGGATTGTTTGTGTAAGTTCCATTTCCTCCGGCTTCTTGTTAAATGTGACCAGTAGAGGTCACTGTCAGGGTTGGAGGGAGTTCCTTTAACTGACTCTATTCTACCATCATTGCTTTTCTCAATGCAGCTAGTTCTATGTAATTTTCTCGCTCATAGCTCTGGTAACCACTTTCTTCTCTTTTCCCTTTAAACCAAGGGTTGTGTGTTAGATTGCTCACAGAGACAGATGCAGTTATTCTTCTCATTCTTGTATAAATATTCTTTTGTGATGAGACTTTGTTTCTTGTCCAATATACGGGTGGAGTCTATTTCCCCATCCCATTAATTAGTGGTGTTCTTATCTCTTGCTTTAACCAAGAGAATGTGAGAAAAGTGACATTTTCCTTACGTAAGTTCCAGAACCGTGGCCCCAGGAGGCCTTACAGTTTCTGCCTTTTCCTTTTTGGAACTTTGAGATCATCATATAAGGAATTCCAGTTACACTCTTGAGTATGAATGACCACAAGATGGGACTGCACCAGCTAACAGCAAGAATAAAACTTTAGGAATGTGAATGAGGCTACCTGGGACCTTTCCACCCATTCAATTTGCCAGATCACTGCACTTATATGTACAATCTCAGGCCAGGCTAGCCCGAGGACTGCCCAGATGATCCTAGCCTAAATAACTAAATCACAGAATTGTGAGCAAATAAATATTTTAAAACACTAAGTTTGGGGGATGGGGTTGTTATGCAGCAGCAATAGATGATTGATACATTGGCTGAACTGTCTTATGCTTCCATAAGTTCATTTTCTTCATAAATCCTCCTCAAATTATCTGATTTTATGTCTACCGTCTGGACCCTGGCTGATGCCTCCAGCATGAGAGTCTGATAAATAATTGAAGAATTCTTTGAAAAAGGATTACCATAGGATCCATCTGCCCATGCTCCTGAATCCATAGAAGTGTTTCTCTAGGAAATCTTTATTAATAGTTATATATAATAGTTACTTGGTGTCTGGTGTGTTGCTTACATTATTTCTAATATCCATCACTGCGAAACTGGAATTACGTATTATTATTAATCCTATTTTACTAACAAAAAAGCAGAAATTTGGAGATAAAATACTTAATTAGGAGCAGTACTAGTAAGTACCAGGCTCTGAGTTCAAACCTAGATCTTCAGTTTACTCCAACACTTATGTTCTTTCCACTTCATCAAACTGCCTCAGAAATTGAAATTTTAGTTCTAATAGCTAACCAACCATAGACCTTGAGCACAAACTCTGTCAACTTAGGAATCTCTGGATTTCCATTCCATAAAAGGTGTTTTGTAATTTTTTCTTTCAGGGAATAAAGGTCAAAATAGTAAAACCATATTTTGACACTATCAAATGAATGTAACTTATTTGGCCTTCAAATGTAAATATATCAAGTCATTAGTGTAGCTTCATAATAGGTCATTGCCTAATGTTTGTGTAGTTTCACAGTAAATCTACTCTGGAAATCCATCTTGTAGATCCCCAGGAGTAAAAGTAGATGTTCATAAACAGAGGGAAAAGTAGCCTGTGCTTCTTGTTCACTATACTTTCTGTATTTAACATTTAGGCTTCTTGTAAGAGGCTCCAGAGATAGAGAATTTATGTTCACATAGGTACCTGAGGGAATACATCATCCGAAGTGACTCTGGCAGATTCCTGAGGTATGACAGGAGCAATACCAACTTAAGGATTTGTGCTGAAGTAGCAGGCAGCACAGAGGAGATGAAAATATATTCTTGTGACACAGCATGGACTACATTGTTAAAGGCTGGTTATAGAGGCTATGATGATAATAGAACCTTTTTTTTCTTCCTTTGGAGAGATAGCACAGATATGGCACAGTACCTCTTAGCTTTGGACACTAGTTATGATGTCTTCTCATTGTGTGGCATGAGGCAAGTAACTTGGAACCTATAAATCTCGCTTTCTTTCACTATGAAAAGAAAGAATAACAATGACATTGGCCTCATATGCTATTGTGAAGATTAAATGAGCCAATGAGTGTAAAAGCTTACTTGAATACCTAGTACATAAAATAAGTTAAATTGTTCTTTATCATTGGTGTGCGTAACACAACAGGGGCTTTACATTTATTGCCCCATTTGGTACCTCCCCATTCCTCTATGTTGAATATATTGTCCATTTCTGTAACTGAGGCAAGTTACCTACCCAAGGCCTTGCTGCCAGTATAGGTCAGAATTAGAACTTGGTTTGTCCTCTGATTAAACAAAAATCTTTTTCCTCCATATATTGTTTCCCTGCATCAATCTGCCTCTCCCTGGGTTGTGCATGCATGTGTGTATGGGTGTATATACGTGTGTGTTTAAGAGAAAGTGTGTGTGTGTGTCTGTGTGTGTGTGTTTGTGCGCTTAATCTCTTTCAGAGAAAAAGCACAGCTGTCATACCATGCACTTGGTGGTGGGTGGCAGGTGGAAAGGGGACCTTTGCATTTGTCAAAATCCATCCTCTCCTATGTGCAGTGACCCCCCCGCACATTAGAATAAGATAGCCACTGCAGGAAGCTGGTTCCATTCATAGCTTCAGAACAGAGGGAAGATAATTGGGCTATGTAGGGAGCGAGCCCATGGCCTTGGACTCATTAGCAACATGCTTTAATCATCAGAGCCAAGCAACCACAGGTGGCTGTGCCCTGTGCAAGTGTTTTGCATCTCATTTCCTAAAAACGTCAATGTTTGAGAATATAAATATTACTTATAATCCTGGGATGATTGTACAGGTACTAATGGAATGGTTTTATGGTATTGATTTTCAATAGCTCATTTGCTATAATCAGCTTAACTTCATCTGCTGGAAAACCAACTTCTAATTCCAGTCTGAAACATAGTTCAAGCAAATGATTTTAGCCCAGTCTGCCGCCACCTTGAATCCTATATGGAAGTAGGCTGGGTATAAATCTTAAATAAATAAATCAATCTTAGCTTTTCCCAGATTTTCATGATCTTGCAAGATTGATTTTCTTTCCTTTAATCTGTTTTTAATAAAAGAGATATTTTCCTTTGAGACATGGTCCATAATCTTTTCCATTTTTATTATCATTCTCATAGACATCCTCTTTTCAATTTCAAGAGAAGCAAGGCCTCTTAGAGGAAGGTAGCTTTTGTGAACAGCCAAATCTGCACAGAGTTGGAGGAATTTTAGGGAGAGGGATGGGCCTTTGGTGTAGGCTGGAAAGAACAATATGTAAAAATATCCTGTCTCCTCCTTGAAAGGTATGATACCATGATTTCCTCTTTCTCTAAAGGTGTTAGTCTAACAAATTAAAAGCCATTTGTCTATGAGAAGAAAAATGAACAAGATATAGGGAAGGCGAACTAGCACAGCAACATATAGAAATAATAATAAAAGGCATTATTCAGAATGTAAAATGCACTATACTAAAAGGTTTACCTTTATTATTGCACTCGATCATTCCAAGACTCTGAGATTGTGGCTACTATCATATCCATATCTTATAGATATTTATAGAGTTAGATGAACTTCCTCCATGTCTTGCAGTTAGTATGAAAGAGTCAGGACTCACACCATAGCACCCATATGCCAGAACTCACAGCTAACCACTGGATTCTATGCCTATGAGGATACATAATACTTATTGTTTAAAATAACTTTATAATAGTTTTCATTTAAAATCTTGTCTCTAGGCTTTTAGGCAAAGCACTTTAAAAACTCTGAGCCTCCATTCCTCTAGCTTAAAAATTGAGACAGTAGCTAACTCTTACCACTGAGACAATGTATGCATAACACACACACACACGCACATATATATATATAACCCCAAAATACTGGTGCTCTGATTCCCATTTTACAGATGTAGAAGCAGGGACTCAAAGTTGTCAATGTGTTCAATGTTTTATAAAAGGAGATGAAAGAGTCAAGAGTCACACCTAAATCTATCTGACTGCAAAAGGTGTGGCATCACCTGGGCGGCCCATTGGGAAGTGTTGGAGGAAGCGCTGGGAGCTCATTGAGTGGGTGAGGATCTTGGCAACCTGGCCAAGGAGGCAGTGGGAGAATGACTGGATGCCTACATTTGACTGTGATAACCTGTGTATGGAATCATTTGAGAGAAGCATCGATTGTCCTCTACCAAAATGTCTACTGGAGCAGTGAGGGTGAGGTAAATAATTGAAATATTGGTTCCCGAAGATGGGTACAGTATTAAGAGTTTCTAATGATTTCTTATAAGCTCCTGTAACTTTAGGACTTCTTGTTTGATGATGTACTAGAGGGGAATGTGACATCATCTGTGTGACGTGATCAATCCAGTAGATGAAATGAGTATTTAAATACCTGACTTGACCTGGAGCAGGACAATTGTTAAACCGGAGGTGAGAACACAGATTGAGAAGGTGACCATCTCAGCCTTGGAAATTTGAACAAGGATTCTCAGAAGAAGAAATATTTGACTCAGGACTTGAAACACATAAAAGTTTTACAAAGAAGGGATTAAATAAGAGAAAGGGAAAAAAGAAAAAGGATGTAGTACTTTCTGGTCAATCAACAAAACATATTTAGAAGCTACAAAGGTCCTTATAAATTAAAGGCACAGAAAGAAATGCTTTATATTGGTAAAACTCTATATTTTGGAGGGAATAACACTTTAATTTTCAAAGTGCTTTCATTTATATTAACTCATCCGATTCACACAACCCCGTATATAGAAGAAAATAATGTTTTGTAAGGGAATTGAGAAATTATTTAAATGAGTTGATCATCAAACAAATAAGTGCCAAAGCTGAACTAGGATCCAGAACCTTTAAATCTTGATTTACTAATCCAACTAGATGCAGTATAAACAGGCTGTTTACATGTTTAATACTAGGAGCAAGGGCAGCGCCATGCTTTTGGAAATAGTAAGAAAGAAATAATGCACTTGCAGAGCTTTAATGCTAAGAAAAAGAATCTCCTACGGCATGAGATTGAGGACTTTTAGAAGCAAAGAGATGAAGAGTGAGAAGTCTTTATTTCAGAAACATCATATAACAAATGTTCATACTCAAGAGATAAATAAATTATTCATTATTCTCTCTGAGAGAAAATCAAAGGACTGATTTTGAAATATTAGACATTTCACAGCAGTACACATTTGTATCTAGTGTCCACTATGATAATCTATCTAACTTATTTTCAACACTACACTCAGAAATATAGATTCCTGATTATCAGCAAATAGCAAAATTTCTTCAGGTCCTGGCTGCTTCTTGTGTTGTATTGTTGGTTTCCAGATTTCCAGATTTTGGAGTTTTTTTTTTGTTTTTTTTTTTTGTTTTTTGTTTTTTGTTCTTTGTTTTTTGTTTTTTTTTTGAGATGGAGTCTCACTCTGTTGCCCAGGCTGGAGTGGAGTGGCTCAATCTCTGCTCACTGCAAGCTCCATCTCCCGGGTTCACGCCTTTCTCCTGCCTCAGCCTCCCGAGTAGCTGGGACTACAGGCACCCGCCACCACGCCGGGCTAATTTTTTGCATTTTTAGTAGAGACGGGGTTTCACCGTGTTAGCCAGGATGGTCTGATCTCCTGATCTCGTGATCCGCCCGCCTCGTCCTCCCAAAGTGCTGGGATTATAGACGTGAGCCAATGCGCCCAGCCGTTGGTTTCTAGATTTCTAAGTCAATCTGAAGGTTTTTTCTAAGCAACATGACTTGCATTGTAAGTATTTTCTTACTAAAATGTTTTAGTAAAGAGTTATGGGTCTTGCATTAGATATAACTACTTTATTGTTTTTGGTTATCCCAAGCAAACTGCTTTACTTCTCCCTCTCTCTCTGTCTCTCTCTCTCTCTTTTTTTTCTTTTAGAGACAGTCTCACTCTGTCACCCAGGCTGGAGAGCAGTGGTGCTATCTCGGTTCATGGTAGCCTAAACCTCCTGGCTTCAAGCAATCCTCCCTTCTCAGCCTCCCAAGTAACTGGGACTACAGAAGCACACCACCATGCTAGGTTAATTTTCAAAAAAATATTTTGTAAAGACAGGGTTTCACTATGCTGCCCAGGCTGGTCTTGAACTCCTGGACTCAAGCAATCCTCCTGCCTCAGCTTCCCAAAGCACTGGGATTACAGGCATGAGCAATTGCACCCAGCCTGTTTTCTCTATTTTATAGCTAACCCTAACACTAATAACAGCTAATATTAATTGAGCATTTACTTTGTAGTATGTATTATGTTAAACATTAATTCAAACGTTGCCTAATATGATCATCATGGTACTTTGATACTTTGTGATACTCTGTGAATACCAAGAAAGAAGCAACTGTTTAAAAGCAGGAAAATGCCTGAAATTGAGGAGACATGTGTTCCAACCCCAGGTCTGCTACTTACCAGCTATATGACCTCTGGAAAAACATATGCAGTAAATCCTCACTTAATGTTGTTGACATATTCTTGGAAACTGAGACTTTAAGTGAAATAACCTATAATGAAACCAGTTTTATCATAGGTTAATTGATATAAAAAAAGTTAAGTTCTTATGGCATATTTCTGATCACAAACATATCACCAAACATCAAAATGAATACCCAAAACACTTCTAACATTAAACATTGAAATAAATGTGAGCTCCACATATATTTAAGAAAGATTAAAGGCCAGGCATGACGACCTATCCCTGTAATCCCAGCACTTTGGGAGGCCAAGGCAGGAGGATCACTTGAGGCCAAGAGTTCGAAATCAGCCTGAACAACCTAATAGTCCACTTCTCTACAAAAATAAAAATAAAAAACAAATTACCCAGGCATGGTGAAGTGCACCTGTAGTCCCAGCTACTCAGGAGGCCGAGGTAGAAGAATTGCTTGAGCTCAGGTCAAGACAGCAGGGAGTTATGATCATTCCACTGCACTCCAGCCTGGGCCACAGAGCAAGACTCTGTCTTAGTTAATAATTAATTAATTAATTAGTAAGATCATTATTTACCCACTTATTCCAGTTCATGGTTTCGAGTGGTCAGTCTTTTACAGCAGCTCAGGGAACCAGATGGGAACTAACCCTGAACAGGACCCTGGTCAGCATGCCATCCCATTGGAGGGCACACTCACACACACCTGCACTCACTCAGACTGGGACCATTTGGAACCATTTGGACACACCAGTGAACTGAATGCATGCATTTTGAGGTTGTTGGGAGAGACATGAGGGTCCTGATAAAACCCACACAGACATGAGGAGAACGTGCAAATTCCATAAACACAGTGGTCCTGGTGGGAATCAGTTTTTTCATCATCAATGTTATAAGGAAATGACATTGAAAGAAACAAAGTTACTTGAGGACCTGCTTATCATAAATACAATAAAATCAATTTTCTGAACTGGAAAATGCAGATAATAATCTCTGATAAGTAGCTTAGGTAGGTAAAAATACCTAAAATAATAAAGTAGAACATACAGTTGTGTGTCTGGTATGTTTCAGAGGCCCAATGTTTTCAGTTGGATTTATTTACCAGTACTTTAGTCCACATGAATACTTAGTTTACATAATCCTGAAAATATACATGAGAATTTTATTCTCTGCCTAATTACCAGGGTTGATGTTACAGATGTAATGAAATAATGCATGTGAAATGACTTGAATATTGCTAAGTACCATACACATGTAACTGTTGTTATGATTTTCCTTGCAACTTAAGATAGGTGGAAGCTATTTCCTTTTTCAAAAATTTACGATCGGGGAAAAGTAATCCCAAAAGACCTAGAAATAAGTCCTATTCAGTCAAAACATGAGAAAATGGTTGCAATTTTACTCAGACACTATCAAGATGCAACAACCTGCATAGTGAGCAATGTTTCTTACAAAGACTCAGAACACTTTATTATTTTCTGTTGTGTTCGCTACCTAGGAAAAAAAAGCGGGGGGAGGGGGGGGAGGGACAGAAGAGATTTCTTCAATTTAAGGAAGAATTTCTAAGACCGTCAAGGTGATAAAAACCCCAACAAGGATTATTGAATTAAGTTCTTGAGACTCCTTCCCAGGAGAACTTCAAGATGAGAACAGGCATCTATCTGTCCTACATGGCTTAGACATTTAACTGCTGGAGGGAAAGTTAAAGCCTTCCTCCTGGACTAGATGACTTGTCAAGGTCCCTTCCAGCTCAGTCATTTCTTATTCACCAATTATATTTCAACTGACAACCTTTCAGTTTTTAAAAGGGACTTACTATATTTCTTAAATTACAATCCATTGCTAAACTTTAAAATCATTGCCATTGATTACACTTTATGTAGGTTACACACAAAGTAGATATAATGATCTGTAGCTGGATTTAACCTACAGCTTGCTGGTGAATGTGTAGGGAGAGTGGCAAAGGTGACTCTATCTGATGATTCATTACATGTAGAAATTCCATGATATAAAACCTGAAATGACAGAAACCATTGCTATCCCATGATAATAATTTTCTTGAGGTTTACTTTGTGGTTCAATGTCCAAGTCAGACATGATGATATTTTAGCAGGGATTTTTTTGTGTTTGGAATATTTTCATTTGTTTTTTTTTCTTACTTGCATAACTAATTTCCCTTGAAAGGGGTATGACTTGGAGCTGACTTGTTCTGAATTTTACGCTACGATAAAACGTGTTAGGGAGAAACTTCTGTGTCTCTGACAGCCTGTCCTCTAAAAGACATCTCAACATGTGAATCGATAAACCAAAATGCCACAACCCTGAGAAGAAATTAACTCAGAGTTATTCATCTTCGAAATCCATGTTTTAGGTGGTTTCCATGGTGACTCCCTGGCTAGCAGCATCTTTGTGTACCAGATGTCTTATTGTTCAACAGCTCATCTGTCTTCAGAGTTTAAGGTTTGAAAACTGAAGTCCAAGTAGAACACTTTCTCTAAATATCACAGAGAGGGGGGAAAAAGACAATAAAATCATTAGAATGTTTAATGGACATAAGATGGGAATGGGGAGCAGAGATACTGTTCTGCCATGGTCCAAATCACTGCATGAGAAATGATTTCGATTTTCATTGGGTTCTGAGGGCATAAATATGTTATAATAATGAAAGAAGGATTAATTATACTTAAAACAGAACTCCTACTCACTTGGCAAATTTTATCTCCCTACTGGCTCCATGATATATTAGTTCACATGGTGAGCCATTTACTTCTATCAAGTCCCGATTGTTGCAAGACAATCTGCAAGTTGATATATGAAAGTAGCTTCAATTCAGAGGGGTTTTCTTTTTCTTGAAGAAATGAGAGTAAGTGGCTGCTAAAACGATCGTACTTATATATTGGCTTCCATGTCTAGAGTTCTGAAAACATCCTGGAACACAGTCATTCACTCTGTTATGTTTTAATTCGGTACCAATTATGACTGGCCATGCGTCAACATTGTATTCCAAAATGAGAAAACAAGCAGCAGTAATGACAACGAAAAAGGTTGGAAGCAGTGTAGGGCCAGGTGTGAAGTTGAGGAAAAAGGCTGAAAACCAAAGCTCTGATCCTAAGGTTCCTGTTCAGTGAAGTGCCTGGTGTGTGTGAAGGCAAGCTGGAAAGGCCATGCTAGGTTGGGCTCACTTGTCCACGTTCCTCATGGAACAGTCAAGGAAACTAATATCTAGTGAGATAAGTAAATTCTTCAAGGTAACAAAAATTGGTTGTGTGACTGAAACCAGACTTAGGATTGGTGAGTTCCCAATTCACGTAGGTGGAAATAGGTGATGGAGGTTAAGTAATTTGTACATTATTACACAGATCTCTGTAATAGTTTCTAAAACCATGCGCATAAACTGTAGTTTTGTTTTGTTTTTTAATGATCACCAGCATTGACTAGTAAACCTCTCTTCCAACCTACTCCACCCCAAATTTTTTTTCCTTGTTCTTGGAGCCAACTTTGAAACTGAACCCCTCTCATGCCAAGCTAAATATCAAATATGTGAAAGATGATAACATCCACTAACTATGTTTAAAAGAACAGTTTCAATTTCATTGACTTTCTAGCCAATGCTACCTGTTAAGTCAATTGCACAAGAGGGACTTGCCAATCGTCTACCATGTATGTGTAGGGAGGGCATGGTGCAGAGCAAGACAGTGTACAAAAACAGTCATTGCCCCCTCAGAAAGTTGACACTCTAGCTGATAGCAAAGTGAACTGTCCCATAACAAGATGGAATAGTATGCTGTTCCCATATTACAACCTCATGTGAAAAGATAACACAGTTTGCTAAGAGTCTTTCACAGAAGATCAAACTAAGAAGAGAGAAATTTCAGCTGGAAAAAGAAAGATAAGACTGTGGGAAACAATGAATGACATTAGATTCTGGAAGAGGAACTGCATTTGGGAGGAGGAAAGGGAGAGTGAGGAATATTTTTATCTATAAACTTGAGATTCCTACCTCATAGGGTTATGATGAGAATTAATTCGGAAAATTATTTTATATAAACCATTTAGCACCTTACTTGTCATGTTAAAAAATCATGTAAAAATAAATGTCATTTTTATTATTTAATGATCCATACAGAGTTGGGGTGGAAAGAATATTATAGAAAGAATCTAAAGTTCCTGGTTCTTAATCCAGTAGCAGAGTAAAATAGGAAAATCATTTAATATTTCAGGATTTATTTTATCATTGATGAAATGAAAGATTTAGCTAAAATCAACTCTGGGATCCATTTTCACTCATAAATTCTATGGTTCTGGGACACCAAACAAATGCTTTATTCATCTACATTTGCCCACAATATGCATTTTTTCACCCACAGGGAATTTTCTCTGAACCATGGACTCAGAACCAGTTAAGTTCATGACTGATATAACACATGAACTTTGAACAATTACATTCAAACACCAGGACAGTCTTTGTTAACATCACCAACTCTCTTTCTTATTACCGGTAAGTTTTTTTTAATCACTGTGTAAGGACCATAAATTCACATTTCTTATAAAGCTGTACAAAGCAAATTGCATAAGAAAATAAATGTCTCTTTTCTATTACTTGGTGGAAAAGTTGATTTATAGTCCTTGAGAGAAAGAACTAGGCAAGAAAGTTAAAATTCCATTTACTGTATGAGATTTTTTAAAAATCTAGTATACATGCATGTTGTGAAAATACTAAGTATCTCAAATAATGTGTGAGATTCTCCTTAGAAGTAAGGTTTTATATTGTCAAGACATTTTTTTCTTTTTTTTTTTTTCTATTGAGTAACTGTCTTTATGCTTTCCTTGTACCTGATACTATAAATTAAAAGATTAGTGTTTGGTGTCATTGCATTAATGAAGATTATTATTTACAACAATAACTAGAAAGTGATTGGAGGTTTAAGTACAGTTACTTGAGCAATTATAATGCTTGTAGATTCCTTTGAGGTTTAAAAAATACATGTTGTTAAGGGAAACCTATTTACTCAAGAAAGCTAGCTATTGCTAATGTACCTTCTTCAGGAAACCAAAACTGTCTCTCATCAAAAACTGCTTCTGGAAAAGACTGGAATTTTATTAACATCTTAGTATAGATTTAAATAAATGAATCTCTTCTCCTAACAACTAGATTTCAATGCTCTTTTCAGATTCTCTAATGATAAAAGCTAAATAGCATAAAATAATTGAAGACAAATCGATAATTATAATGAATACCTACCGTTTTACCCATCTACTCTTTCTCTTTTTCTCATGCATTTCTCTTCTCTCTGTAAAAGCACTTTATCTTCTCTGGGGAACTGCCCCTCTGTGTTTCAATGTATCCCCTTGGAAATGTCAATTGCAGTCACTTGCCTCTTCATCCTAACTTCTGGCCAGTGTGGGCTATTGACCTAAACATAAATGATGACACATGTTTTCCCTGAAAGTTGGGTCTTGAGCAAAGTGACACACAATTAAAAATCTGGGTGGAGAGTTATTTTGAGTTTTGAGACTGCCAAAGACTTTCTGCAGGGAAGATCTGCACTCTGACCTTCTGAGCTGCTTTGGTCCCTGTATTTCCTGTGGCTGGACCCCTCCCTCTCTCTGTTTTTCCTGTGAGCACAGATGACTACATTGGTGAATTCAATCAAACATTTGAAGAAGACATAATACCAATTGTAACTGTGTTTGGACAACAGAGTATATGTGAGCATTTCCCACCTCATTTGATAAGGTCATTATATCAGATAATAAAGGGGAGAGAAATACATATACTTTATGCTATATATAACAATAAATGTTTTTATATATATAGTGTTTATAAACATATATATTATATGTACTATAATATAGATATAACAGAGAAAAAAACTACATACCAATATCACTCATGAACATAGATACAAAATTTTTTTTTAAATTATAAGCACATAGTATCTCCCTATATATATTCCATAAATTTATGTATCCCAGATACATATATTCCATATATATTTCATATATATATATATGGAATATATGGAATAATGCACTATAACCAAACAAAAAATGCAAGGTTAGATTAATATTTTAAATTCAGTCAATGTAATCACCCCATTAAAGAAAAAACATATTATTTGAATAGATGCTAAAAAAGCATTTGAAAAAATTCAATGCCTATTTATACTTGTGAGGCTAAGGAATGTTTTTGGATGCTAATCCACCATGTTGATTTCTGATTAACCTCTGTTCTGGGAATGCTTCTCAGCTTTCTACTTTATCTACTATCACCGTAAATCCTATGCTTCTGTCAAAACAACCTTGACCATAAGACCACAAGTCCTTCCCTCAGGCAGATTCACATAACATTCTTGCCTTTTCCTGGGCAGTCAACTTCAGTTGTCCTGCACGTTTCCTCTCTATGATATATAAGCCCTGGATCTTGGTGGTAATAGCACATGGATCCATGAACTGGTCTCTCAGTTGCCCTAGACTGTGGCTTCTGCTTGTAAATCATATTCAAGGTTTCTGAGAAACTGGGAATGTCGGGCTTTTTCTTTGTCCCTACAGCTTCCTTGGCCTTTTGGGGGAAGGTTTGCTTATGCTTGCTCACTGTAGAACAATACCAAGTGAAAATGTTCAGGAAACAAAAGATAGAACATCTTTAAGATACAGTGCATCTACCAATATCCTAAAGCCAGCATCACACTTGATTCCGAGAATTCAAATGCTTTCCTAAAAGGATCAGGAACAACACAAAGACGCTTTCTCAAGCAATTTCTATTCAACACTGTGCTGGAGACCTTGCTGAATACAATAGAAAAGAAAATAAATAAAAGGCATAAATAATGGAGAGATCAGAGGACTGTGTACCTTAATAAATGCAAAGGAATTTACGAAGACAATAACAGACCTAATAAATGAATTTGACATGGGTGCAGAACACAAGGTCAATGTAATACATACATACACACATGAACAATCAACAAATGGTTGGGAAATAAAAATGTTTAAATACCATTTACAATGAAATCTAAAAAGAAACAAAAATTGTAGGAATAAATCTAATGAAATGTGCAGAAGACATTTTTAGTGAAAGACATTTATACTGAAAGCTACAAAATAATACTGATAGAAGAACAAAACAAATAAAGCATTGACCTGGCCATGAGTTAAAAGATGCAATATTAAGATACCAATTCTCCTCAAGTTGATTTACAGAATCAATAAGACCCAATAAAAATCCCAAAAGACTTTTTAAAAATAGAAATGAACAAGTTTATTATAACAAGTATATGAAGAACAAGAAGACCTAGAATATCTAAGGCAATCTTGAAGAAGTACTGCAAACTCAAAGGACTTACTATAACTGATGTTACAACTCACTTTGGATCTGTACAAATTAGACAGTATGCTGTTCATGAAAGGATACACAAATAAATGAAGGCGCATAATCAACAGTACTGAAACAGACACCTATGTAAGATAACTTGAATTTTGATGTAAGACTCAATGTAGTTCTATGTCTAAATGAAAAGTTCTTTCAACAGTTGATGCCACAGCAACTTCTCTCGAGGGGAAACAACTTGAATTTTACTTCACACCATATGTAAAAAGTTAAGTTTAGGTTATTCATAGTCTCAAACATGAAAGCTAAGTCTATAAAGCTTTTAGAAACATACATGGAAGAATGCCTTTATAATTATAGTATAGGCATATATTATTTAAATATTTCTTTAAACAATAACCAGCCAAGAGAATTTGATAAACTAGACTTCAAAAAAAAAATGAAAACTTTGCTTATCAAAAGTCACAGTTAGGGACATGAAAGGGTAAATCTCAAACTAGGATAAAATGTTGCAATATGTATCTTACAAAAGACTATTATCCAGGATACAAATGAATTACAAGAAGACAATAACTCAAGTTAAAAAGTTAAAAACACTTGTGAATACATACTTCACCGGAGATGATGAAAACCCAGTAAGCGCTTCATATTATTCGTTTCAATGCTAATACAATTTAAAACCAAAATGTAACATCACTTTACATCCACTAGAATAGTTAATAGTAAAAAGTCAAACAATTGCAAGTAGTGAGGAAGATATGAGAGACTGGATGTCTTGGTAAGAAAAGTGAAATGTAAAATGATACAATCATGTTACAAAACTGTTTGACAGTTTCTAACATAGTTAAATACCCAACACCTTATGATTCAACAATTCTACTTCTATTAATAGTTAGGTACCCAAGAAAATTGGAAGCATACATTCATAAAAGATGTATATAACATTGTAGGCTGAGCACGGTGGCTCACATTTGTAATCCCAACACTTTGGGGGGCCAAGGTGGGTGGATCACTTGAGGCTAGGAGTTCAAGACCAGCCCGGGCAACATGGTGAAACCCTGTCTCTACTAAAAAATGCAAAAATGAGCCAGGTATAGTGGTACACACCTATAGACCCAGATGTTTGGGAAGCTGAGGCAGGAGAACCACTTGAATCTAGGAGGCAGAGACTGCAGTGAGCTGAGATCGCACCAGTGGACTCCAGTGTGAGTAACAGAGTGAGACACCACCTCAAAAAAAATTACAAAACATTGTCAATGACAGTCTTATTCATAATAGCGCAACACTTGAAATATGCCAAATTTCCACCATTATAATAGATAAATTGTATATTCATTAAATGGAATACTCAGGAATAAAAAGAACAGATTTCTCAACCACACAACATGAATCACTTTTTAAAATATTATTTTAAACAAAAGTAGTCAGACACAAATCATTACATACACTAAGATTATATATATATCATATATATATATATAACTTCAAAAACAGGCAAAATTAATCTACAGTAAAAGAATTAAAATTATAGGTTACCTCTGTAGGTGGTAAGATTGGCCAATAAGGAACATGAGAAAACATTGTGGGATGATGAGAATTTCTATATCTTAATTTTAATGATGGTAACAGATGCATATATAAATACACACACATATATAATTGAAGTGTATACTTAATATCTTTGTGTTTTACTATAGATCAACTAACCACATTAAGCAAAAAAAAAGACAGAGAGACATAAAGGTATCTTTAGATTTAATTTTCATCAATACAGTAAACCATAGAAAGACACTGTTAATAAATATCTTTATTAAAGAAGTGTAGCAAAACAAAGGGTAGCAAGTTGAAGTTAGGAGGATTTACTAAACAACTGGTATTTCTAGGTACTGTTTTGAAAGGGCTGACTCTTCTGGATGTGACGAGCTGGCAAATGTTTTCAAGAGTAGGCTTTCAAAGAAATAATATTTTGCATTTTGGTAGAAATTAAGATTTAGTCCTCTGAGTAACTAAGATAATATAGTAGACTTGAAATGATTAATTTATAGAGGTCATTACCAGTTGTCATTATAATTATGATTTTTTATTATTAAAATAATAATTCTTTGAAAAGAATAATTTGCATATGCCACACAGAAAAATAATGTATTTTAGTAAATGGAGGACTTAAATATTTTGTCAATGCAACATCAAGTCTACTCACTAGATAATCAAGATGTAGCAGTATGATTCTGACAAAAATATCTTTCTCTTAATATCTGGAATATTAATAAATAGCAGTAAGATCCAGTTTAATTTTTTTTCACTCTCTCAGTATCCTCGTAACTCAAGCAAAGCAAATTGTAGATAATTTGTTTTTGAAATCCAGATTTATTCACTGAGTGTAAAGATGGCAATTTCTGTTTTTTGTTAAAATGAAATAAATTTTCCCTTTAACTTGTCATATAATTTACCCACTATCCTCACTGCTTAGAATGAAAAGAGCTAGTATTTTACAATTTGAGAAATAGTTGTACTCAGAATATACACAGACATACGCACATGCAAATACACATATACAGATTGCTTTGTGCTAGCACCAAAAGCATCATGAAAATAACATTTTGAAACTTGAAACCCCAAAATCCTTCTGGACTTATGTTTTAGTTACTAGTCTGTTTACACAGTCATGTGATGACTTTTCTCTTTTTAAAAGTCTGAGAAAGTTTCTTTGCAATCTAAGGGTCTAATATTACCTTATGTATCGTTACAGCATGTATGCCTAAATATTTTTGCATTAAATAAGTAGAGCTCTCTTAAAGTTAATATATGTTTATGAATATTATGAGCAGAGTAGAAATTCATACAAGTATAGTATAATTGGTTTCCTGTATATGCATTGGGCCTTTTTACCCAGTGGCTCCAGGAGGAAGATCTGAGAAAATACGGAATGTAGCAGGACTTCTACCTAAGTTGAGTTACCAAAGTCAGATCAAAAGGAAATAAAGAACAGATCACTTCAGGGAGTAGATAATATTCCCTGTTAGGTAAAATGTAAAGATTCCATATGGTGCTGGAAATGTGCCGTGTCCTCTGCACCCCTTGTAAATGTTTTGTTAGTTCACTGGTGGGTCTGCCTGTTTCCCTCTGACTTGATTTCACAGCTTTGGTCACTGCTGTCCACAATCAGGCAAACACAAAAGGAAGCATTTAGCTGTTCTTCAGCACTGGAAATTTTCTTCATACTGAAAAAAGCAGCAGGGAATAACATTTGTCTTTCACTTTAATCTCAGCTATGGTAACTAAGGCTCTGGGTCCCCTGGTTCCCATTGATCTGTGCAATACAGAATAGCAAAATTGGCTACTGACAGCCAGCTGGGGCAATCAGCACCAAGACATTCAGAGGGCTTTATTTTTCTTCCATTTTAACTAGGTCCACTAGCTACCTGCGTTGCAACAGCACGAGGGTATGAGGAAGTACTCTTTTTGAACAGCATTGCAATCACAATATTCAGTATAGCCTCTATCCCAGAGAAGGCATTCAATGCAACTTTGTGGATGATTGAATACAATAGTCCACTGTATTACGTTGTAGCCATTACTCTTTATAATTATGACTCTAAGCCCAGAGATGGGATCTGCAGAGTTGAGAATATCATCAATTCCTAACTTAAAATGAAATGTGTTTGTTATTGTCCCCATTGCCCTCAAATAAGGCCAAGGCCCTTTAGATGGGCACACAAGATCGCGACCCTGATTTTTTTCTAATGTCACAATCAACATCCAAAGCCCACATGTGATGAGTAACTCAGGGGTCATAGTCTCTCTTAGGTCTGAGTCTTGGGCATCTTTTCACTCACCTGTGACAGCCCCACCCCCTTCCATGCGGAATGCCTACTCAGCTTTCAGATATCAGACTCAACATCTCTGGCTCTGCGAAGACATGAGGCTTTGGGAAGTCTGGGCTGGCTTTCCCTTCTAAGTGCTCCCACAGAGCCCTGAGTGCCCCTTATCATTCTTCACGCCGTGCACGACGATCGCAAGTCTCAAGCACCAGGCCGTGTGTTTAGAGACGCCAGCCAGCAACCTTTCTTGTCTTCGTTACTGCTGCTGACAGCATGCTCTCAGCACACAACCTTTGCAAGAAAGAATAAATGAGTGAGTGGAGAAGCACTGGCCATTTTCAGGGTGAATTGGTGATAATTTTATGCTGCAATTTGCGGGTGGAGTCACTCAGATGAGGAGAATGGGCAAAAATTTCCTTGAAGTTCTCAATAGAAGTTTTAAAATGAAGAAATAACCCCAAAATTGAGTTGCAATAACTAAGTTATGTTTTAAGTGATTGTATTTAACATTAGCATACACAGAATGTATAAGACATTAGGAAAAAAATATGAAAAGTCTCACTATAGATACTTGAAGATGTTGTGACCCAGGTCCCTCTGGTCTCCAACTCCTTAATGCTTTGTTCCACGGGAGTGGTTTCTAGGGGACTCAGGAAAGCACAACCTGTCCAGGCAGAAATGAGCATAGAGCCTCTGGGAGAAATAAGGCCTCAGCAACCACTTAACATCTTTCTTTCCATATCCCAGGCCCAAATAGGCACTGAGGAAGAATGAGCCTTTCTTCCTGCCTTCCTCCTCTTGCAACATTTTCTGGAGAGAGCAGGAAGACCTAGGTAGTCAGCCTGTGTCCAGGAAGGTAGACTGGGGTACCTTGGTGCGAGAGATGAAGGGGGGACAGGGCCACCAGAGGGAGCCTCAGAGTCCAGAGAAGACTGAAAGAATCGTGACCCTTTGAGGGACTTGAAGGTAGGCTCTGGGGAGTGGAGGGTCTATGAAGAAGGATAAAGGGGTCTGGGGTTCCTGGGTGAGCCTTGAGGACCCTGGAGAGAAGCTGATGAGGTCTGAGATTATTGAAAATACTACAGGAGCATTGGGATCACTGGGGGAGGGTTCTGGGGAGTCTGGAGGATCTGGGGGACGCTGGGGGAAAGCTGATGGGGTTTGGGAGCATGGAATGAACTAGGGGATCTAGGAGTGGACATTGGTGGAGCCAATGTGGACGTGCTTGGAGGAGCCTGGAGGGATGATCTGCCCCTCAGTCAATAGCACCAGTTAACAAGAGACCATATCTCAAGCCTGAATAGGCTCAGTGTCCGAAAGTAGGTTGTATAGCAATGCATCCCCACAGTCACAGAAATCAATGTGAAAGCAATATCAGGAGTTTTATTTCAGCTATTTATGTGTCAATCTTTTTTCTCTGTGGAATTTTTTTTTGTACCAAAGTTTTCTCTTTTCTTCATAATTTAATTTCCTTCTTAGCTTTTTTTCCTCCTGTATATGTGATATTATGAAGTATATATTTGGTCCTCATCCTGTTTTCTGAATACAGCTCCTAAAACCTTCGAAATCTCTGGAATGAAGAGTGTCTTCTGATTGCTAATGAGATGACTTGTGTCTGGAGGCCCCAGTATAGCTTCAGGAAGGGAACTGGTCTCCAGAAATAAAAAGGCATGATTAGAGGGTTGGAACAGTCGGCCCCACCCTCAAACCTCCTGGGAGGAGAGAGGGGCTGAAGGTTAAGTTCATCCCAAATGAATAATAATTTAATCAATCGTGTATACATAATGAAGCCTCCATAAAAAAACAAAACAGTCATAGTTTGCAGGAACTTCCTGATAGTTGACCATGTGGAGATTCCTGGAGGACAGTGTGCCCAGAGAAGGCTTGAAAGCCCTGCACCCCTTCCCCATACCTTGCCCATGCATCTCTTCCATTGGGACATTCA
This sequence comes from Mandrillus leucophaeus, assembly GCF_000951045.1. Classification (NCBI taxonomy): domain Eukaryota; kingdom Metazoa; phylum Chordata; class Mammalia; order Primates; family Cercopithecidae; genus Mandrillus; species Mandrillus leucophaeus. The sequence goes on from NW_012105642.1 coordinate 21,182, forward strand.
TTTGTATCCCTTAAAATATCATTTATAATAAACAGGTAAACATAAATAAAATGTTTCCTTCAGTTTTGCGATCTACTCTAGCAAATTCATAGAACCTGGAGAAAGGGTAGTAGAAACTTTGATCTATAACCAGTGGATAATCTGTCCATTAGAAGACCCGCACAACTTGCAATGCCTGTCTCAAGTAGGAGGCACTCTTGTGGGACTGAGCTCCCGACCAACCTGTGGAATCTAACCCTACCTCCAGGTAGACATTGTAGAATTGAACTGAATTAGAGGACACCCAGCTGGTGTCCATTGCAGAATAGATTGCTTGCTTCGAATTTTCCCCACCCATGTAATGTCAGAAGTATTGTGTTATGTTTGAAAGTATAGTAGGAGAAAGAGGAGTTGTTTTTTTCTATACCCTCAGAGTATAAATATTGTTTATCCATTGGTTATTTTTAACTTTTTCAAGTTTTTTGTTTTTGTTTTTGTTTTCCTCTTGGACTTTTTTTCCCTAAAATAATAGTTTTCATTTTTTAATTAATTTCTTCTCACCTTTCATTCCTTCTTCATAGATATTTTTTATTTCCTTGCATTTTTCTTTATATTTTTCTTTCTGCACAATTATTTTCTTTATGTTCTTTTTAGTTTTTTAGCGTTAACTTTTCAGTTTTTAATAAAATTTTTATTTTCTTTTGTTTATTTTTTATTTCTTCACAGTTTCCTCCTTCTTTATAATTATTTGCTAAGTTTCCTTTAGCTTCTATCTTCATCATAATTTCTATCTGGTCTTCTTTTTATGTATTATTTTCTTTTTTATAATAATTCCCTTCTTGGGGGCTTCTATTTGTTTATTATTTCTTTACTTATATTTCATATTTTGTTTCTTTCTTTAAACTTTCTCTCTCTCTCCTCTATCTTCTTCATGGTTTGGAGTGTGATTCTTCTCTCTCCCCTTGATGGTGATGGACACTTGCTTTGGGACCAGGCAGTCCTACATCCATTCCCAGTTATGGCCCTGGTTAGCTGGATGTCCATGAACTAAATTTTGTTTTCTGAACCTTATTTTTGTGACTTAAAGGTACTTATGTAGTAACTGCAATATTGTTTTTATTTGTAGAACAGTTTGCCAGGAAAGAAAATATTTCAAAGACAAATTTTCCACTAAAAAATATACAGAAAAAACAAAATATAGGCAGACTTAGACTTGGGGCGGAGGTGCCTACACAGACTAAAAAGTGGATGCCTCTTCAATGTGATTTTCTTTAAATATTTATTTGTTTCACTTTGTGGCAGAGGGTAGAGTCCTCTTTCTCTTGCTCTTTCTTTCTTTTTGAAAACATCTATCTTCAAGTAAAAGATTAGTTCCCAAAACCTGACTTTTCTCAGCAAATAATACATTGATATTATTCATTTTCAAAATTTTGGCTAGGACTTCAAGATTGACACATTTGTAATGTTGCCCCCAACAATATCGCCAACTAATTAAGCAAAAGTGCACTCTAAACGTGAGCATCTAATAGGTCAACCATTACAAGGAGAGTGTTTGCTTCCTTTTAAATTTTCTTTCCACCTCTAGACACATTCTGTTTCACCAGCTATATAAGAATTGAGTGTGGAAACCTGCATTAACTGGTATTGTATTTGTAATTTATTCTGATGATTGTTTAGTATCCTTTATATTTACGTGATTTGTGGAACCCAGTGTAAAATGAAAATGTGATGTTCCTTGTTCAGAATTATTAATAATTTCAAGAAGGCAATTGTAGAGCACTCTGCTGAGTCTAGGTCCTGTACAGTGGCAAAGGTCACACGTTTGTATCACTGGCCCTGTTGATGTTGAAGTTCTTAGCAGGAAGCTCGCTGACCTGGTTCCAGGTACGGGAAGTGGCACCCGGGAGGAACTTTCAGATCCCCTTTATACTCTCAAAAATTTAGTTTTTTTTTTAACTTTAGGAAACTTGCCTGGATTTCAGTTATTCATCCATAACTTGAATGTGTGATTTTTCTTACTGCCTTCTCTCCTCTCAACAACCACTAGTCATTCCCTGTAAAAAAGTTTGGGGACATTCAACAGACTTTTACTGCAGAAAGTATATAATGTGGTGGCAGAGAAGCCCTCCTCTCAAAGTCAGTATATTTCAACCAGTGGCATACTTAGGGTTTTGTTGTAAGTAGCTTAAAAATAACTTGCTTCATGTCTCAGCCATTATTTCCCACAATAGAGCCCTCTGGCCAAATCTAAATCATGCAAAGAGCCAAATGTTAAGTGAATGCGTGCTAAGTAGGATGGCTTGGAATCCAGGTTGAGGATGAAAGTAGCAACAGCAGGAAGGAAAAACAGTAGAGTAAGCCAAAAGAAAAAATTACTGCTGGCACACTTCTGTTCACCATACAATTCATCCCCCCTACATGGCAATGGAGTTGGTGAACAAACAGGTGCATAAATTAAAATCATGCAATTAGCTGCCATGTTGCCCACCGCTGCTGCCCTAGAGCTGCAGTAATGCTAACACTAAACAACCAAAGCAACTGTCATTAGCTAAGCGTGTTCACCTCTAGAATATCCTTTTTATTAACGTGTTTAAATAACTGGATGGCAGAGATTTGCTGTGAGTTCTATAACAGAAGCCAGTTAACAATCTTAAAGACCAAATTAATTGGAAAGACATATTTTAAAACTAACACAGAACATAAGCTAGGGTGCATAACCAGAAGCTACAATTGCTCAAGTTTTTTAGAAGAGGCCATTTACATTGTAACATCCTGCCAAAATAGTATGACTTTTTTAAATCACAGAAATTGCAGAGAAACTAGATGTTTCGAGGTATTTATGTTAACATTTCAGGATAAGGAATGAGAGTCTACTCTGGTGCTCATCATTTTCAGGATGAACAATTAGCATTGAATATGCAATTTGGTATTTCACTTCAATCTCCAGAATTCCTCTCAATGCTTCATTAGGCTAAAGAAATTCCCTTGATATTGCACAATAAGAGTTTATGTTTTATTCCCTATTTTTAAGCAAAGACTAAGAGATGTATTTAATGTGTAAGGTTGGGGAAAAGAAAAATGAAAAATCATCAGTGATGTGAACTAACTTTAAGATCACACAAACTTGAAACCACTAGAGTATTGAAATAACACTTGAGCAGACTTCACTTTTCATTCAGAATCCCTGAGTATTGATAACTTTTATAGTGACATTTGAATGCTTTTTGTAAGACACATTGAATTTCAGGGAAAAATTGAGATTTTATGAAATTATGTTCTAAATGAATAGTCATAGTAGTTGAAATGTGAAGATGAAGGAATGAGGCTTAATTCGAGAAATACCAAAGAAGATCAAGATGATTATCTCACAACATCCCTCAGGTTGTTGTTTGAAAGTAATGGTCTCCATGAACTATAAAGACAGGGTGTGCAGTGTTGAGAGACAAGACCCAGGCTTTTTCCTCAGCTAACTAAATGTGTAAAATTAGATAAATTCTTTAACGTTTTTCAGCCTCTGTTTCGTAATCTCTCAAATGGGGATAATAGTACATGTTTTCTCATAGTCTTATTTTAAGTGATTAAATAAAATAATTCAAACAGTGCTTAGCAGTGCCTAACACTACCTTTATGTATGTGACTTAATAGTTGATACCAATTTATCTCCCTTTACCAGTAGTTTTCCTTGACTACAAATTGAAATCTTCTGGGGAGTTGTAAAAAGCACTGATGCCTGAGGTCACACTTGGAGCTTCTAATTGAATATTCTTGGGTGTGGCCTGAGCATCAGGAATTTTGAAAGTTCCCCAGGTAGTTCTGCTCTGTAGCCAAGGTTGGGAACCTCGCTGCTTTAGACAGTAAATACTTCATTAATAACCACATTCATTTCCATTACTCAAGAAATTCACTGAACACCGTGGCATATTCTAAACATGACGACTTCACCATTTCTTCCTGAGGCTCATTTTCTCTTTGTTGCCCCTTCTGGGATTAAAAATACCATTTAAAAAAAAGTCAATGAGACAATAATTTTAGCTTAGAACCTAAGGATCCTTTTCATGCTCTACTTAATAATAAATAGCAGAGGACTTCCTTGAAAACTGTCTTTACTGTAGTTGCTAAAACAATAAAATACACAGCAGAGTACTCATCTTTTAAGGAGGCCAAATACATGATGCCCTCTTCTTTTTTTTTTTTTTTTTTAATCACACATGAGTATTTCTGAAACAAGTTGAGCTAAACTTTGTATCCTTTGATATCATGGGAAATAAGGAAGCAGTGCACATTCCCTAAAGAAAATGACAATGATTTCTCATTCATTCTCTCATTCTTCTTTTTCTATTTTCATTCGCTTTAAAAACTTTTTTTTTCTTTTAAGATCTGACTTTCTTTCCAGGTGAGGAGAAAAGAATTTCCAAGTGAGGCCAATTAGAGTTGCCCAGATGAAGCAAAGTCCCCAGGGATCAATCAGAATGCCTACATAGATGAGAAAGTAGGAATATGTCCTTTCTTTCTCCTTGTTAGAATTTAGTTTCTGCCCTGAGGAATACTAGTTATTTATTTTCTATCAGAAAAAAGAATGAGCTCTCCACAGCACTTAACTCTTTCCTACTTGATAGAAATATCCACCTTCACATTGTAACCTTGTGCTGTACCTCATTGACTTGTCCTTAGTTAATTATACAGAACATCTCATTCATTCAGATTATGCTAACTGGGAAATACAATATGTTCACAAGAATTAGGCCAAAACATACAATTGCACTGGAAATGGTGTAAAAGAAATATATTAGATGCCTGCTTTAACTAGGAGATTAGATTTATGAATACTTCCCAGATTGTGTACTAGGGAACATTAGTGTTCATCAAGATATTAACAAGGAGTTTCGTGGTCAGAGTAAATTGAGAAATGATAATTAACCATTTTCATTAGAATGATGATAACCATTTCCATCATGCCCTTCCAAGCCTTGCAGCTCTGAATGTAGTCCCAGATTGACTGCACTGGCGTTGCATAGCTACTTGTTATAAATGCACAATCAGGTCTCACTCCCATACTACAGAATTAAAATATTCATTTTAACAAAATCCTCAAGTGATTCCTATGCACATTATAGGTTAATAGACACTACCTTGGATGATCCCAATTCATATTAGTATGGCAGCACAAAAAAAAAAGGTTTTTTTAAGTTGAATTTATAATTTTTAAAAGTCTTTTTCACCTGGTTTATCCTATGATATAATGAAATTATTTTACCACAGAAACATAGTTATTCTGTTTTTGAAACAGTTACTAATGTTTCATGGCCCAAAACTTTTTCACATAAGATAGGAAAAAGCTAAGTCCAATTATATTTCAAAGGTCCTGATAATTCTCATATTCTGATATCCTAAAAAGATGGTAAAGAATATGCTTACCTTCTCAGAAAAGAAATATTATTTAAAAACTTTGAGCATCCTCTATCGGTGATATTGTCAATTACCAGTAGACTATAGCACTCTAGTGGTAAAGCGGCTTTTTCATGTGTAGTCTGTTTCCATCTAAAATGATGACCTCTGAAGATATGGGGGCGTGTGTGTGTGTGTGTGTGTGTGTGTGTGTGTGTGTGTGTGTGCATTGGCAATCAGTGTTCAGCGTCTCTTGGTTCCATCCACTACAGAGGATGTCCTGAAATGGACAGCCATGTCTCCCTCCAGCCTCAACATTACTACTGTCTCCCTGCCCTTCTGTATTGAGTGGAATTTGGCCAGAGTTCTACCAGAGTAGTGCCTGGATCTTCATCTAACTTTTAAGGAATCACCAGACTTAAATTTATCCTTGAATTAAAATTGCTTAAATAACTGAAATATCCCTTCCATATCTTCCAGCATCCACCCAAATTTAGGATATGGTGGGTGTTATCCCTTTCCTATTCCCAGGCACACAGGGTCTTTTCATATCCTGCTGGAATTAATTATTCCAATGCTCTTCCTGCTTTCAGAAATCCCTAGATGAAAGTAGACACCAACTCTATTCCCATCTGTTACCCCCAAATTCAGGGTTCAAACACAAGCTGCACTGAGAACTGTTTTCTCAACCATTTGCTCCAACAAAGTGAGAATGAATCTATTGTTTCTTGTCCTAGTGTATATCTCCCATTAAGAAATAAGATGTCATTGTCCCTTTGTGAAAGATAGAGAATAAGGTGTTCCTTCTTGAAAGAATGATTTCTTAGATCCATATGTTATCTTATAAAACCAATGCAAAGTGTGCTTTTCAATCAACCATGTTCTAAGAAGTCAATAAATAATAATTTCATGCTTTGTATGAATAAATCCAACAGGTTTTCAGTCTTATTTTATTCTCTTGCCTTAAAAAGCAATAAAAAATGTATGTATTCCAGAAAGAAAATGTAGAATTTAGGCTGTTTTCTCCAATTTTCTTCCTTGAAAATAATCTATTTTGGATTTCTTTTGAAGACAAGTGGACATTTGGCACTTACAGCTTCATAGAATTTTAAAGTTATGTCTCTCTAGCAACAAAGCACAGTGCTATATTTCTGAATAAATATATTCTTCCTTGAATTAAAATTGCTTACAAACAGTTGTAATAAATCAATCTTAGTCTTTAGATTTACTGTTTAAGGTCAAACTATGTCAATTGTGTTTTTAAATTCAGATTTCATTTTGAAGCAATGTTTCATAATTATGTCTAATTTCTATTTGTGCTTATCTGTTTTGAAAAAATTTAGATTAGGTCAATCACAAGACAAAAAAAATGACTACCTTCTGGCTCCCTCTCAAAAATGTCCAGTGTTCAAATAAAAAAAATAATAATAACATTTTGCTCAGAAATTCTAATTATTTAAGGGTGAAGGTGGGTTGTTTATTTATGGTATATTCATTCCAGAGTATTCTTAAGAATGCCCTTACTGGAAAGATGTTAGGTCTGAGAAATAAAGAGGAGCTTGAAATCTCACAAGAAAGCATTTTTTAAGCCAGCAATGAAAGAACTTTCTGTGTTTCAAGGTCATTTCACTGTGGGAGGAAATTAATAGAGTCTAATTAGAGTAGAAATGCTATAAAGTCTGTTCAGTAGAGATGTACTTGGCTAGCAGGACGGAGTCAGAGGAAGTATATAAAATTTTTTCTTATTGACTTACATTTTCCATGGTCCCCAAAACTTAAATGTACGTTAATATCACCTACAATGTTTTTATCCTTGTTGAGATTAAAATATGAAATCTGGGAGTTTTCTCCTGCTTAGTTCCTTATTATGGGTATTCAAACAAACACTGAGTTGTAGATTTAATTCCTTATGAATTGCCTCCACTTAACAAAACCCCAACACATTTACTCAGAGGTTGTTATGCAAAAGCCACCAGATGCAAAAGACCCTAGAGATGCCTACAATTTGGACCTTGGATTTAGGTGATTATAATAATAGTCGCAAATAATTACGTATCAATATATCCTTTTTTACCTGGAAAAAAATTCTTAAGTTTTAAATGTAATGTGTTTACACCCACTTTCCAAGGTAGGGGGTGATAGTATTCATGTTAGTCATATATTTGTATTTGACACTATTTCTCTCTTCTGCTTTCATCAATTGATGAGAATGGGGAAAATCATTCTAAACTTAATGCCTCTGCAGAGTTGTTCGTGTCACTAAATAATGAGAGTCTGAGAAAATACGTTTTGTTTATCAGGACGTCTTCATGTGTTTTTCAACTTAAAAAATATAACATGCATGTTTTCAGTTGTAAGTGGGAGCTAAATGATGAGAACACACAGACACATAGAAGGGAATTGGGGCCTATCAGGTGGTGGAGGGAGGGAGGAAGGAGAGGATCGGGAAAAATAACTAATGAGTACTAACTAGGTTTAATTCTTGGGTGATGAAATAATCTGTACAACAAGCCCCCATGACACAAGTTTACCTATATAACAAACCTGCACATGTACCTCTGAACTTAAAATATAAGTTAAATAATAAATAAGTAAAAAATAAAATAATTGTGATTAAAATGAGAAAATATGCTGTAAAATATTTATTTAATCAAATAACTTTTCAATCTATACAGAATTGAATAAAAAATAAATAAAAATATAACATACTTAATAACCTATTTCCAAATCTATTCTTATTAAACTATTAATAAGTTGGGGATTTTTCTGATAAACAATACTTTTCTTTTAGAATAATATAATGTTGAATTCCTTGCTTTAACTTTGTGATGCTTCATGGAGCACCTATCTCATATCTCTCATTCTACCTAATAGCCCAGGTTTCTTGAATTGAGTGAATAGAGAAAGGAATTTATAGAAGATCTTTAAGATGCTTCATTTTTACTCCTAAAAGAAAAACAGTGAAACCAAGAGGATGGTGCTAGCCATAGATAATTTAGGGTCATTCAACCCAAGGATGGAGCAAGTAATTATTTCTGTTCTTGTCTCATCCTGGATGCTTTCTATTTATCCTAACAAAAAAAGCCACAAAAATTTCCCTATAAAGAGTTCCTGTTGTCCATTTTATAAAGAGGAGGAGGATCAACTTTATTTACAAACACTATAATTTATCAGAGGGACTCTGGTTCTATGTAGGCAAATTCCAAATAACATTATATTCAAATTCTTTTTATTCAAGTTCTATCAGATTTACTGCCCATCTGTTAATCCCACTTGACTTCACAGTGCTGTTTATCTCCTAATAATGTTTTTATGGGATTGCCATTGTATACTAGTTTTTTTGTGTGATAGGTACACATAGAAGGCAGATTAATTGTTCTTCCTAGTAATATCAGCATAGATTCTGAATCCATGATCCTTTAAAATGAGCAAAGTGAGAGGTACCATTCCAGAAAGAAGAAACAGGTTACCTTGTAAAATGATCTTCTTTTTTGTCATCATGTCAGGAGCCTGCATGTGTTGGGATACTTCATGAAGCATTTGTTGCCTACAGTAGCATTTCACTTCAAAAGCCTGTTCCGTTAAATACCATTTCCCAGTTCAAATGGACTTGACCTGATCCAGCATACAAATGGTAACATACTCTTTAAAAATATAGTGCAGTGGTTAAAAGTGAAGATTCTGGAGACAGGTCATCTGGATTCAGAACCTGTACTTGCTGTGTGATCTTGGGCAAGCTACTTAATCACTGTTTCCTATGTTTAAAATAGGGGGACAATAATAACACCAAGCTCATAAATCGCTGTGAGAATTATGCAATTTATACATGCTTCTCATGTGCCTGGTACACACTGAGCAGTCAATAAATGCTTGCTGCTTCTATTTCATCTCTTGAAGAGACCATATAACAAAACCTCACCTTTGTGCAAATGAGCAAACTAAGGCTCAAATGCTAAATAATTGACCTATGTATTCTGTCCATTAGAGTCCACCTTTACTTTCTCCTTATTTAAAGAAAGTTGAATGCAAAGGCATTACTTAGAAAACCTGAGTTCAAGTTCCAGTTCCACCCTGCAGTTGTTCCATAACCTTGAGCAAGTTCCTTAATATTTTTGTACAACTAAGAATGGTTGAGTAATTTTTCCAAGGTCACACAGCTAGTAAGTAGCGGGGCTTGGATTCAACCTGAGCACATCTAATTCTAAAATCAGTATTTTGTCCCCACTATAATGTCAAAAGTTGTTTTATGTAATATGTGCATATTACTTTTGGTCAACGAGGAAACTGAAGTTAAATGTCTAATGCATAGCTCTAGCAAATTTAGACAGAGCTTGGACTACAACTGAAGTCACTAAGCTATCAATTAAATATTCTTTCCACTAGATCAGTGATTCTCAACCCTAGCTGCATATTAGGTTTACCTGGGTAACCCGCTTCAAAAAGACACTTTTACCTGGGGCCCCATCTCAGACAAATTATTTTTTCAAAGGCTTGCTGAGTTAGTTCTAAAGTGCTAATGGGAAGAACTGCTGACCTTGACCGAAATAGTGCAAAGAGGATTATTTTTCCAAAACAGACTAACTACCAGGTTGCTTCCAAATTAATTAAACTCAGATCTGTCCTAACACAAACACAGGTGGCAGTGGCTCTAGGCCCTGTTTCTTTACCCTTCACTTTCTAACATTTTATCAAACTCGGTCTCCAGTATAGATGGGTAGCTATGGGAAAATATTAGGAATAATCCTCCCATGCCCTCTTATTTTTTTCCTGGTTTTTTATTTCTTAACTGGATTATCTCCTCCTCTATGCTATTATATTCCACTTCTGGATTAGTCTTACTGACAGTTCTTATCTTGCTGTTCTGCTTTCCAAGAGTTTCAGTGATTCCTCAGCCCCTGCAGAGTAAATGTAAATACACTTTATCTGGAGCTACCAAGACCTCTAGCATCTTTCTAAAGTGACCTTTCCAAACTTTTCCATGACTAATCCACCTTCATTTTACATGCCTTAAAAAGCGTTGTAACTCCATAGGGCTTTCTAAAGGTGCACTGTGCTGCCACCCTTTGTGCTTTTGCTATGTTATTCCTTTGTCTCTAATGTTTTGCCCTGTAACCCTACTTGTGAGTATACTTCTTATTCCATCATTAAGCCCAAACTCTTTTCTGCTTTCCCATCATGACTATGACTGTTTATCCTTGAATGCACAAATCTTATCCAGGCCATTGAAATGCCATTCCCTGCTTTGAACTGTATGTTTCAAGACCAGTCTGTCCAAAATGACAAAACCCTGTCTCTACCAAAAAAAAAAAAAAAAAGCAAAAATTAGCCAGGCATTTGTGGCTCACTCCTGTGGTCCCAGCTACTCAGAAGCTGGGGCTGGAGACTTGCTGGAGCTCAGGAGGCAGATGTTTCAGTGAGCCAAGATCATACCACTGTACTCCAGCCTGGGTGACAAAGTGAGACCCTGAAAAGAAAAAAGAAAAGAAAAGAAAGAGGAAAGAAGAAAGAAAAAGAAAAGAAAAGAAAAGAAA
>NW_012105642.1:32251-36478 GCF_000951045.1 Mandrillus leucophaeus
GAAGGAAGGAAGGAAGGAAGGAAGGAAGGAAGGAAGGAAGGAAGGAAGGAAGGAAGGAAGGAAAGAAAGGGAGAAAAGAAAGAAAGAAAAGAAAAGTCAGGTCATTTTCTTGAATGTTTCATCCAGCCCTTTCTCTTCTCGACTCCTCACCAAAATTTTCTTTAATTTAATATTTTTGAACTTACATAGAATATTTTCTTTTATTTCCCTAATGGAATTCATTACTTTGTAGCTTATATTTAAAGGCAGATTTTATTTTGGATTTATCCTTATATCCCACACATCCAAAAGCCTAGTAAATAATACTACAGACACTTCTAGTTTGCCTTCTTCTATGAAAGAACAATAACAAAATACTAGATATAATCCTCTCAGGCCCTCATTATTTCTTTCCTGGTTACTTATTTCTTACCTGCATTGTCTCCCCTTCTGTCTTATTATATCCCATTTCTAGATGAGTGTTACTAACAGCTCTCATTTAATTCTGCTCTTCTAGAGCTTCAGTGATTCCTCTGTGCCTACAGATTAAAGGTCAGCACCCTTTATCCACAACTCCCTAGACTTGCATAATCTAGTCTTAAGTGACCTTCCCAAACTTATCTCTGAGTATCTTGTTTACCTCTACCTTCTAACATTTTATCAAATATTTTGTCAAAATTTTATCTCACCTAGTCTCAAACCACACCCAACCCTGAGGATGGAGCATGTGGACCTGGCCTAAGCCCACCTGTGCACACCATTCTCTGGTCCATGGTGACTGTTTCCAGGAACATGACCTATGCTGGTCATAGAATAAATTTTAGGAGTTTTCTGTAGGGTTTGAACCGTTAAATGTGTAGATAGCAAGGTTCTGGTAATTATTTTGCAATCAAGAGGAAAAAAAAAAAAAAACTGTTTCAAATAAGATTAAGAGATAGAAAAAGAAAGGTTGAATCCCAGAGACATATCTAGGACCTCTCTGTCCGCGATAGCCTAAAACTAGACCTCTCTCTGAACCATCCAGTAATATAAACCCCACACATTTACCTTTATGTTTATGTTAGGTCTTCTGTACCTTGAAATCTGTGAACACAAACACAAGACATTCACTCAATAACTGTTAGGTAACAAATCAGCCTTTCAACTCCATTAAAATATGCCAGGAGGAGGCGATATAGTATACCACAACAACTCTCTGGCTTAATTTGACTAAGTTTTTATTTTTCAATTTGTGTTTTTTATCTCAGCATAAGAGATGTAATATACTAAAGCTTATCTGACATGAGGCTACAGAATAAACACAAGGATACAAAAACCCTCATGTCCCTCTCTCTATTAACCTCATATAGCAAGGGTCTGTGCTCATCATTAGTTTGACTTTGCAATGCAGAAAATAAACCATCTCCTCCAATTCACTTAACTGTAAATAGGATATTCAGCTAAGGCTCAGAACAAAGATCAAAGATAAAAAAGGAAAAAGAGAAACCTTCATGTCCAGATCATGCTCCTTATCTTCAAGACAACTCGAATTTCTTTCAGGTATTTGTAAAGCAAGAGAAAAATCAATGAGAATTAAGGTCGGAGGAAAGGACCAATTGGACTGTTACAGGTTTATCATGTTTTGGATGCAAAGTGGCTGGTGCTCATTCTGAGTCCATCATCTGTCTCAGGAAGGCAGCAAACTATTGTGTTCGTGTTTTCAGAATTGCAGTAGAGATAATGCTGTTAACACAATGGGACATTGCAAGAAACTCATAGGCACAAAGATTGATCACAGATATTGCTTACGGGATCTCAGAGGGTAAAGAATACCCTTGGATGAAGAGCTGCTTAAAAGATCATGCACAGTTACAGCAAATTTAGACAAAGTTTGGACTACAACTGAAATCCAAGAAGGTTGCAGAGTTCTATAGAACCATCCAGGAGGCACTAAACTCTAGATACATTTATTACACAGCAGAAAAAGTTGAAAAAGGAAAGGAGGAAGGTGGTAAAAGTGAAGAAGATGAAGAAATCTGGGTAGCCTAAAATAGTATATTTCTGACTTGAATACATGGCCCTATTTCAATCTGCAATAGAATAAGTCTCTCATAAGCTAAGAGCTGAAATTTTAAAATGGTCATTCTGAAGCTATGTTATACCACATGTTTATCTACCCAATAAGCATGTATTGAGGCTGTTCTTTCCTTGTGTTGCTGGTGGAGATACAGCTTTGGAATACATAGAGGAACAAGTTACTATTATTATGTGGAATGATTAAGGTGGAGAACTTCAAATGCTACATCAATTATTATGTAAATCCTAATTATGCCAAGAAACTCACATTCAGCTAAGGTGTGGCTGAGGTAGAATGTGGGCTTTTGAAGTTGTCAGTAAAGGAACAAATAGGTTGTTGTGAATATATAGGGTCTGATGAGCCACTTACCAGCAGCTTCCAAGAGGAAAATGTACAGGCCCAGAAGAATGTCATAGAATTCTGCCAAAAGGATAGGAAATTGATTACATAAATGATGAAATAACTAATTCTTATACTTGTTCTTTGTTGGTGTTAGACATTTGCTAAACTTTTATTTGAATGGAAAAACAGAAGAAAATCAGTGAGTGACATCTCCTTCAAAGATAATCCTCTAAACTAGTGGTCCCCAACATTTTTGGCACCAGGGACCAGTTTCATGGAAGACAATTTTTCCATGGATTAGGGGATGGGGAGGATGGTTTGGGGATGATTCAAGCACTTTACATTTATTGTGCACTTTATTTCTATTATTATTATTATATTATAATATATACTTAAATAATTATACAACTCATCATAATGTACAATCAGTGGGAGCCCTGAGCTTGTCTTCCTGCAACTAGAGGGTCCCATCTGGGATGATGGGAGACAGTGACCCATCATTAGATTCTCATAAGGAGCATGTGACCTAGATCCCTCACCATGTGCAGTTCACAATAGGAAACACACTCCTATGAGAATCTAATGTCGCTGCTGATCTGACAGGAGGCAGATCTCAGGTCATAATGCAAGCAATGGGAAGAAGCATCTGTATTTAACAGATGAAGCTTCATTTGCTTGCCCACTGCTCACTTCCTGGTGTGTGGCCTGGTTCCTAACAGGCCACAGACTGCTGCCAGTCCATGGCCCTGGGGTTGGGAAGCTTTGCTTTATTATTTCCAAAAAAATGTATGTCCCTGAAACAATTTAGACCATCACCAATGGGACAACAGTGGATAATTCTCATGGTAAACAAAGGAAACAGAAAAGGAAGTAAGTCAAGCAAGTCATTAGTGAAATTTACTGGACATTTGACCTGGGAGAGTAGTTATCTGAGGAAACTCAGTGTAGAATTGACTATAGTTTACCCTGGCATTTGGATAGCTATTGTAGGTGAAATATTCACACTCGTTCATGCAACTACTTTATGACATATGAACTCTTTGCCTCCTTTATTTTCCTCCTTAGTATTTAACTTTAAAACAAAATTAAAAAAACTAACATTGTGTGTGTGTCTAGATAGATAAGATAGAGACATAGAGACATCAACACATAGATACAAATATATAGATATAATGATATAGATACAGATACATGAAAATATCAGCTTATCTCAGAAAATAGGAAGGGGAAGAGGTTGCTTATAATTGGACCAGAATTTAGAAGGCTAAGTAGTATGCCCCCTTGGAGTTAAGTACTAGCAGTACCCAGGTTGAGAACCGCAAGGAAAAGACAGCCCCATAAAAAAACAAGGACTGACTGCTCTGCTGTCTCTCTCTCCAAAGTGATTGCCATTTGCCATTTGCCCTCTATTGACATTCATTTGTTATTTTCCCCAGAGAAAAATAACTACTGCATTATTCTAGCATGTGTACTAGTAACCCTCACTTGTCTCCATTCCCACACACCTGAAAGTTCCCCCTTCCAGGGACGGGGAATCCCAGAGACATATCTAGGGCCTCTCTCTCCATGTCCTAGACAGAGATCTGGCTCTGGTTCAACATAGAAAGCCCTTCACATTTTACAAGATGGATGTGCATTGTTTTTAGAGGTGAAACCAGCTGAGCTTCTGTGTCAGATGGGGACTGGGAGAACTTTTCTGTCTAGCTAAAGGACTGTAAATTCACCAATCAGCACTCTGTGTCTAGCTAAAGGATTGTAAATGCAGCAATCGGCACTCTGTAAAATTGCACCAACCAGCACTCTGTGTCTAGCTAAAGGATTGTAAACACACCAATCAGCACTCTGTAAAA
>NW_012105642.1:38098-42270 GCF_000951045.1 Mandrillus leucophaeus
GGAGTATTGCTCTGTCGCCCAGGCTGGAGGGCAGTGGCACAATCTTGGTTCACTGCAACCTCCGCCTCCTGGGTTCAAGCAATTCTCCTGTCTGAGTCTCCCGAGTAGCTGAGATTACAGGCATGTGCCACAACACCTGGCTAATTTTTGTATTTTTACTAGAGACAGGGCTTCATCATGTTTGCCAGGCTGGTCTCGAACTCTTGACATTGTGATCCACCCGCCTCGACCTCCCAAAGTGCAGGGATTACCGGCATGAGCCATCAGGCCCAGTTAGGGCATAACATCTTTATAGGACATGAATAAAGACCCAATACTAACAGGAGAATGCTTAGGACTCTAACAGGTTTTTGAGAATGTGTTGGTAAGGGCCACTAAATCCGATTTTTCTTGGTCCTCTTTGTGGTCTAGGAGGACAGGCAAGGGTGAAGGTTTCCGAGAATGCATCAGTAAGAGCCACTAAATCCAACATTCCTCGGTCCTCCTTGTGGTCTGGGAGGAAAACCAGTGTTTCTGCTGCTGCATCGGTGAGTGCAACTATTCTGATTAGCAGGGTTCAGTGACTCTTGTGGATTCTTGGGCAAGAGGTGTTTCTGCTGCTGCATCAGTGAGTGCAACTATTCTGATCAGCAGGGTCCAGGGACCGTTGTGGGTTCTCGGGCAGGGGGAGAAACAAACAAATCAAAACCACGGGCAGTTTTTTCTTTCAGATGGGAAACATTTGGGCATCAACAGGCTCACCCTTGAAATGCATCCTAAGCCATTGGGACCAATTTGACCCACAAACCCTGAAAAAGAGGAGGCTCATATTTTTCTGCACTATGGCTTGGCCCCAATATTCTCTCTCCAATGGGGAAAAATGGCCACCTGAGGGAAGTATAAATTACAATACTATCCTGCAGCTTGACCTTTTCTGTAAGAAGGAAGGCAAATGGAGTGAAGTGCCTTATGTCCAAGTTTTCTTTTCATTGAAGGTGAATCCACAACTATGCAAAACTTGCAATTTACATCCCATAGGAGGACCTCTCAGCTTACCCCCATATCCTAACCTCCCTATAGCTCCCCTTCCTATTAATAATAAGCCTCCTCTAATCTCTTCCACCCAGAAGGAAACAAGCAAAGAAATCTCCAAAGGACCAAAAAACCCCCAGGCTATCAATTATGTTTCCTTCAAGCTGTGGGGGGAGGGGAATTTGGCCCAACCCAGGTACATGTCCCCTCCTCCCTCTCTGATTTAAAGCAGATCAAGGCAGACCAGGGGAAGTTTTCAGATGATCCTGATAGGCACACAGATGTCCTACAGGGTCCAGCACAAACCTTTGATCTCACTTAAAGAGATGTCATGCTATTGTTAGATCAAACCCTGGCCTTTAATGAAAAGAATGCAGCTTTAGCTGCAACCTGAGAGTTTGGAGATACCTGGTATCTTAGTCAAGTAAATGACAGAATGACAGCCGAAAAAAGGGACAAATTCCCCACTGGTCAGTAAGCCTTCCCCATTATGGATCCCCACTGGGACCTTGATTCAGATCATGGGGACTGGTCACAAACATCTGTTGACCTGTGTTCTAGAAGGACTAAGGAGAATTAGGAAAAAGCCCATGAATTATTAAATGATGTCCACCATAACTCAGGGAAAGGAAGAAAATCCTGCCTTCTTCGAGCGGCTATGGGAGGCCTTAAGAAAATATACTCCCCTGTCACCCAACTCACTCGAGGGTCAATTGATTCTAAAAGATAAGTTTATTACTCAATCAGTCACAGATATCAGGAGAAAGCTCCAAAAGTGAGCCCTGGGACCTGAACAAAATCTGGAGGCATTATTAAACCTGGCAACTTTGGTGTACTATAATAGGGACCAAGAAAAACAGGCCCAAAAGGAAAAGCAAGATCAGAGAAAGGCTGCAGCCTTAGTCATGGCCCTCAGACAAACAACCCTTGGTGGTTCAGAGAGGACAGAAAATGGAGCAGGTCAATCACCCGGTAGGGCTTGTTATTAGTGTGGTTTACAAGGACACTTTAAAAAAGATTGTCCAGTGAGAAGAAAGCCACCCCGTCGTCCATGTCTACTATGCCAAGGCAATCACTGGAAGGCACACTGCCTCAGAGCTGTCTCTTATACACATCTAGATGTGTATAAGAGACAGGAATTTAGAAGGCTAAGTAGTATGCCCCCTTGGAGTTAAGTACTAGCAGTACCCAGGTTGAGAACCGCAAGGAAAAGACAGCCCCATAAAAAAACAAGGACTGACTGCTCTGCTGTCTCTCTCTCCAAAGTGATTGCCATTTGCCATTTGCCCTCTATTGACATTCATTTGTTATTTTCCCCAGAGAAAAATAACTACTGCATTATTCTAGCATGTGTACTAGTAACCCTCACTTGTCTCCATTCCCACACACCTGAAAGTTCCCCCTTCCAGGGACGGGGAATCCCAGAGACATATCTAGGGCCTCTCTCTCCATGTCCTAGACAGAGATCTGGCTCTGGTTCAACATAGAAAGCCCTTCACATTTTACAAGATGGATGTGCATTGTTTTTAGAGGTGAAACCAGCTGAGCTTCTGTGTCAGATGGGGACTGGGAGAACTTTTCTGTCTAGCTAAAGGACTGTAAATTCACCAATCAGCACTCTGTGTCTAGCTAAAGGATTGTAAATGCAGCAATCGGCACTCTGTAAAATTGCACCAACCAGCACTCTGTGTCTAGCTAAAGGATTGTAAACACACCAATCAGCACTCTGTAAAATGTATCAATCAGCACTCTGTAAAATGGACCAATCAGCAGATGTTGGTGGGGCCAAAAAGGGAATAAACGCTGCCCACCTGAGCCAGCAGTGGCAACCTGCTTGGGTCCCCTTCCACACTGTGGAAGCTTTGTTCTTTCGCTCTGCAAAATAAATCTTGCTGCTGCTCACTCTTTGGGTCCGCACTACCTTTATGAGCTGTAACATTCACCACAAGGGTCTGCAGCTTCACTCCTGAAGTCAATGAGACCAAGAACCCACCAGGAGGAACAAACAACTCTGATGTATCAGGGTCTGCGGCTTCACTACTGAAGTCAGCAAGACCATGAATCCACCGGGAGGAACCAACAACTCCAGATGTGCCACCTTTAAGAGCTGTAACACTCACTGCCTGTAAAGGTCTGCAGTTTCACTCTTGAAGTCCGCAAGACCATGAACCAACCAGAATGAAGAAACTCTGGACACATCTGAACATCTGAAGGAATAAACTTCAGACACACCATCTTTAAGAACTGTAACACTCACCGCGAGGGTCTGCAGCTTCATTTTTGAAGTCAGTGAGACCAAGAACCCACCAGAAGGAACCAATTCCAGACACATTTTGGGGACCACGAAGGGACTATCGCCTGTTGCCAAGTGATGAGTACCATTGGACCCCTTTCACATGCTATTCTATCCTATTTTTCCTTAGAATTTGGGGGCTAAATACTGGGCACCTGTCAGCCAGTTAAAAGCGACAAGCGTGGCCACCAGACTAAAGACACGGGTGTCAGGCTTTCTGGGAAAGGGCTCTCTAACAACCCCCAACTCTTTGGAGTTGGGAGCGTTGGTTTGCCTGGAACCAGCTTCCTCTTTTCCTGTACTTGTGGGCTGCACTGAGGATTGACAGAGTGGAAAGCCATTCAGCTCTGGGGTCCTGACAACAAGTTGGTTGACCCTGCAGCCATGAACGGAACTCTCAAAGTCACGTCACCGAAGTGAGACTCGCCCATCTATCCTATCTACCCTTGCCTCCTTGGTCCTAATGCCTGTCAAACAAACATCCTCTCACCTCTCTTCTCCGAGGCTAGTCCCACTTATAAAAACCACTCCCAGTCTCTGGTCCTTTTTTAGTTTCTCCTATAAGAATGATTTCTAGTATAAACTCCAGGACTCTATTCTCTTCTTTAGGCACCTGGGCTCACCAATCAGAAATACATAATTTTTGCCCAAAGCCCTGTCATAGAGGGGACTATCTGGAATTTTAGGATCCCTCCTCAGACAAGCAGGCCTAACAAAAGCTATTCCTGAAGCTAGGACATGGGGAGCCTCAGAAATTGTATACTTCCTATTCATGTGAGTGAGGACAAAAGGCA
The DNA here is from genome assembly GCF_000951045.1 of Mandrillus leucophaeus. Lineage (NCBI taxonomy): Eukaryota > Metazoa > Chordata > Mammalia > Primates > Cercopithecidae > Mandrillus > Mandrillus leucophaeus. Next base: position 42,197 of record NW_012105642.1, read on the forward strand.
TCACTCTTCCAACTCCGGAGATCCCTTCCCTCCCTCAGGGTATGGCCCTCCACTTCATTTTTGGGGCATAACAT
>NW_012105642.1:46720-57133 GCF_000951045.1 Mandrillus leucophaeus
AAGGGACAAATTCCCCACTGGTCAGTAAGCCTTCCCCATTATGGATCCCCACTGGGACCTTGATTCAGATCATGGGGACTGGTCACAAACATCTGTTGACCTGTGTTCTAGAAGGACTAAGGAGAATTAGGAAAAAGCCCATGAATTATTAAATGATGTCCACCATAACTCAGGGAAAGGAAGAAAATCCTGCCTTCTTCGAGCGGCTATGGGAGGCCTTAAGAAAATATACTCCCCTGTCACCCAACTCACTCGAGGGTCAATTGATTCTAAAAGATAAGTTTATTACTCAATCAGTCACAGATATCAGGAGAAAGCTCCAAAAGTGAGCCCTGGGACCTGAACAAAATCTGGAGGCATTATTAAACCTGGCAACTTTGGTGTACTATAATAGGGACCAAGAAAAACAGGCCCAAAAGGAAAAGCAAGATCAGAGAAAGGCTGCAGCCTTAGTCATGGCCCTCAGACAAACAACCCTTGGTGGTTCAGAGAGGACAGAAAATGGAGCAGGTCAATCACCCGGTAGGGCTTGTTATTAGTGTGGTTTACAAGGACACTTTAAAAAAGATTGTCCAGTGAGAAGAAAGCCACCCCGTCGTCCATGTCTACTATGCCAAGGCAATCACTGGAAGGCACACTGCCTCAGAGGGCAAAGGTTCTCTGGGCCAGAAGTCCCCAACCAGATGATCCAACAACTGAGGGTGCCAAGGGCAAGTGCCAGCTTATGTCATCACCCTCACTGAACCCCAGGTACATTTAACCATTGAGGGCCAGGAAATTGACTTCCTCCTGGACACTAGCACGCCCTTCTCAGTGTTTATCTCCTGCCCCAGATGACTGTCCTCAAGGTCCATTACCATTCAAGGAATCCTGGAACAGGTACTCAGAACAAGTATACAGAAAAACCTGTAACCAGGTATTTCTCCCACCTCCTCAGTTGTAACTGGGAGACTGTACTACAGATAGTAAGTATGCTCATCTAATCCTACATGCCCATAAAACCCGAGGAGGTGGCAGGCTTACACTGCCAAAGTCATCAAAAAGGGGAAGGAGAGGGAAGAACAGCAGCATAAGCGGCTGGCAGAGGCAGGAAAAGACCAGCAGAAAGGAAAGAGAGAAAAAGACAAAGTCAGAGAAAGAGAAAGACAGGAAGTCAAAGAGAAGGAGACAGAGAGAGGAAGAGACAGAGACAAAGAAGGAGTCAAAGAGAGAGACAGAGAGAGGAAGAGACAGAGAGACAGAAAGTCAAAGAAGAAAAGAGAGGGAGAAAGAGACAGACAAAGAGGAAGTCAGAAAGAGAGAGAGACAAAGAAGAAGTCAAAGAGAAAGAAAGACAGGTGGAAGTAGTAAAGAAAAAAACAGTGTACCCTATTCCTTTAAAAGCCAGGGTAAATTTAAAACCTATAATTGATAATTGAAGGTCCTCTCTGTAACCCTATATCACACCAATACCACCTTGTTGTCAGTGTAAACAGGGGCGTAGTCTGAAAGCACTGAGGCCACTGACAACCCATAACCTTCCTATCAAAAATCCTTAACCTAGCAGGTTTCCTAACAGGGCATCTAAATCTTAACAGATTATGATACAAACTTCCGACCAGACCTAGGAGGAACTCCCTTCAGGACAGAACGATAGATAGTTCCTCCTGGATGATTAAGGAAAAAAGACACAATGAGTATTCAGTAAGTGATAAGGAAACTCTTGTAGAAGCAGAGTTAGGAAAATTGCCTAATAATTGGTTTGCTCAAACGTGTGAGCTGTTTTCACTCACCCAAACCTTAAAGTACTTACAGAATCAGGAAGGAGCCATCTACACCAATTCTAAGTTAATATGGACTGAACAAGGTCTTATTAATAGCAAAGAATAATTGAAATCCCAAACTTACAAGGTTTTCAACAAAAGTAAAGTTTGCTAAAAAGTTAACAGTGTAACATATATTACCCTAACATCTAATCTTATGGAAATCAGACCCTATCTGTTCCCCTCAAACCTCAAGTCTGTCAGCGCAGGGCCATACAACTAATACCCCTACTTATAGGGTTAGGAATGACCACTGCTACAAGAACTGGAATAGCAGGTTTATCTACTTCATTATCCTACTACCACACACTTTCAAATGATTTCTCAAACAGTTTGCAAGAAATAAGAAAAATCTATCCTTACTCTACAATCCCAAATAGACTCTTTGGCAGCAGTGACTCTCCAAAACCGCCAAGGCCTAGACCTCCTTGCTGCTAAGAAAGGAGGACTCTGCACCTGCTTAGGGGAAGAGTGTTGTTTTTACACTAACCAGTCAGGGATAGTATGAGATGCTGCCTGGCATTTACAGGAAAAGGCTTCTGAAATCAGACAATGCCTTTCAAACTCTTATACCAACCTCTGGAGTTGGGTGACATGGCTTCTCCCCTTTCTAGGTCCTGTGATGGCCATCTTGCTATTACTCACCTTTGGGCCCTATATTTTTAACCTCCTTGTCAAATTTGCTTCCTCCAGAATTGAGGCCATCAAGCTACGGATGGTCTTAAAAATGGAACCCCAAATGGGCTCAACTAATAGCTTTTACTGAGGACCCCTGGACAGACCCACTGGCCCTTTCATTGGCTTAAAGAGTTCCCCTCTGGAGGACACTATAACTGCAGGGTCCCTTCTTCACCCCTATCCAACAGGAAGTAACTAGAGTGGTCATCGCCCAATTCCCAGCAGCAGTTGGGTATCCTGTTTAGAGAGGGGATTGAAAGGTGAAGCCAGCTGAGCTTCTGGGTTGGATGGGAACTTGGAGGGTTTTTCTATCTAGCTAAAGGACTGTAAATCCACCAATCAGTGTTCTGTATCTAGCTAAGGGATTGTAAACGCACCAATCAGCACTCTGTAAAATCTCACCAATCAGCAATCTGTTTAGCTAAAGGATTGTAAACACACCCATCAGCACTCGTAAAATCAACCAATCAGCACACTGCAAAGTGGACCAATCAGCTCTCTGTAAAATGGACCAATCTATGCTCTGTAAAATGGACCAATCAGTAGGATGTGGGCAGGGCCAAATAAGGGAATAAAAGCTGGCCACCAAAGCCAGCAGTGGCAACCTGCTCAGGTCCACTTCCACGCTGTGGAGGCTTTTTTCTTTCACTCTGCAAAATAAATCTAGCTGCTGCTCACTCTTTGGGTCCGCGCTACCTTTATGAGCTGCAACACTCACCTTGAAGGTCTGCAGCTTCACTCCTGAAGTCAGTGAGACCAAAAATCATCAGGAGGAACAAACAACTCCTGATGCGCCACCTTTAAGAGCTGTAACACTCACTGCAAAGGTCTGCAGCTTCACTCCTGAAGTCAGCGAGACCACAAACCCACTGGAAGGAAGAAACTCCTGACACATCTGAACATCTGAAGGAACAAACTCCAGACACACCATCTTTAAGAACTGTAACACTCACTGCGAGGGTCTGCAGCTTCATTCCTCAAGTCAGTGAGACCAAGAACCCACCAGAAGGAACCAATTCCGGACACAGTTCTGCCACCACACTCTTCAGCCTGGTAGCACAGGCAATTTTGCCATTGACTTTTCTAGGTTGTAAGACTTAGCTCTTCCTTGAAATAGAATGAATCTTCAAATTCTACCACATGTTAATATACTTAAAAATTAACAAGACAGAGAGGTGGTTAGTATATATAAGATATTCACTGTAAAATTCAACTTTGCTCAGTTTTGGAATTTATATATTAATAATAAAAACTCGGAAGTATTAGCAAGTGAGTATTTTTGTTTTTGTGTGTGGGTTTTTTTTTCTTTTGTTTTGTTTTTACCAATTCTGTGTCATTCTTTATTTGAAATGCAACAAGAAAAACAGCAAACTCTCAGTCATGCCATTAACAAATGGATATTATAAAATCCATGCCTGGCTAGGTGTGGTGGCTCATGCCTATAATCCCAGCACTTTGGAAGGCTGAAGTCGGTGGATCATCTGAGGTCGGGAGTTTGAGACCAGTCTGGCTGACATGTGAAACCCCATCTTTACTAAAAATACTAAAAGATTAGCCAGGTGTGGTGGCAGGTGCCTGTAGTCCCAGCTCCTCTGGAGGCTGAGGCAGGAGGATTGCTTGAACCCAGGAGGTGGAGGTTGCAGTGAGCAGAGATCACACCACTGCACGCCAGCCTGGGCAACAGAGCTAGATTCTGCCTCAAAACAAAGCAAAACAAAAAACAAAAATAAAACCCATATAAATTAAAATATTTAATAATTATTGTACAAAGATACATTTATGATTTATTCCTATGATTATAATTATTATTACATTTCATATACTGAGTCCTTACTACGTTTCAGTTACCCTGTATGCATTATCTAATTTTATTCTACAACCATTCTATGAAGTAGATATTATAATTATAATCCAATTTACAAGTGAGTTAGCCAAGACTCTGGGCGATTAAATATCCTGTCCATTGTCCTCAGACAGAGGAGCCATGTGTCAAGCTCATGTCTTGAGCACAATTCCTTAGATACAGTGTTATAATAAACTCCTTTCAAGAGATGCAATGAGTGGACATTTTCTCTATATAACATGTGAAAAAGACACATTGAGGAATGCCATTGGGACTTGCCAAGTAAGGACAGAGAGGATACACTAGCAACATTTCAATTCCTGATTGTATTTGAAATTTGCCAGTTACAAAATAAACATCAAAGGCAGCTGTGGCAGCCAGATGTCTTATTTCTTTCTTTTCATGTGAGTCTTCTCCCTGCTCAGGAAGAATTAAGCTAAGTGGGATGTAAAAGGCTATCTCTGCTGCCCATTCATTCCTTGGCCTTTGTAGAAACACTGCCAGCAGTACACCACTTAGAACAGCACAGCACAGCAATGATTTCTATAACAGAAACATCAATCGATTAAAACCGGAAGTAAGCCAGCAAACACATTTTACTGAGCTTACCAGCAAGTCATCATCGCATAGATCATCAGATAGAAATGTTTCTTGACTAAAAAAGTCAAAGAAAACTAAACCAACTGTGAGTTGGTGACCAGGTACCAGGCCTTGTTCTGTCTACCTGTGTACTAGAATATTCTCTCCCTTTCTATTTCACTAGTCACATTATGACCACAAGTCATAGAGTAATATTTTTAACTTACTGCATAAATGGTGGGGTTTATCCCTTTAGTTTCGTTCACCTTAAAATAATATGGTTTCTTCAAAGAATTTAGATAATCACCAATGGGGAAAAAAATGAATACTTCTCATGGTAAATGGAGGAAACAAAGAAGGAAGTAAGCCAAGCAAGGTGTCAGTGAAATTTATAGGCTTTTGACCTGGGAGAGTAGTTATCTTAGGAAATTTAGTGTGAAATTGACTATAGTTTACACTGGTATTTTGATAGCTCAAAGAAACCATGTTGGATCATTTAAACTGAATGATTTGCTCTATCCCTATTTTCTCCCAGCTACTCAAATAAAAAGCATCCATATGGTCCTAACTTGCACTGCCATAAAAACTCATATTTAGGTGGCATGACACTGTAATATACCTGGTATAAGAAGCAGCATTTTTGAGCACTTTCTATTTTTCAGGCACTTTTCAGAACAGTTTTTTTTTTTTATATTAATGAATTTAATACATAGGTCACAGTGTGGTTTAGTAACCTGACCAAAGTCAGTAAGAGGTGGACCTACCTTCTCAGCCATTATGTTCTACTTCTTAAATATCACAATATGTTAAATGTTTATTCAGCAATTTAATAATCTTTAAAAATTGTTACCAATTTCAAAAGCATGAGTAGAATCTGTTTCGTATTAAAGTAATATTAATAAGGTTGTTTAAAAATGTATTTGTTCATGTCCAGCCTTTACATTAGAAAGATCACCACCCCCTCACCATGACCCTAGGAATCTTTTTAGAAGTAAAGTAAGGGAGGAGAGATTTAATTTTAGTCACTCTCTTTTTTAGTGTGACAGAGAAACCTGAACATTGTTACAATGGAGAATTGCCCTGTTGCCAGTTGCAAATGTCTCCATTACTGAGCACTTGGGAGAAGACTATGGACTTGTTGATGAGATAAACATGCTCAAAATTTGACATGGGTATCCAGTTCTGATCAACAGTAATAATTTCTCTCATTGCTCCCAGAATGCCTTACTCCAAATAGGAACAGGAACAATATCAGTAAACACTCTTTGCTGTCCCAAGTATCACTTTCTGCCTTGGTGGCAGTGGGGCCAGCCAAATAGTCATTGTCAGCTGATTCTGGTTCAGCGTTTAGACAGGATTCTTTAAGTTATGACCATCACAAATACAACCCAAACTATCTATCAAAAAAAAAGGAAATTTATTGAATCATGTAGCTGAAAATTCCAGAAGCATCTGGTTGTAGGCAATGCTAGATCCAGGTACCAATACAAATCAGTTATCATCAGAAATCTCCCTCAGCTCTACTTCCCTCTGTGTTACTTTTATTTTCAGAACATTCTCCATGATATCAGAGAATGGTATCAATCCCACGTAAAATAATATTTTGACCAAAAGAAGGCAGAGATGCCTGGCAGTAGGAAATAGCAGATGTCAGTGTGCCATGATTTCTTGAATGATAACAGGCTTATTTTGGATGAGGTGGCTATTAGTGTTGGAGTCTTACTCTTCCTGGAAAAAAAATGCAGTTGCAAATGCCTTTTTCTCATCCTTCTGCTCTCACCTTATTGTTCTGTCATTATCATTGGCACCAGTATATACCTGGTCATACAACCCAGAATTCTAATGTCATCCCTCTTTCTCACTAAGTCCTTTATTTCTTAAATAGTTTTTTTCAAATCAATCCAACTTAGCCCTATTACTGTTTCTCTCCCTTGGATAAAAACAGTGGTATTATAATTAGTCTTTCTGACTCATATCTTGTCCCCTCAAATCCATTCTCCATGATTTTGCCACTATAATCAGTCTGAAACACAAATTCTGCCATGCCACTTCCCTGCTTTAAAATTATCAAGGGCTTGCAATTGTTGTCAGAATAGTATCCAAGCGATTTTACATGCTGTGTATGAAGAGCATACACTTCTATAATTTTGCTGTGTCAAATGGTTGTCATTAGCTATATGTAGCAATGTAGTTTTAACTTCAATTGAAATTAATTAAATAAAATTTAAAATTCATGTCTTCAGCTTCACTAGTCACATTTCAAATGCCTAATAGCCACATGTGGCCAGAGGCTATCATGTGCAAACACAGATCATTTCCATCATCATAGAAAGTCCTAATAGTGCATAAAACACTAATGTTTCCTGGCTCATATCTGTCCACTACCCAACTACTTTCTTAAAATAGTGCTGAACAACTTGTAGCTTTTGAGTGAATCATACATATTCATGTCTCTGTAGCTTTGCTCCTTCTAGTACTGTTTGGATTGCTCTTCATGTATTCCTAGATAATAGCCACTGAACATTCTTTGAGAGTCAGCTAAAGTGTCACCTTCTCTAGAAGCCAACTCTGAAACATGGGCTTCAGCCAAGCATTTTCAAGATGTTCTGTGCCTTTGTGTACCTTACCATATCACAGAAATACTATCTGGTTTGTGCCTGAATTCCAAATTGACAATAATGGAACAAACAAAAACGTTTTGTTCTGTGTTGTTTCATCATCATCAGGCAAAATCTTGGCATGTAGCAAGTGCTCTGATATATGTTTTTTGAAATGTAATAAATCATGTAAAGAGGCAAATTAAGCATTTTAACCTCATTAAACAAACAAAATACCTACTTTAATTTTTGCAATTAATGTAAGTAGTAGCTATCCTTGATTTTGTACTTGTCTCTAGTCCTGACCTAACCTCAATTCAACTCCAACATCATATGTCAGCCTCTGACCATATTCACCCTAGAGCTGATTCTCTTTACTTACCTAACACAGGGCAAACCTAAGGAATGAGTTGAAGTAAGCCGATCTAGGTTGAACACCTTTTCCGAGAATAACAATATAGAAGGAAAGTTTACATTGTTGTAGGCTGCCTCATTGTCATACATTCTTCTGATTATTTTTACCCACATGAGAGATCATATTTCTTCTTTATATGAAGCACTGATGGATACAATATCCATGAAAATAAGAGGGCCCACTTTTCTAGAGATATAACATGGTTCATTTAAAGCATTTTTAGGGATGTGAAGCCCAGAATTTTAACTTGAAATTGTTCTCTTCTTTTTATGTTTAGATTTCCCACATACCTTAGTGTAGATGGAGGTTCCCCCACAAAAAGTATATATGGCTATTTCTCCTTCTTCTTCCTCTCCAGGAGAAACTGGGAGAGAAGTGGCATTCCAAAGGGACTCTGCATGACTGTCCCATGAGCTTTGGTAGGTTTTGCATAATTTAGAACCTAATATCCCAGCAATACAGTTAAACATTTTGCATGTCAGTCTTTAAATCGCGTCTAAATCTTTTGTTCTTTGACATTTAGCATCATTCTGTTCATTCCAGTAAAGGTTGTTGGCTTTTTTTTGCAATGACTTTCTGACCTGTCTTTAAAGTCAGCATTCCAATCAGTCTCCACTGACATACAGAGAATAGTGACATATTGACTTTTACAAGAAATGGATCAAAAGGTGACAGAACATGAGTAGATGGAAACTTAGCACTAAATTTTCCATATAAATGCAAGTGTCAACTAAACAAAGAAAGAGCTTGCCTCTTTGCATAGTCAATGCAAAGTGCTTTATAGTATACACTTGAGTCAAAACTCTGCATAAGCCTGGTGCTCCAATGGAATTGTGGGTCATCATTTTTTTAAATATAAAGTTGAATTTTACTTGAACACTAGCTCACCTTAAAGACCTGCTCAGTTGGAAAAGTTGATCCTTTAAATTAGTCCTCCCCAGTTTCTAATTTTAGCTGTGAAATGATGAATGGAATGAAACCTCAGAAATTTCCAATACATTGCAAAATACAGATGACTTAAGTTACTTCATCTTTAAACCTCCTTGGAGCTTGCTTTCTTCTGCATTTACGTGGGTATTCTGACATTCCCATTATACTGCTAGTCCTCCAGCCCATTAGACACTCATTCTACCATTGTCAAATTCTATTTCATGTTTCATTCTGCAGAGTCCCTTGACTGTTTCAAGTTTTCTCTAGGTCTTCTTTCCATAATCCAAGAGACCCACACTAATTAATGTCATGAATATTAATTATAGTAACGCTAATGTTAGCAAGAGTTTATTGTACATTTAGTTTATGTCAGTCACTATGCTTAGAGGGGTACCCAAATTATTTCAGGCAATCTTCAAAACAATTCCATACAGATAGTATTTTACCTCTGTTTGTCCACATTTTAGAGATAAGGAAATTCAGACAAAAGAGGCTATTTAAGTATCACAGTCCATGGTCACACAGCTAGTAAATGTCAACGCTTTCTCATTCAAGCCCAGGACTGTCAAATTCCAAAATCCAAGCTCCTAAACAGATTATTCCTATTCCCCGTTCTGATGTATTCAAATTTAATTTTTGAATTATTAAAAAAATCTATTTCCATGTTATAGTGTTCAAGAATATATCAACAATGTACATTATGTCAATCTTATCATTTGAAAATTATTTTAAAATAAGACACAAATATTAGCTAATGCACATTTGCTTTTCCTTTTCTGACTTTATTTAGTTATAAATTCTAATCTCTATAAAACCATTACCATAACTAAGAAATGTCAAGTATACTATCAGTCAAGCATTATATGAAAATAGGTTTTTTTAAGATTGTCAGTTGATAACGGAAAAGAAAGGAGCAAGAGTGTTACTGAGATGTTACATTACTGCACAAAGTAGACGATTGCTTTACCATAGGTTCTCTTTGAATCTGAGAAGTCATTATTTCTAACAGTACATTTCAGATAACACATACAATTAAAATGTCTTCTTTAATTGTCACTAAAGAAAATTCTTTCAAAGGCCTATATAGGTACTTTGCCATGACAGATGAACCTACCAAAAGGATGAAGAAATAAGAACACAATGGATAAGGAATGTAAACAAATTTATGAAAGAAAGAAAATAAAGGGTGGCAACTGAATTAGCAAGGTGGAATAAGTAACAACTAAAAGCCTAGAGGATATTGACGTAGGAGTTGGAGCTAAAGGCGAAGGAAAACAGAATTAATTTTGAGTGTTACATGGAGGATGAACCACATAATCCTCACCCACTCTGTGCAACAAGGAAATGATGGTCTATCTTATCTCCATCTGGCAGGAGAGAGGAGGGATAGTTTCTAGACATTAAAAAAAAAAAAGACTTTTGACCTCAGGCCCCCATGTACAGTAAACGTCTGGGGTAAAGTATGAGTTTTAAAAAGGGAGGAGACACAGAAGAGTCTCAATGCCAAATTGTAGAACCCTGCTCATAGGACTCCAGAAAAGATTGACAAAACCATGCCCCCACGCCCAC
>NW_012105642.1:58068-70218 GCF_000951045.1 Mandrillus leucophaeus
ACCGTGTTAGCCAGGATGGTCTCGATCTCCTGACCTCGTGATCTGCCCGTCTCGGCCTCCCAAAGTGCTGCGATTACAGGCTTGAGCCACCACGCCCGGCCAAAAGATAGCTCTTATAACTTAAAATTGGATAATCGAAATAAAATTTAGGCAGCAAAGTGGAATAATAGTATAACAGTTGGGGAATATCCCAGAGTAGAATAAAAAGATAAATAAATGAAAGATACTGGAACAGTATGAGAAAATCAAAAGATAATTTCAAAAGATTTAATATTTAGATAATAGAAATTTTAGTAAAGGAAATAAAAGAGAATTATGTATTTTTCTAAAAAGTGGAAATGTTCCAGATTGAAGGACAGACAGGATTAGCTGAAGATAAACCTGCGTTATGAAATTTCAGAATTCTAGGGATTAAAAAAACTTCTAAATATTTTCTGCATGGACTGAATTGTGTCCCCCAAAATTCATATGTTGAAATCTTAACCCCCAATCTGACAATCTTTGGAATAAGGAAGTAATTAAAGTAAAATGAAGTCATAAGTGTGGGGCCTCAATCTGATAGTATTGGTGTCTTTATAAGAATAGACACCAGAAAGCTTGCTCTTTCTCTTCTTCATGTGAAGAAACAGCAAGAAGTTGACGGTCTATAAGACAATGAGCCATCTCCAGAAATCAAATTAACTGGAACCTTAGTCTTGGACTTCCCAGCCTCCAGAACTGTAAGAAATCAAGAGCTATTGTTTAGGTCACTCAGTCTTTAGTATTTTGTAGTTTTAGTCCCAGCACACTAATACACTTTCATAGAGGAAAAATAATCACGTGCAAAGGATAAGGATCAAGATAACATCAGACTTTCCGACAGTAATGTTGGATGTCAGAATACAATACAGCAACATCTTTAAAAATTGAGAGATAAGTGACTCTGAACCTAGAATCATATAACCAGATATGGGGTTATCGACTAGAATCCAGACCGGGGTTCTCCAGAGTAAGTGGACATGTAGCAAGCAATTAATCTCTATCAGTTTAGGTTTAGGGTATTCTGCCATAGCAAAACTAATGTATTGAAAATTTATGTCATATAATTTTATGTTCTAGTCACTGTAATATTTCTAATCACTGTAATATTTCCATTTCTGACATAAGGTATACTACCCAGTACCATTTCTCCCTATTTCTAACAAATACGTAACACTCTCACATAAAGTATCTTAAAAGACAACTTTAAATCAAATCATGTACTTTCATTCTACACTTTATGGGAGATCTAATATCTTCACATGCCCAACCATCCCTCAAAGTTCTTCAGATTTTCAGTTAATGCTTAATTTTTTATTGTATCCAGGTATTCCCTTTTGGATAGGGATAGAGTGATCCCAATCCGCCTTTGGGTAGTTTGTTTATTTATGTATTTATTCATTTATTTGTGAGACAGAGTCTCGTTCTGCTACCCAGGCCAGAGTGCAAGGGTGCAATCTCAGCTTCCTGGCTCAAGTGACCCTCCCACTGCAGCCTCCTACATATCTGGGACTAAGGTGCATACCACTATGTCCAGCTAAATTTTGTATTTTTATTGAGATGAGGGTCTCACCATGTCACCTAGACTGGTTTTGAACTCCTGAGCTCAAGCAATCCCGCTGCCTAGGCCTCCCAAAGTGCTGGGATTACAGATATGAGCCATCATGCCCAGCACCTCCCTCTCACCTATTTAATACTTGATTAAGAAACTTGACAACTCACTGTGCAGCTTATATTTTACCTATTGCTTAGTTAACTGTAGTCTTGTTTGAATGATACACTATTTTGACATTTGGAGTACTCTCAACTGTTTTAAGTTTGCTCAAGGAAGAGACCGTAGGTTTTAATTTCTTTTCAGACATTAACCCAATTTTAAACACAATAGGTAGGCACAAAATAGGCACTTACTAAAGGTTTTCTCAATAAATTATGTCTTCCACAGGGTGCTGTGGCTCACGCCTGTAATCCCAACACTTTGGGAGGCCAAGGCAGGCAGATCACTTGAGGTCTGGAGTTGGAGACCAGCCTGGCCAACATAGTGAAACCCTATCTTAACTAAAAATACAAAAATTAGCCCTGCATGGTGGAAGGCGCCTGTAATCTGTAATCCCAGCTACTTGGAAGGCTGAGGCACAGGAATCGCTTGAACCTGGGAGGTGGAGGTTGAAGCGAGCCGAGATCGCACCACTGCACTCCAGCCTGGGCAATAGGGCGAGACTCAGTCTCAAAAAAAATAATATATATATATATAGATAGATAGATTATGTCTTGTTCTCCACTAAAGACATGAGAGATCATGTTCGTTTACACATAAAATACCATCTATGACTTCTGTGTTATTGATTATTAAATATTGTCAATATTTTGAGGAGGTTTCACCTTTTGTCCAAGCATGAATCTGAATCATCTGACTTCCCTGTCATCTGGTGTGACCTAGGAATGGAAACTATTTTTAACACTAGCTCAGGCAGAATATAAATATGAAAGTAATTTCCTGAAAGAAAAGTATTGCATCCTAAGGCTAAATGTTAATGACTTCGTATTTTCCAGGTTTATGAATGATCTCAGCCACATTTCCCTGTATTAACTTATATATTATGTAATTGTAGAGTGAGAATAAACACTGGAGAGCACTTAGTCCAGCAACGTATTTTTTGCTTGAGATGGAGTGACTTGCCCAGACTCACATGACTTGATAATGATAAGAGAAGTGGAGTCAGTGTAATCAGATTCCAGTGCATGTACCTTCCAGTGACCTAAGAGTTGGATGATGCCATTTCTCTTGTTGATTTTTTTTTTTTTTTTTTGTACGTAAAGATCGAGCACCATGCCTATCACAAAGCATATGAGCTGATGCTTCCTGGACTTACCTTATACAACACTAAATTTCAAGAAAATAATTTAGCAAGGTAGCTAAATGCTTCTGTACATAGGAAATGCTGGGTACTGAGCAGCATAATCAAGACATTTTGTTTTTAAATCTAATTTTGCAGAATTTCCCTTCTATTTCCTTTTCTAATTTTCTATTAGAATAAAGCAAGAAGGTAAAATACATTGATCAAAGTCATCGGTTCACGAGAACAGGAACCCCCTAGAATTATTCAAACCATCAACTTGGATGAGGTAGTTCATACTATTAAATTAATTTAAAGAATCGTTAATTAACTTCTTTGCATTTTTAAATTTCATAGTAACATGTTCAAGGATGATAGAGTATTGAACTTCATTAGCTGATTGTTTGACTCAGTATTTATAGAAGACTGCTACTTATTCAGAAATTCAGTTATTTGTAACATTTTTTTCTTACTGTTAAATTTTAATGAATCTCATGTCTTATTGTCAGACTCACTCACATTCGATAAAGGGTAGGGGTAGGAGCTATCTTTTATTTCTTTAATTAATCTCTCTCCCAAGGTTCATTAGCAGGGAATTCTTTCCTGTTAGATCAATGGCAAAATCATCATCTGAAGTCAGTTTGCCTTGAGCAATAATCTGAACATCTTTCTTGGAAATCATCCCTGTGCCCACTGGAAACTTTGAGAAGTGGTTTGTAATTGCTTTTTTGTTAGATTTTGGTGCTGCCAAGCCCTGTTTTGATGCCTGAGACAGTATAGAAGCAATTTGAAATCCACAATATAGCAAGACTGTGGCCCTAGTCAAGCTGACTGCACATTAGCACCAATGTTCTTTACATACAGGTTTAATAATCAGAAAAAGAATCCTAACTGTTTAATAATTGAACATGTGTTTAATATTTAAGCAGCAAGATCTTTCCAGTTGTTAAACTAATATTAAAGCAGGGTGAAAGCATTCTACTTACTGGCAACTGTCCATCTTACAAATACCTTTTGAAGTTCAGTACAGTATAGGGTCTATCACTATACCATCTGGCGGACAGTGTTACTTATCATAACCAGGACCAAAGACAATGCAGAAGCTTTCTTCTTGTCATTACAGCCATGTGTAAAACTTACATGTACAAAAACTATAGTCATAATTAATGATTTTTTTAATCTCACATTTTATGTTTTTTGTTTCTTTCTTTGTGGCTATTGAATGCAGGGATAGCTATCCTGAAAATGAAAAAGAAAATAAGGCAATGTTTACATCAGGTTATGTACTGGGAATTATTTCACTTCTAAATAATCTTCAAATTGCAAAGGAGATACTTATTTACTTAAATACTTGTTAGCCCAAAGTTTTCCTGTACTGTCCACAGTGACTTAACAGTTTTCCTTAGGGATTGTTACATATTGACAACACTCATAGCCTTAGACTTCACAGCAGTGGCTCCACCCCACTTTCCAATTGACCTTGTACATTCTTGTTGCAAAAGATGATTCAATTTACTCATCACAAGGTATTTTGTATTGGAGCAGTTAATTTCACCTATGTGAATATGAGCCAGAGGGTTTTAAAAATCTTATATTTCTTCCAACAATACCTGTTCTTGACATTTCTGTTCTAAATTCTGATTTTAAAATGATAATGGTGACTTTTAAATTCACTTTGTTTGATTGCAGCCTTACCTTTTCCGCCAAGGATTTTAGGTGACTGCCATGCATCTTAGTTCCAGATGGCCTTGAATCTTCCTAGCATAGCTTCTTTTAAAATTTGCATAAGGAAATTAAAATGACTCCGTTTTGTTCTTGATGGATACTTCAAGGCAATCTTTCAGAAAAATCTCATGCTTTTAAGCAAACTTTTAAAAACTTTTAAGTTCAGAAGTACAAGTGCTGGTTTGTTACAAGTGCTGGTAAACTTGTGTCATGGGGGGTATGTTGTACAAGGCTTAATACCTGGGGGATAAACTTAAACTTTAAAAACAATTAAAGGTGTCCCTTATAGACTAGCAGTTAAGTGTGACTGCTCATCAGAAATACTTAGTGAACTTTGGGAGGCTGGGGTGGATGGATCACCTGAGGTCAGGAGTTCAGGACCAGCCTGGGCAACATGGTGAAACCCCGTCTCTACTAAATTCAAAAATGAGCTGGGCACAGTGGCACGTGCCTGTAATCCCAGCTACTCGGGAGGCTGAGGCAGGAGAATCACTTGAGCCCAGGAGGCAGAGGTTACAGTGAGCCGAGATTGCACCACTGCACTTCAGCCTAGGCGACAGACTAAGACTCTGTCTCTAATAATAATAATAATAATAATAATAATGATAATAAATACTTAGAGAATTAAAGATGCCTGGGCTCCACACCCAGAAAAGCTGATTCAGTAAGTCTGGGGTAAGTTTCCATCACATCCATATTTTTCTCTTTCCTACTGATTCTACTGCCTAGCACTGTGAACTGTTACAGAATAACTGACGGAGATGAATTTCATCTTTAATTTTTCTGTTTTCTTAATCATGTGAACAGGAAAATATAAAATAATGAAACAAACAGTTCATGAAAAGAATTGGACAGCAGAGATCTTGCGAAACCATAGCCAATCAATATGGTCAGATAAGATTTATGAGGTACGAGGCCATGTTAGCTGTGACTATCCTCTTTCTCCTTGCATCATCTTAGTAACTCTAAACATTGTGTGATATTTGACTTTGATTCTTTAATCCTTTTTAATGTTGTAATATTTCAGGACTCTTCTATCAGAAAATGCTTACTTAAATTTTCTCCAAATCCCTCAGTATTTGCTTCTTACATCTCTTGTGTTGTAGGAATAGGGAAAATTCTATTTTTCGCCACTGGACTTTAATTCTATGAAGTTGCATCTCATATTTCCCTCCTAGAGATGACATGCAGCTTACATGATGACTTATGAATCAATAAATGATGTTCATTTGTTTCCGCAAACTGAAAATACATTTACACTTTGGTACTTCTCTTAGGGAATCAAAATGGAAATTTCCTAGGGAAGAATATCATTTAAGTGGCTGGAGAAAATATTTTGCATCTGTGAAGATGTAGTGAAGAGCATTTGATAAAATACATTGTCACATTTATGTCTAAGGTTTTTCCTGTCTATCTAATTAAAGCAGCAGAGCAGGGGTGTTCACTTACTGTTTCAACTTAACAAATGATTCTGAAAGCCTGTGACCTGTGAATATATTCTTTCTTCTTTCTGCTGTGTGAATTGAAATCCTATGTGCAGGGTAAATGTGGAGTGAGGCCCACTTAGATAGTGACTAGTGAGCAGCAGCAATAAACCTACACTAAGGCATATCTTCAAACCATACGTATTTTACTTCTCCTTTGCACTCTTAATGCTGGCCTTTCCTGACTTCAGCCTGGATTATCCATTGCCTGATGGAGAAAGGCGGATTGTTAGAACATAAATGAAAATAAAAGAGTCCGTGCTCAGTTTCTGAGCTCCAGAATAGGCCCTTGAAACTCCTTTTGAGGGCAATCTTTGTGAAACAAAGCTTTTAATTTGCCAGACCCTGGCTCTCTAAAAAGAATGAACAAATATATATCTTTATAGATATAAACTGGAGTTTCTTCCACAATGTAGGAAAGCCTCCTGTTCTACAGAATCACACCCTAAAATAATAAGATTTTTGGAAAGAATAAGATGGAACACTAAAACCTATGTAACTTTGTAATCAAAGAACTAATAAAAATAAAAATAATCCTAATGTAAGTTAATATTAATGTAGTTAAATCTTTAATGGCCTTGGCACCTAAGACGATAGTTCATCAAATTTTTATAATATAAAGTCCATACCTCTTTCTCCAAGATAAAATTATTTAGAGACATTTACTTCCAATTGAGATCAGTTTTATCAAAATAAACAACATAGACCTCTGCATAAATCAATTTCTTTCTAAGCAGAGAGAAATATCTTTGCAGATTCATTTGCATGTGCCGTTTTTGCAGAGAAATTGTGGAAAGCTTAGTGGTTCTCGAAGCCACCAAACAGCCACAGTTGGCACAAATGGAAATCAGATCCTCTTACGCAGTATTTGCTCTTTCCTGGAAGTTTTCTTTTTTAATTCTGGGAAAGCCTGTCTCAGATTATTTCAAAATATTAACATACTGAGAAAGTCAAATACCAATTAATGCAATTTCCACATTTTACTGATATTCTTTTCTTCTGTATGGCAATTCTGTGTGTATGTATATAGTTAACATATATGTATTTATATTTATATATGTATGTATGTGTATATATGTATATATTTCTATGTATGTGTGTATGTGTATCTGTATATATGTATGTATATTTATATGTGTGTATATGTATGTATGGTGTATATATATATACACACACACACACCCATGCAGTATACACATATGTCAGTTCAGGTCTTGCAAGAAGCAGACACTTCATTCAAGAAATTTACTGGAGGGAATAGACCTGTGAAGGAGAAAGGGGGACAGAGAAGGAGTAAGCAGGGAGAGTCTTTAGACCACAAGTTAGGTGTGAAACCTGGGAAGGGGAAAGAAGAGAAGAATTGGGCAGAAAGAGCCTCAGACCACAGCTCAGGTTTGAAAAGTTCTCTCCCAAGTCAATGACGAGTTCCCCAAATAAGCTACCTATGCAGAATCCTTCACTGGGCAGGAATGGGCTGGCACTGGTACCCCCACTCTCCTCAGTCACTGGCAGGCTACAGTCCATGGGAACTGAGGCCTCCACATTCTCTGGAGTAGCAGCTTGAGCTCTTAGTCAACTGGGCTCTCCATAGCAAGCTGTCTTGAAATATCTGAGTGGCTCATCCTGATGGTTCCCTTAACAAATATCCACCCAACCCACCTCCAGCACACATACATGCTTGCACACATTTTTTTCTCCAAATTGGAAGGCCCTAATTTAGTAGGGCACAAAAAGTATCCATAAATACCTTGAAAAGCAGAGAGAAGAGACATTTCTTGCTGGACAAACTAAGAAAAGGAGGCACCTGAAGAGGGTGTTTATAAAGCATCTTGAATCTGGAAAAATCTTAGAGGAGTCTAGTCCAGACCACTCAACTAGTGCTCGAGTAAGTGACTGATTTCACAACTGGGGTCTGGGATGACAATGGGAGCTGAACCTACTGCAAAATGTCAGTCAATCACAATGTCACTGAATTCTACACATTGTGCCAACCAAAAAGCTATGTTAGCCACACTTTACTGTGTTTCTGGGGAGAGAATCCCTGTAAAAGCTGCTTTTATGTTGATCTTTTAGCAGAAAAGTTGCCCCCTTGCACCATGTTTACAAAGTATACCAACAGCAAAATATTAAATAACTTTCCTACCCAGTGCCCCAGGGCATTTGAAACAGACTGCTTAAGACTCTTAGGCTGGGCGGGGGTTGGTGGGGAGTGGGAGTGATGGGGGAGTGGTGGAAGGAGCATTGATATGGAAGGAAAATCACACAATGTCCACTACCCCAATATACACTTAGCCTTGATGAAATTAAACAGGAACACCTGTGATTCCTCTCTATACTACTCCCCTGGAAAGTGCTGAGTTAAACTACCTATTTCCAGATATCTGTCGTACATGGTGTTAGTGACTACTTGCTGTCACATAAGGAGAGAAACATCTTTATTAGGAAGTAATAAAATTATCTATTTTTGTAATAAATAACCGCCAAGAGAACACTGTGCTGTAGTACTATTTATGAAACAATGGTTTCGTAAAGGCTCTGAGCATATTTTTTTACTAAATTCAAGCATCTGCTGTATGATTAGCCCTCACTATATCTGACAGAAGTAATAAACAAAGAACGTCTGGCCACAGACCATCTGCAGATAGCTTTGGTTTGGCCAGCATGGTCAGTCTTTAAGAAAATGAGTCACTATAAGGATCAGTAACAGTACTGGCCTAGCACTCTTACTAGTTGACCATGAATTGAAGTGGGTAGGCGTAAAGGTCTGCCAGCCCCATTGAATCAGACATGCAAATCTCAGTTGGCCCCTTGCACTCACAGACAACACAGACAAAAGGAGACATATCCCATGCTCATAGATGGGTAGAATCAATATTGTGAAAATGGCCATACTGCCAAAAACAATCTACAAATTCAATTCCCATCCAAATACCATCATCAGTCTTCACAGAACTAGAAAAAATAACATGAAAATGTATATGGAACCAAAAAAAGAACCCGCATAGCAAAAGCAAAACTAAGCAAAAAGAACAAATCTGGAGGCATCACATTATCCAACTTCATACTATACTATAAGGCTATAGTCACCAAAACTGCATGGTACTGGTATAAAAATAGGCACATAGACCAATAGAAGCAGAATAGAGAATCCAGAAATAAAGCCAAATACTTACAGCCAACTGATCTTCAACAAAGCAAACAAAAACATACAGTGGGGAAAGGACACCCTAATCAACAAATGGTGCTGGGATAATTGGCTAGCCACATGTAGGAGAATGAAGCTGGATTCTCATCTCTCACCTTATACAAAAATCTACTCAAGATAGATCAAAGACTTAAATCCAAGACCTGAAACAAAACAAAACAAAACAAAAATCTAAAAGACAATGTCAGAAAAACTCTTCTAAACATTGGCTTAGGCTAAGAGTTTATGACCAAGAACACGAAAAGAAATGCAACAAAAACAAAAATAAATAGATGGGGCCTAATTAAACTAAAAAAGCTTCTACACAGCAAAAGAAATAATCATCAAGGTAAACAGATAACCCACGGAGTGGGAGAAAATATTTGCACTCAGTTTTGTTACCTGCCTTGTCCTTCTTGACATTTGTGTCTAAGAAATAATCAAAAAGTGGGTAATCCAAAACAGGCTGTGTTCTTTTTCCCTTTTCCCAGCAGTCTGTCCTTGCTAATTATATTTAAAATGAGTTAAATATTAAAGATTGCATTCCCAGAGCACACAGCCTTGCAGAAATTGATCACAGACATTATGCATAGTGGGACTAGACTAATATTTAAATTCTTCTGTATATCAAAAGTTAATTTTCTGCATACTGAAGATAATTTAGACATATTAATTGAGACCGTATGGCATTCAGCATTCTAAAAATCCTAAATTTAGTAGATAACTAAAAGCCAAATACTTTATTATCAAATACCTTTAATTTTGTTTTATTATAGAATTACATAGGAAGAAAAGAATCTACAATCTATTTCATTTTTTAAAAAGAAGTATAGTGTTTGTTATATGTGTTGTTATCTTTGTCAACAAAAAACAGTGAAAAACAGGCTGGAAGTTTGCAGGCACTGAGATACCCAAAACTCAGTTAATACACAGCTGCCTTCCCAATCCCCAGTTTAATTTTACCTTCATCCCCATTTTAGCATCAAATCCTGGGAATCTTCAGTTCAGACACCTTTGCAGGTGCTACACATAACTAACCTTTCAATAAGATTAACTGCCAGACTGTGACATTTGATGTGTGATAATGCAAGGCTTTGTGAATTTTAAATGATTCTGCAGATGAATTTGAGATACAGTAAAGCCTTCATAAGATATAATTTAAGGACCAACCACTAAAAAATATTAATTGCAGAAAGTTTTAAAGATATAAGCATAAAAAAGTTAATTTGTGGAGGAGAGAGTCAAACATTTGGACATTTTTCATGGGGTATCCTAAATGACAAGACTTATACAGATGGAGCACCTTTAGTTGTCATCATCACTATGGAGCACTTTGTACTGAACACTTACTGAGAGAAGAAAAATGGTGCAATAATCTTCCTTTACCCATTGAAAAAGTAATAACAACAATAAAAATAGCAAAAACTGATTGAAAATAGTTTGTACCAGGTACTATCCTAAGTGCTCTATGTATATTAATTCCATCCTCATAATTGTCCAGTCACCTGGATAACTCTTTTGAGTTTTCATATTAGAAAGGAAGCAACTGACGCTCAGGGAATTTAAATGTCTGAAACAAAGTGGAGGCCAGGCATGATGGCTCATATCTATAATCCCAGTGCTTTGGGAGACCAAGGCAGGAGGATCTGGATTGAGGCCAAGAGTTCAAGACCAGCCTGGGCAACATGGTGAAACCCCATCTTTACAAAAAATACAAAAATTAGCCAGGCATGGTGGC
This sequence comes from Mandrillus leucophaeus, assembly GCF_000951045.1. Classification (NCBI taxonomy): domain Eukaryota; kingdom Metazoa; phylum Chordata; class Mammalia; order Primates; family Cercopithecidae; genus Mandrillus; species Mandrillus leucophaeus. Next base: position 69,052 of record NW_012105642.1, read on the forward strand.
ACACCCCTATAGTCCCTGCTACTCCGGAGGCTGAAGTGGGAGGATCAATTGAGCCTGGGACACGGAGGTTGCAATGAGCAAAGATCACGCCACTGCACTGCAACCTGGGCGACAGGGTGAGACCCTGACTCAAAGAAATTTCAAAAACAAAAAACAAAGAAGTGGAACAGAAAGTCTCATTTAATCTGTTCCTTTGACTCCGCAGCCAATCTTTTAAATCCCTGAACAAATGTTCCCGAAATTTTCCTGATGTAAACTAAGAATCCCCCTGACATATTAATGCAGTAACTGTGAAGTAGGCCTGGGGATCTAAAGTAGTTTAGGCAACATGGAACGCATTGGCCAATGTTGCTATCTAGCTAATGAGTCTACTGCCAGGAAGATAATCCCAACACCCAGTAGCACACCCAACCCACAAGGCTTTATGACCATTAATATAAGCAAGGCAAAATATAACAATTTCAATATGTGAACACATAAGTCATTTCTGGCTGACATTGGAGGGATGTTTACCTCATTAGGAACTAGTAAAGTTCATAATAGAAAAAAATTTAAGAATACCTTTTCATATTTACAGAATTTTTATTTTAAATGTCCAGTAGATATGCTAAAATTTATAATGTTTTTATATATACGCTACTTGATAATGTCCTCACATCAATCCTATTTTGATGTCATTTAGTTCTCATTTTGCAGATGGGTATAAAATACATTTGATTACTTTCAAGTAGGACAAAGAAATAGTTCACCGATTGTCAGCTTGTTTTCATTTGCCCAACAGAATTCAGAAAACCAGACTAAATAAGAACAAATCATATGTATTATTTATTGCAAATAAAACTGGAAGGGAAAGTCAAGCAGCACACTTTGGTGTGGCAGTTATGAAAATGCATCCTTGCTGATTATGGTAATCCACATTTGGCCCCTCCCAGCTTCACAGCCCACATTCTGTCGCCATGCTTAGCAAAGCCTGGACCAGACAGCACATTAGGAGTCCACTAATACAAATAGTCAGGTATTGCCAGATTATTTTATGCAAAGCATTAGATATCTATGTTTAAAGTTAACAAATAATAAAAACCTCCTTAATTGAGAACCCCTGCTTTCAACAGTGTTAGCACCTCTGTTGAGAAGAATTAGCCATTACAAAGAATATAAAATTATATA
>NW_012105642.1:70268-192788 GCF_000951045.1 Mandrillus leucophaeus
TTTGAGATAGTTTCAATCTATCCCCCAGGCTGTAATGCAGTGGCAGAATCACAGCTCACTCCAGCCTCAGCCTCTGGGCTCAAGTGATCCTCATACCTCAGCTTCCAGAATAGCTGGGGCTACAGGTGCATGTCACCAGCCTGGCTAATTTTTTTTTCAAATTTTTTGTAGAGAAGAGGGTCTCGCAATGTTGCCCAGGCTGGTCTCCAACTCCTGACCTCAAGTGATCCTCCCACCTTGGCCTCCCAAAGTGCTGGGATTACAGGCGTGAGTCACAGCATCTGGCTTATATTTCTTGTTTCATAAGAAAGAAACACTTAACATTGAAAAACTGGAAGGTAAATTTAAGTGTAAATATAAAATATGAGACTTATTCATGATCCCTCTACAAACAGGTAGACCATGTTGATATTTTGGTGTATTTTGTTATTTTAGGCATAGAACATGATCTGTGCACAAAAATAAAAGAATAAAACATGAGAATTTGGGTTGATGTTGGTTCAACCCAATTATTGGTTCAGCAATTGAGAGAAGGATGTGTTTGATCGTTTACAGTTAGGAAACGAAATACCTCAACCCCTTTCTTTTAATTTGTGCTACAGAACAATGGATATTTTAAATTAAAAATATAAATTTTTATTGACATGTAATTCACATACCATAAAAGTAACCCTTTTTAAGTTTACAACTCAGTAAAAAATATTTTTTAAACAGAAACAATAACTTGATTGTTTATTAACACCTTTTCATGTTGCTGTGTTCTACAATACCGGTTTTAATGATTTTATAGTTTTCCACTGACAGTATTAAAATAACTTAATTAACTCATTTTCTAAAGATATTTAAAATTTGTCATGTTTTCACTATTACATAGAATATTTAAATGAATATCAGGGTAATGTTATCTTTCATATCCATTTTTATTTTTATGTTATACATCCTACCACAGGGAATCTGTTTCAACAGGCATATACATTTTTAACCTAAAGAAAAAATAAGTTAAATTCTTAGATTTTATTTTCAAAATTTCCAGAGGCTTTTGAGAAAAAGGAGAGTACTAAATAAATTATACACACACATGCACACACACACATTTATTTATAGATAGATAGACAGATAGATAGACAGATAGATAGATAGATAGACAGATAGATAGACAGATAGATAGATAGATAGATAGATAGATAGATAGATAGATAGATAGATAGATAGATATACATAATTGAAACTGAACAGATGCTAAAACTATAAACTGATGTTGCTCAAGCTGGTCTGGAACTCCTGAGCTCTATATAGTGTAGAGGGTAGGTACCTTATAATACCCAACAGTACCTTGGGGCCAAGTATTTGATAAGACAGAATATGAAGTCAAGAATATCTGAATGAATCTAAATTTTGGCTCTTCCACTAACTAGCTGCCTGATTTGGAACACATTCCTTACTTAGGACTAAGTTCCAATTTCCTCACACATAATATGTGCTATGGTTTGGATGTGGGTTGTGTCTGCCAAAACTCATGTTGAAATTTAATTGCCAATATGCTGGTCTTGGGAAGTGGTGCCTTTCAGAAGTGATCAGGTCATTAAAATAGATTAATGTATTTTCCACAAGACTGGTTAGTTCTTGCAGAAATGGATTAGTTCCAGAGAAAGTGGGTTGTTATGAAGCAGGTTGTTACACACTCCCCTTCTCCTTTAGCTCCTCCACCACATTGTGTGACAGCACAAGGTCCCCACAAGAAGCCAAACACGTTACTCCAAGCTTCTTAGACTTCCCAGCCTTCAGAATTGTGACCCAAGTAAATACCTTTTCTTTATATATTACACAAACTCATGTATTCTCATGTACTCTGTTACAGCAACACAAAGACAATATCAATATCAAACAAAACCATTTATGAAACATATCAAGCACTCTTAAGAGTGATAAGTGATGTTTGATTTTTTTACATTTTAGTAATAATAATAATCATTAGCACATTATTATTAAAATTATTTAACTATATGCTTTTCAAATATAAAGTTATATTCTGTAAGCATATTCTTTTTTTTTTTTGACTGTGTCTAGTTCTGTCGCCCAGACCGGAGGGCAGTAGTGCGATCTCAGCTTCCTGTAACCTCTGCCTCCCAGGCTCGAGGAATCCTCCCACATCAGCCTCCCAAGTAGCTGGGACTACAGGGGTGCACCACCATGCCCAGCTAATTTTGTATTTTTTTGTAGAGACAGAGTTTTGCCATGTTGCCCAAGCTTGTCTGAACTCCTGAGCTCAAGCAATCCGCCCACCCTGGCCTCACGAAGTGCTGGGATTACAGGCCTGGGTCACTAAACCAGGACTATAAGGATATTCTTATATGGTGTTTAGCATGAAGAAATTCTTGGAACAAATCCATCTACTTTGTTACACTATGCGCCAGTCTTTTATGTTATTAATGCAATTTTTGTGAGTGAACTGTTAAGGGGTAATTATTAGGGAATGCAAAAAATTTAAATATGGCTTGATACCTTTAATATGATTCAAAGGACATAATTTCTAAAATAGAAGCAGTAGCCAGAAGGAGATAATAGATTATGATATGAAAATACAACTTCACAAGATGAAAAGGAAGGCCCTTGTAAGAAGAAATACTTGCAAGAAAACCAAAAACATGTAAACGGATTTAAAACACCATTGGAGTCAGGTTTGAACAGAGTTATTAATGCTGCAAACTAAGTCAATGATATAGAGACATATGGCAGCCAATATTATAGTTAATTTTTTAATTGATGTTTATAATGAAATTGACCTTTAATTCAATTACCTTAGACTGTTCTTATCTCAATTTGGTACTACAGCTATAGTGACCTCATCAAATAAACTGATAAACATTCTATCTTCTTCTATATTCAGAAACAACTCATTAAGACAGGGTCCTGGAATTTTGGCAGTGATCATTTGTGAAGCCATCTGAGCTTGATGATTTTTCAATAAAGGAATTTTAGAATATCACTTCAGTGTCTTCAACAGTTTGGGATCTGTTCAAGATTTTATTTATTTTGGAGTTAAATGTAGAATTTAATTCTTTTTTAGAAAGTTGTATATTTATCTTAGATGTTAAAATTTATGGCTATACAATTATTCATAATATTTTAAATTTTAAATCTATATATGTTTTATTTTCTTTCTGTTCTTTCTGTCCTTTTCTTTTTCCTTGTTTGGTCATGTCAGAGATTTGTCTATTATATAGTATGTATAACCATTTATTCTTTTTGTGTTATAAGCTATGACATTAGGTTTTGATTTTGTTGTTTTAAAATGTTTTATTTAACCTTATTTTTTGCTTTTTTTATATTCTTGTTTTTTGATTGTTTCCCTATTGTTTTTCTTTTGATATTAGAAACTGACAATTTAATACATTTTACAAGTGAAAATTAAAAGTCTCAGACTTTCTTCTTTACTGTAAAATGTACTCAGAACTACTATTACCACTCACAGGTGCTACTAATTTAGCCATATTCCTTATTTATCTAGTCTGTGTCTTCATTCAGCCTTAAATAACTTGTGGTTTCTCTCTTACTTCAAGGATCATTTTATAATATCATTTTTTTCAATTTTCATATCTAATTTTAGCGATCCTTTTGTTGTTTAACCTCACTGCAATTTGGTAAAAGAATATAATCAATAGTGGTGGTTTATTTGTAGTTGTTTTGTGCCATGTTTGAGTCTTTAAATTTTACTTTGGCTTTCCTTGTGGCCCAATAAACGCCTGACTTTTTTGAATGGGCCATGAATATTAAAACATAATGCATTGGCTGGGCGCGGTGGTTCATGCCTGTAACCATAGCACTTTGGGAGGTCAAGGCTGGCGGATCACTTGAGGTCAGGAGCTGGACACCAGCCTGGCCAACAAACACGGTGAAACCCCGTCTCTATTAAAAATACAGAAATTAGCCGGGCAGGGTGGTGGGCACCTATAATCCCAGCTACTCAGGAGGCTGAGGCAGGAGAATCGCTTGAACCCGGGAGGAGGAGGTTGCATGAATCGAGATCGCACCACTGCACTGCAGCCTGGACGGCAGAGTGATACTCCTCCATTTCAAAACAAAACAAACAAACAAAAAAAAACCCGTGTGTTTTCTCTGTTGTATCTATCCATCTGATCTACCTACCAACCAATAGTGATAGCTCCATATTAGATAATATAATTTGTCATGTTATTCATATTTTCTACCTTTACATATTTCTGTCTAGTCAGGTTCCAAGTGGGGTGTACTAAAATATAGAACTGTAATTATTAGTGCATGTTATTCACAATGTATTTATATAACTTGGTGTTTTATATATTTGAGACTGTGTTGAATGATCATAGTGATGTGCTGGATCAAGTTTATACTATTAATAGCTCACAAGAGCCAATTGTTTATTTTCAGGAATTTTATGAGCCAGTTATTAAACATAATAATTTTTAAAAATTAAGTTATATTAATTTATGATTAAGTACAATATACTAAAAATAAAGGTAATACCAAAATCCATACTTCCTATTTTACTACATTTACAAAGAAAAAAAGATATTTTTACAATTCACAGATCTGCCAGACACCAGCTTATTCAAATGATCAAACACAGCAACACCAACAGTAGAACCAACTAACCTTTGGTGCCTCTGTAGTGGTGCAATGAAACTAATTGACAACACCTTGGTAGAAGCATCAGTGTGTCTAAAATCAATCTTCTCTAGAGAAAAGAGACAGATATGAACTGTTAGACTATACACTACCAGACAAACATATCCTAATAAGTATAAGGTAGTAACTCCTGTGGTTTTATTTTCCACTACCCTATTGACTAATGATACTGAGCTCCCTTGTTTTGTGAGCTTGCTGACCATTCATATGTCTTCTCTTTTGAACCATTTGTTTACATTATTTTCTCATTTTTAATGGGCTGTTCCTTTCCCTATTGCTGATTTGAAGGAGTTCCTTAGTCAGATGTATTCGTACTTCTTTGTCAGATGAACCAGAGTGGAGTGCTTTGTCAGTTGTATGTATTAGAAATATTTTTCCCCAGTTTGTGGCTGGCCTATCCATTTTTGTCATGTGTCTTTCGATAAGAAGATCTTGTGCTCTTACAACATGCTCCCGCCGGTCCTTGATTCAGACTCAGTGTATAATTTTTGTGTCCCAGGCTCCAAACTAGCCCTTTCTCTACAAGGTCTGGCTCCTTCCCACCCCCAAAGATAATACCATTAGAACCCATGTTCTGGAAACTAGATGCTCTTGTTACAATTTCATTTAATCCTTTCAGTGTAAAGAAGTAGAAAATGTTTATAGTTTAGAAATCATGGATTTATATTATTACTGCTAATTCTATTGCAATAACACAGAGTTTTTCCTCCCCTTCCTTAATTCTATATTGTCATCTCTTCTCTCACATTGAGAACATTGGCTCCAAAATACAACAGTATATTTATTCATTTATTCTATCACTTAATTCATACAAAATACTTTCAGAATTAATATACTCATTCTCTCTACCAACAAAAAACCTGCTGTATAAAGTTAAAAATTTTTTTCCACATAACTTTGAGGCTGAATTCTGATCAAGTATAACCTGAAATCTTCTTTTATTCTGGTGTTTGTATTATACATATATATTAATTTGTTTTTCATCGTATTCAATTTTAGGAGTTTCTTTTGTGCATTTGCCTTAAATTTATTTTGTTTTTGAATATGTGAAACATCTACATGGTTCCCAAGGCAATACAATATAAAAAGGTAAACTAAGAGCCTCGTTTGCCTTCCACATTCCTCCCGTTGACCCATCAACAAGTAACTATTTAAATTAGTTTTTGTGTTGTTACTTCTGTTTCTTTATAAATTTTTTTAAAGTGTGCATAGGTACATGCACAACACACATAAAATAAATCTGATTGTTCATATGAAATCTGAGGCTCCTCTCTTTTTTCTATGGAAAATTTACTCTGTATATCGTTTTACACTGTAATCTTGCTTTCTTATTTGATGTCACATAGTGGAAATCACTCTTTATCAGTTCATAAAGATCATATGTACTGTTTATTTTTTAATGTCTGCACATTACTGTACTGTGTGGGTATACCATAGTTTACTCACCTTGAATGACATCCAGATTTTTCCAGCATTTCATTATCAAAAATAGTGCTGCAATGAATAACCCTGTAGGAATGTTGCTTTGTATTTGTGCATTTTTTATACTGATAAATCTTTACTTTAAAAAATGGCTTTATCACTATTCTCAAGAGTCCACAGTATTTCAAAAATTACCTCATTTGTATACATACATTCAACATTGCATATTAGAACAAATTAATTGGTGTATTCCTTTGAAATGTGTTTAAAGTAAATACAGATATATCATGCGAATAAAACTAGTCATCATACTAGAACATGATTTGCTATTTGCTATGTTACATATGCAGACAAATTTTCACGTGAGAATTTTATTCCAGCCACACCTAACTCTTGTTTTTATGATTTTTCTGGGAAAAACATGGTCCAAATTCTAACAGTATCTTTTAAAAATATATCTTTTAGACATGTTTAATGCTAATTTGCCATTTCTTGTGTATAATTTATTACCAGGGGTTCATAAACATAGCTGTACACAGAAATCAAACAAAACTCAAAAAAATAAATACAAATTCTGGAGTCTCATTAAAGCAGACAGAATTGGACCACCTAGGTCTGTGGACTGAGCAGTTCATTTATACCACATTTATTTGGTAACTTCTGTGTGGTAAATATAGGGAAGGGGACTAGAAAATTAGACAAATTGTCATAGGCAGAAGTGGTCATAAAATCTTCCTAGACATGGTGACTTTTGGTTGGGTTTTGAAAGCAGAAAAATGAAGCAGGGGAATATGGTTCTTTTTAAATATGTCCACAAATTTTTCTACCTGTTCCCCACTCAAAGGTGGAGTCTAATTCACATTCCACTTAAGTGGAGTTTTATTTAGCCACTTGCTTCTAGTGAGTAGAGTATGGAAGAAATTAATGGAATTAATCTTCCAACAGTAGATCAAAAAAAGCTCTGCAGCCTTTCAGATTATTCACTAAAGGGAAAGTAGGCTGTCTTGTGGGATCCCATGCAGAAGCCAATATGATAGGAGCTCAAGACTTGTCAAGAGCCGGAGGAGCTAAGGCTTCCTGTCTACAACTATGTCGGTGAGCCAGTGAGGAGGTGGAACCCTCAGCCCAGTTGAGCCTTTAAATAACTGAAGATGCAGATGACATCTGGACTGCAACCTCATGACAGATCTTGAGCCATCTGCTCTCAAGACTGGCCCACAACAAAATAAGATTAAGACAATGTGATGTTTTAAGGTGTAAAGTATTGGGTAATTTGTTACGCAGAGTTAGAAAACTAATGCAGACAGTCAACAGGGTTTTGAGTATGTGGGGAGTATGAGAGACTGGATGTCATGTAAGACAAAGAAAGAATATATTATATATGACTCCTATAATTATTCACAACATTTCTGATATTAAATGTATAGGTTTTCTACACCAAGTAATTCTCCAATTCCCTGCTGTCACTAAGTGGGTATCCTACAATTTAATTAAAATCTGACACTACCCAGAGTCAGTGCAGACACCAAAGGCGAAGAGGGCAGTCCCACAAGACTGCCCCCCACTTCAGATGCCAGTCACAAATAGTGGGTCCCCAGGTTACCCACACTTCTGTCTACCTTGCCTACAAATCAGAGGTTCCCATTACCTCCTCCTCAGGTTCAATAATTTGCTATAGTAGCTCCCAGAAACACGGTCACTGGTTTATTATAAAGTATAGAAAGTAACAGCTAGATGAAGAGCTCCACAGGGCAAGGTCTGGAAGGGTCCTGAACTCAAGAGCTTCTGTCCATTATGATTTGAGATGTGCCACCCTCCAGGCAGGTGAATGTGTTTGTGAATTAGAAAACTCTCTGAACCTTTTTATTTAGGAGTTTTATGGAGGTTTCATTACATAGGCATAATTGACTAAATCATCAGCCATTGGTGATTGAATCTCCAGCCTGTCTCTCATTCCCAAAGGTTAAGGATTGGAGCTGCAAATTCCAAGCTTCTCATCACTTGGTTGGCTCCTCTGGCATACATTCCTCATCCTGAAGCAATCTAGGAGCCCCACCAAGAGTCAGCTCATTAGCATGAACTCAAATATCACACTGTCATAATAAACAAAGGTAACACTTTAGTAAATGAGAATACAGTATTAAAGTTAAATGACAACAAATATTGAACTATTGACATAATTTACCAGGTCTAATACAGTCTGATTTTTTTGACATTTGTGCTCTTTGATTATATAAGTACCTACATAATGTCTTCAATTTTGCCTCTTCAAAATTTTTGTTTTAATTTTAATAGCTTTTGGGTTACAAGTGTTTTTTTTTTTTTCCTCCACAGATGAATTATATAGTAGTGAAGTCTGAGAATTTAGTGCACCCTTCACCTGAGTAGTGTATGTTGTACCCAATATGTAGTTTGTATCCTTTTCCTCCCTCCCACCCTCTGCTTTCTGAGTCTCCATAGTTCATTATATCACTCTTTTAAGCCAATAGCTTAGCTCCCGCTTATAAGTGAGAACATACGGTATTTGGCTTTTCATTCCTGAGTTACTTCATTTAGAATAATGGCCTCCAGGTCCATCCAAGTTGCTCCAAAAGACATTATTTCATTTTTTTAATGGCTGAGTATTTCAGGGTGTGTATATACAACCTTTTCTTTATCTACTCATTAGTCAACGGGCACATAGGTTGGTTCCATATCTTTGCAATTGTGACTTGTGTTGCAATAAGCATATGCATGCAGGGGTCTTTTTGATATAATGATTTATTTTCCTTTTGATAGATACCCAGTAGTGGGATTACTGGAGTGAATGATAGATCTACTTTTAGTTCTTTAAGAAGTCTCCATACTGTTTTTCACTGGAGTTGTACTAATTTACATTCTCACCAGCAGTGTATAAGCATTCGCTTTTCACCACATACAAGCCAAAATCTATTAGTTTTGACTTTTTAATAATGTCCATTCTTGCAAGAGCAAGGTGGTATCTCATTGTGCTCATAAGTCTGACGGCTTGTGATATTGAGAATTGTCTCATAGGTTGTTGGTCATTTGTATATCTTATTTTGAGAAATATCTGTTTGTGTCATTTGCCTACTGTTTGATGGGAATATTTTTTTTCTTGATAATATATCTGAATTCATTTTAGATTCTGGATATTAGTCCTTCATCAGATGCATAGTTTGCAAATATTTTCTCCCATTCAGTGGGTTGTCTGTTTACTCTGATGATTATTTCTTTCGCTGTACAGAAGCTTTTTAGTTTAATTGGGTCCCACTTATTTATTTCCGTTTCTGTTGCATTTGCTTTCAGGGTTTAAGTCATTAATTCTTTGCCCAGGACAATGTCCAGAAGAGTTTTTCTAGATTATTTTCAATAACTTTTATGGCATTAGGTCTTAGATTTAAGTGTTTTATCCATCTGGAGTTTATTTTCTTATGAGATGAGAGAGAGGGATCCAGTTTCATTCTTCAGTTGGCTAGCCAAGTTTCCCAGTATCATTTATTAAATAGGGTGTACTTTCCCCTTTGTTAAAGCTAATTGAAGAAGAATTTTTACTATGACTACAATCAAGAAAATCATTATGCAATTCTAATGATGATACATTCAAGAAAGGTACTCCATAGAAACAGAAACAACACTATTTTAAGGTACAAAAACAAACTAGGGTCAATATGGTTAAAGGGAAGCCAAAATTGAATGGAAGTTGATTTGGAATTTCTCATTTTAGAGGAAAGTATATGATGTATTAAATATTTACTGTTTTATTAGCTTAATATTTTCTTTCAAAAGAAAATCTCAATATTTCATAGATTAATGTGAAGAAATGGTTATATAACAAGTTGGAAACTGTATTCAGGATTTTACTGAGATCAGGCACTATTCATTTTGCAATTAAGTAAGATTAAATCATTTTTATTGCTTTTTAAAGTAGAAGTCCAACTAAGCCACAAATATGCAACAACAAACAACTACTTTTTATTTAAATGAGATTGTGAAAACATTTCCCAGTATATTTACGGTTTTTTGGTTCCATTTTTTAAACAGGAGACTCGTTTTTCTGATTAAAAAGCCCTTCACAGGAAATGATAAGCAATTATGGGCCCTTTATCTTATTAGAGATCTTAGATGAGAGATTTAGGAAACATTATCAGTAATACCACTGGAGGTACCCTGAACTGAAACTCAGTTAGCTTAGAATTTTGACTAATTTATTCCCTGGTTCCACTTACATGATGGATGCAGTTTTTTACAATATGTTGATTTTTTGTAAGGCAATGCCAGATAGTGGAATAATTATTATCAGATGAAAACCCGCAATTGTGCTGTAATAAGATATTTGTCATGAAAATCATACAAACGCATGTTGAATATAAAATTGTTGTAAATGAGTTGAGTGATCATTTTATAAGAAAGAAAGATTCATTTAATTGAATCCTGCTTGGGAAAGTCAATACAGAGATTGTCAATATAAGCAATTACATGTTAAATGGAATTTGTACAGTACATTTGAGCGTAGATTTTGCCTTTCAATGTTTTTGCATAATTGCAAATGATTACCTTCCAAAGAGACAACTCGAGCTGCAAGTCATGGAAAACGTCAGTGCTTCTCATTGCTAACAGGCTCAAGTGAGAGCTTTAAGTATTGGATGGTAACAATAGAATCAAAGGATAAAGAGAACAGGGAGAGACAACTTTCAGGTTTCTAGCCTGACATGGAATTATGTTTAATGATTGAATGAATATCCTTGTTAAAGAAAAAGCTTCTTACCTCAATAACTTATTGCAATTTTTTAAATTTCCTATCAGGATATTCTTCTATGCCTTGAGTCACTTATATTACATCTTCTCCTACCTGTGTTCTTTTTTTTTTTGAGATGGAGTCTTGCTCTGTTAACCAGGCTGGATTGCAGTGGCATGATCTCGGCTCACTGCCACCTCCACCTCCTGGGTTCAAGCAATTCTATGCCTCAGCCTTCTGAGTAGCTGGGATTCCAGGCACCCACCACCATGTCTGGCTAATTTTTGTATTTTTAGTAGAGATGGGGTTTCACCATCCTGGCCAGGCTGGTCTTGAACTCCTGACCTCATGATCCACCCACCTCGATCTCCCAAAGTGCTGGGATTACAGGCCACTGTGCCCAGCCTCCTACCTGTGTTCTTCGTGAAAATAGGGACATAATTTTGTTCCTATGTTAGATGGCTATCAGAAAGTCAACACATCTTGTAAAATCTAGAATAAATTAATTCCATATTTTTTTATTCATTGAGGGGCACAGATTAATATTCAACAATTGTTTACGTGAGTTCTAGTTTCATTCTTTTAGTAAGTGTTGAGTATTTTGTAGTTGTTATGTACTAATTCCCATACTAGGTTCTAAGATGGAATTTATTCAAAAATGTTTTAAAAGCAAGATGTGCAGTTAAATGTATTGAACTCTAAAAGTGTAAATACAGCACACTCTCCATTTCCAGGGTGGCTTACAGAGCAGGAGAGGATAACAAATATTAAAAAAAAGAAAAAAGAAAAAGAGATATTTTTAATCTTGTATAACAAGTCCTTTGATAGAAATGTTAACCATTCTACTTCTACAGAACTAATTATACCTCTAATTTGTACTTGCAGATAAGAAGATAGAGAGTGAGTTATAGAAGGGAATATTCACTCTTTTCTGTAGCATTGAACATTTTACACAAGTGATTAAAGGAGTGTTTTTCTTTAAAAATTTTCCTGTTGTGAACTTTGTTCACAAATAGCAAAATATCATTGTATTTCATTCCGATATGCAAATGTAAACAGATCAAAACCTTTTCAAAGAGTATATGGTCCTTAAATTTCTGCAAAAGTTTTTGAAGGTTATGAGAGCTCAAGGAAACAAACAACTAAAAGTTAGAATCCTTTAAACAACAACAGATATCTAAGTATTTTAACTCCTTTTATCACATGAACTGTTTGTTGACTTCTAACTGTATATCTCCAACTAGTATTCGTAAAGCATGTAACTGATTAGGTCAAAGGAACCTGAAAAGTTTTCTTACTTATACTGAACATAAATTGCAAAATATGTCTGGATAGGATCTGATTTGCAATATTACCATAGTAACTACAGTTGATATTTTTATATTTAGATTTGTTGTTGTATTGCCGATAATAAATTTAAAATCCAAATATGTTTTAATAGAAAACAGAGGCAAAATATCTACATATCAAATCATAAGAGTTAATTGCCTGATCTGAAGTCTATGGAATAAGACTAGAAAGGATTAGAACGATTTATGTGATCTTCCTTATAACTAGGGAGAAAAGAGGCAGAAATAGGGATTCTAAATCAATAATTCTGAAAATGATGCAAATAGACAGTTGTTCTCAAAGAACAGAAATATGTAGTTGACGTGAAATCTGGATGAGCATCATTCTGCTAAGTTTGGCCCTTTTCTAGTTGTCATAACCACTGATGCAATCGGCATCCACACATCAAGGCATGCTCATATCTGTTCACCTCCGGTCCAAATGAAGCTCCAGTTTATTCTCATTGGCCTATGCAGCAGAAATGGAGTGGCTATGTGGCAATATTATGATATATTATATCAGTATAAGCAGGTAATTTGGATGTAATCCTGAAAACTCACCCCTTAACTAAGAAGTTGTGGAGTAGATTTGTGTCTATTTGTTCAAATATGTTACTCACTGTCTAATCAGCCTCTTAATTTGGAGCATAAAGCCTATGATTTGTGGAGAATTAGAAATTGTTTCATTGCAGACACTGTACAGCAACACCCCTATATTCTAGTTCTAAATACTATACTAAGGAAATTAGAGTTGCAGGAAAAACAAGTACAAGGCTGTTCCTGGATTATTATTTATTCCAATTCATTGTTGCAACTACCTAAGATTCTGGCACTAGAAAATTGGTAGGATAAATTATGATATATTCATATGATGGAATACTTATGCAATCATCACACTATGTATTTTAAAAATAGTTCATTACTTGGGGATATGTTCATTACATAATATTAAATGAAAGTGGAAAACACAATCTGATTTAAATTTGTAAAAATAAAACTGTGTATGGAAATATGAGTATACATTTAAATTCAACACTTTTCTGAACAAACAATATACAGCAAATTGCTATCTTTAGTTGATGTGATGACAGCTGATTTGTATTTTATTTTTGTAAATTGTAAATGCTAGATACTCTTTCTAAAGTGATCATGTCATGTTTTAAACAAATTAATTATTAACGAAGTGGAGGTATATAGGGATGTTTGAGTAATTTATTCACAGAAACATTAAAAAGTCCTGTATAATACCAAACAATAAAGCATATCTGATATACATTGTCTAATTCTATAGAGACCACACAAGAGTAAACCATAATTATCCCCGGCAACATTTCTTTCCCTAGAAATTCAACAGCTGCTGGTTTTCCAGAGTAATATAAAAATGTATCCTTTGGTGATAAACAACAAATTAAAATTTAAATCACATCAGAAAAGCCAAAGTCAATTTGGCTGAACCCTTCCCTCATTAATTTGGTCACAGTTTGGGAGAAATAGCTCCTAAGAAGATTTGAGAAGAAACTCCCAAATGCCCAACTCCTAAAGTGTTAAATCAGGATTGCAGTTGAATTAGAGGCATCATCCTTGATCTGCATTTCCTGACAAGTTTTATGGTGTGCTTAGATCATAAAATATTTAAATCTCCCCTGTGCCTGATAAGTTGCTAAGAGCAAAATAGTTTCTTTAAAGAAATATACACTGATGCATAATGATTGTAATTTTTACTAAATGAAATCTATCTCAGCAGGTTGATATTGTCACTAAGTCTTAGTTCTCCTAGACTCTCTTATCTAATCCAAGTAAAGATCTGACCTTTCACACAGTACTAGATCAAATTAATGCTTTGTAATGTGCCACATATCTCTGTGGATACCCTCAAATTTTATTTTTTTTTGTATATTTTACTGTTTGTACTGATTCACTATAAGAGCTATAACTTACATTTTATAATTTAGAAATAAATAACAGGATCCTTGGTATTTATCCAAATGAGTTGAAAATACATCTACACAAAATTCTGCACCCATATGTTTATAGTAGCTTTATTCATAATTGCCAAAACATAGAAGCAACTGAGATGTTATCCAACAGGTGAATGCATTTTTAAAAACTGTGGTACATCCACAAAATGAAATATTATTTAGCAATATGAAGAAATAAGCAATATGAAGAAAAAAGAAAAATAAGAGTTTTTTTTCTTTTGCTAAGAAAAAGAAAACAACCTAAAAGGCCACATACCATATGACTCCTACTATTCTGGGAAACACACAACTATAGAGGCAGTAAGAAGATGACTACTTCTCAGGAGTTTGGGGCAGGGAGGGATGAATAATTATAGAGCTCAGGATGTGTTCAGAATAGTGAAACTATTCTGTATGATGTTATAATGGTAAATACATGTCACTGTACATTTGTATAAAACCACAGAATATAGAATACCAAGAGTGAACCCTGATGTAAACTATGGGTTTTAGTTAATAAATGCGTATGAATATTGGCCCTTTAATTGGAACATACACCATACTAATGCTGGATGTTAATAATAGGAGAAACTATGACAAATATGTGGGAGAATTATATGAAAAAATCTTGTAATTTATGATGGATTTTTCTGTAAACCAAGACTACCCTACAAAAGGAAAATCTATGAAATAAATAAGTAAAAGGAAAGGAAAGAAAAAGAATTGAGAAAGGACCCTTTTATGTCTATTGTGTTGTACAAGTAATTTGGGGCTGAAATAAACTATTGGTGTTTGTATATTTATCTTATTTTAATGATTTTAACTCATCTTCTGCTATTTTACTAAATAGTTATAGCATTTTTAAATAATGACAGTTGAATGTCTTTTTGCACTTCAAATTTATTTTATCTTTCCCCTCTTTCATTCCATTCTTCCTCCTTCTCCCTTCCTTTGCTCCTTCCTTCCTTCTCTCTCTCTCTCTCTTTCTCTCTCTCTCTCTGTGCAATATTTTGTTTTGTTTTTCCACAGTGATTTTGAAACACCAATGACAGAAGTAATTTTCTTTGTCCAATGCATTTTACGAACATCAGGATGGGAAATATCTTGAGATAAGGGATTAAGCTTTAGGTTCATCATGAGTATTACAATAATCTATATATTATTCCTAAATATTAGATGTATAAAGTACTGCATCAAAAATTGGTAGTAAGGAGAATATCAGAAATATTATAAAGATTGATTCATACATGGTACATTAAAACACAAAGTGTATTTTTATGTGGATGTTAAAGAAAATATTTTTCTAGGAAAAAGATGAACAATTATGGACTAGAAAAGTTGATATGTAAGAAGGTAGAATGTATTATTATAGGTTTTATAATGACTTTTTGTTAAGTAATACATAAGTTAGAGATGGGTTCAAGAAAGGGAAATCTGTGGCTTGTAAGACCAAGGGTTGGATGTGAAAGTTCACACGTCATCAAAAATACCTGACATATTAAATCCATCTGTGCTCTGAAAAAACAAACAAATAATGAAAGAGGGGAAAAGTAAGAATCTGACATCAAATTCAACATTTTAGGGAGTTCTGCAAATGGGTCTACATGAGAATCACGCTTCTGGAGAAAAAGAAAAATTTTTGAGAAGAAACCAAACAAACAAAAACCTTTAAATGGCTACCTTCTAAGGTGAAGAAATTCCAGATCGTGTCTCAGGGAGAAATGGGTCAAAAAAGGGGGAAAAGAGAGAGAGAGAGAGAGAGAGAGAGAGAGAGAGAGGGAGGGCCTCTAATGTGGTGCTGTTAAGAATGTCCACTGTTGGTTTATGTTTGCTCACACTATTATGTTAGGGAAGCGTCCTTCTATTCTGAATTAGATAAAAGATGTCTTTAAATAGAAATATCTTGTTTCATCTGTTTTGTGTTGCTATAACAGAATACTGCAGACTGGGTAATTTATAAAGAAAATAAATTTATTTCTCACAGCTATGAATGTTTTGAAGTTTAATTTCAAGGTGCTGGCATCTGGCGAGGGCCTTCTTGCCAAGTCATCCCATGGCAGAAGAAGGAAGGGCAATTGCACAAGACAGCAAGAGGGAGTCAAACTTGTATTTATGACACACCCACTCTCTCCATAACTAACTCTCTCCAACAATGATGACATTAATCCCTTCATGAAGGCCTTATGATCTAACCACCACTTATTAGGCCCCTACTTCCCAAAACTGTTGCACTGGGGATTAAGTTTTCAACACATGAACTATGAGGTACACAATTCAAACCTTAGATATTTCCATAATCACCAATCAAAGTCATAATAAAATGTTCCTTTACTATAAATCAGGATAATTTTTTAAAATTTTAATCTATGAGCATAACAAATTGATATTAATACAATTTTGCTAAAGTCAAATCATCTTTGCATATCCTGAACTAATTAATTCCTGGTACTTTTTTAAAACATGCTGCCTATTTTAATTTTGTTTACTTTCTATCTCTTATAAGTGAGGTATATCAGTGACTTTCCTTTTTCTGCTACCTTATCAAATTTGTGATGTGGCTATGCTAATCTTATTAGATGAAAGCAAGAGTTTACTCTCTTTTCTATGCCATTGATCAATTTAAATTACACAAGAATAACTCATTCCTCATAGATTTGATATATCTTGCCTGTCAAAACATTAAGTGACAAAATTCTGCACTGCTTGTGGTTAAGGAAGATATTTTCACATACTTAGCATGATCATCCCTTCAAAAATCTCTTCTAGAATATTTTGGAAGAATTAAGATCTTGCTTACCATCATCTTTCCTTCTTACACATCCTAACCACATCAACCCTTTTAATGTCCATTATTTCACAAAATTGGATGAAAGATGGATCAAAATATTTTTGTCTCATAAATCATTTCCTAGGAACTGATAGTATAAAATTAATTTAAACTTACACATTGAAGACTGGCAAGAAGGGTGACTGGTTATCTCATCAAAATAGCAGTTACATGTTTAACAAAAGAATTCAATGCCTTCACTTCAAGAAATAAATGACAGTAAAGTGGTATTTGAGAATTTATAACAAGTTTTAGGTGAAATGTAAAGGTAGAGAAAAAATATTTGGTCAGTAGATGGCTCATCAGACATAGGTAGAGGGAAAGGCAGCCTTGCTTTCGAATACATTAAGAGTATTTCAGAAACAGGATTATTGAAGATTTCTTTATTTTATTTTTTAAAAGATACCACCAATATTTTTCATTTTGCTCAGCTAGCCTAATGTTGACTCTTTCCCCAGGCTCTCTTCTGTTAGGTGAAAAATGGAATTCATATGGAGTGAGGTTGGTGGGAAGGAATAACAGAAACCAAAGCAGAATGAAAGGCAACAAAACCACAGAAACTGTCAATAAAAAATTGCACTGGATAAGTTAAAACAGACAGAAAAAGACTTTATTTAGGACTATTACAATGGGAGAGAGAGATGGCATGCAACTCAGTTGAACCAGAAAGTGGGAAAGTGTTTAAGCACTGGGAGAGTTGTATGTTTGCTAATTGGTGCTTATTAAAGTTAGACTCCTCCTTTCCCACATACTGGGAGAAAGGGTTGAACAGAATAGATAACCCAGAAATAAACCCAAATACTTAACAACCAAGTGATCTTTGACAAAGGAAACAGAAACATAAAGTGGGGGAAAGGACACCCTATTCAACAAATGGTGCTGGAATAATTTGCAAGCCATATGTAGGAGAATGAAACCGGATCCTCATCTCTGAACTTATACAAAAATCGACTCAAGATGGATCAAGCACTTAAGTGTAGGACCTGAAACTATAAAAATGTTAGAAGATAACATCAGAAAAACCCTTCTAGACATTGGTTCAGGCAAGGATTTCATGACGAATAACCCAAAAGCAAATGAAATAATAACAAAGATAAATAGCTGGGTCTTAATTAAACTAAAGAGTTTTACATGGCAAAAGGAACAGTCAGCAGAGTAAACACACAACCTACAGAGTGGGAGAAAATCTTCACAATCTATACATCTGATAAACGACTAGCATCCAGAATCTACAGCAAATTCAAACAAATTAGCAAGAAAAAAAGAAACAATCCCATCAAAAAGTGGGCTAAGGACATGAATAGACAAGTCTCAAAAGAAGATATACAAATTACTAACAAACATATGAAAAACTGCTCAACATCACTAATGGTCTGGGGATTGCAAATCAAAACCACAATACGATACGACCTTGCTCCTGCAAGAGTGGTCATAATCAAAAAATCAAAAAGTAATCGATATTGACGTGGATGTGGTGAACAGGGGACACTTCTACACTGCTGATTGGATTGTGAACTAGTACAACTACTATGGAAACAGTGTGGAGATTCCTTAAAGAACTAAAAGTAGAACTACCATTTGATCCAGCAATCCTACTACTGGGTGTCTACCTAGAGGAAAAGATATAATTATTTTATATATATATTATATACCACAGTTTCTTTATGCACTCATTGATTGACGGGCATTTGTGTTGGTTCCAAAATTTTGCAACTGTGAATTTGTGCTGCTATAAACATGCATGTGCAAGTATCTTTTTGATACTTCACAATTGTGAATTGTGCTGCTATAAACATGTGTGTGCAAGTATATATATATGTGTGTGCATATATATATATATATTATATATATATATAAAAATATATAATGGAATACTACTCAGCCATAAAAAGAAATGAATTAATGGCATTCACAGCAACCTGAATGAGATGGGAGGCTATTATTCTAAGTGAAGTAACTCAGGAATGGAAAATCAAACAGTATGTTCTCACTCATAAATGGGAGCTAAGCTATGAGGATGCAAAGGCATAAGATTACACAATGGACTTTGGGGACTCAGAGGGAAGGGTTGCGAAGAGGATGGGGGATAAAAGACAATAAATCAGGTTCAGTGTGCACTGCTTGGGTGATAGGTGCACTAAAATCTCACAAATCACCACTAAAGAACTTGCTCGTGTAACCAAATACCACCTGTTCCCCAAAAGCCTATGGAAATAACAAAAATCTAAAATCTATGGGGAAACACACACACACACACACACACACACACACACACACACAAAGAGAGGGCCCAGGTAAAAGCATTCCTGGATTATAAACTTGGCAGGAGGCTGGGAGAGGATTTGCATCTCAAAGGACCAGATAAATAATTTACAATTTAAAATTTTCTAAACTAAATGCTCTAAAAAACAGAGGTCAGAAGCCTCAAGTCAGGAAGAAATTTGTCTCAAATTTAGCCAAGCTTAGGGGAACATTAAGGCCTTTTGATCAAAACCACTTTCTATTTCTTGTGACCTCTTCATCAAGTGCTGCTCGCTTACTTTCAAAGAACTGGGGTTTGGGAGATATTTACTTTTCTGAATTTTAGTTTTATTTATTTATTTATTTATTCATTCATTCATTCATTCATTCATATACTCATTTATTTTCAGAAGACACTTTCAAATTGGGCAATGCTCAACAGATACTTACAAAGGTCTCTAATTTTCTCAAGCTCCTAATTCTGAATACATTCAAAACTTCAGATGTAAGTTTATTAAATGGTTTTAGTCTAAAATTCACTTTAAAAATGGAATTTGTTTCTTTCTTCCGTAACTAAGAACTATTTAATAAGTCTGATCCCACAAAGAAATCTCTAGTTTGTTTCTTTTTTTTTTTTTTTTTTTTTTTGAGATGGAGTCTCGCTCTGTCACCCAGGCTAGAGTGCAGTGGCTGGATCTCAGCTCACTGCAAGCTCCGCATCCCGGGTTTACACCATTCTCTTGCCTTAGCCTCCAGAGTAGCTGGGAGTACAGGCACCCGCCACCTCGCCCGGCTAGTTTTTTGTATTTTTTAGTAGAGACGGGGTTTCACCGTGTTAGCCAGGATGGTCTCCATCTCCTGACCTTGTGATCCGCCCGTCTCGGCCTCCCAAAGTGCTGGGATTACAGGCTTGAGCCACCGCGCCCGGCCTCTAGTTTGTTTCTTACGAAAGAGTAGAAGGAAAATATTAGTTTAGATAGTAAAAGAAAGCATTTTGGCCCCAAAGATAGCAACTTTATTAACAGTGAACAGGTGTAGGAAAAAATAAAATGAATGCCCTACTGCTGATGGCTTTCTCAAAGTGTCTGTTGAGAAGAGGACAACTGGAAGAGTGTGAATGCTGGGGCTTTAAATACTGAAATTTGATTATGTGGCAAGGTTCTGGAAAAATCTTGACTTGTGCTAGTGTATAATAATAATAATAGAGTAAACAAAGATAGAAACTGTACTTCACTGAAGGGGCTGTGAAATAGAATTTTTAAAGTGTTCAAAGAAAGGCTATTTGCAGAGCTTTATTGATGTTGTCAAATAAAAAGTTAGCAGAAAGAGAAGAAAATGAGAAGAAAAGCAACTTGCAAGCCACTCATGAAATCTGTTGTATTCGTTTCTGTTTCTCCTACACTTTCTGTGCTCCTGTCCCAAGCATTTTCTGTATTCTGAGCCCAATCCTCTAAAACAAAAGTGAAGAGATTTATAGATTCCAAAGACACTCAAGCCAATAACAAGACTCTAATGTCATTGAACCTGAAGTTTTTCTCTTGACACTAGCATGAATACAGTTGACATTTCCTTAATAAAGAGCACTGTCTTCTTCGTAAAAATGTGTAAGTGGAATGCCAATGTGGTACATTTTTTGACTAAAATGAACAACAGGAAATTGGGATTTGAGAATTTATAAGAAAAACTGTGGTAAATGTCACATCCCCAGATCACCCTGTATATGCTCTAGTTTACACGTTCTCTTTTTGCTGATGTCTAATCATAATGGCACTACATAGGGTGGTTGAGGGGGAATCTGTCATGGTGACTTTGACATCCCCTGAGCCAGCAGAGCATTTTGTGGTGGTTGAACTTTTATGAAATTAATTGCTCAATGCAATTCGCACAGGGGCACTTGGGATACAGACAAGGTCTTTATTACATAATTCAAGGTAGTCCTTAATAAGGAATGTTATTTTTGTACTCTTTATAATTAAGATTCTAGATGCATAAGAGAAAATTTTTGTTGTAGGGAACACTAAGACAATGTACTAAGGCTTTTTCTGTTCTGTATTAATCTATTTTGAAACAACTTATCTTTCCTAAGCATGATAATTTCCCTACAACGTATGGTCATAAATACTCATAAGTATTAATAATTCCTATGATTATAAATACTCACAAGTATTAATATGTCCATAGATCAATCAAAATTCTTTTCCAAAGTCATTGTGATATTATTTAGCAGGATGAATTCTTTTCCCAAGGTTAATATTTAAACATGAAATTTTATTCCCTCATATTTATCAATCAGTTCTAGTGAGGAGAGGGAAAAGGCAAGGCTGGGATTACACATTTTAAAAGATACTCTAAATATGGCCAATAAAGAGTTGGGTTTTCCTATGGATACACAGAAAAACAATATGATAAGAAGAGTTGAAAAAACTTTTTCATCTTATATAGAGCTTCCCAAGTGTTTCTGGAGAAAACAACACAGTCTGTCAAAGCATATGTTTGAAGTTTGGTTAAAAATGACATATACATTCTAATCCTGGGATGACAAATCGATGAAGAATTTTCGATATCACTCATTCTAAATCTTACATTAAAAAATAAAATACTTTTATTGGTAATTATCCCTAGGAATGATAATTGGCATATTGAAGATTAGAAGATTACAACTCAAATCTCCTGGCTGTAATTGCAGTGTATTTTCCATTACACCACACTTCCTGTTTTGATTTAGATTCAAAACAACTTTCTTGAAGCAAATAATGGAAGCTTACAGATGACTGAAGATATCAGTCCCTGTTTTATCAACTTCCCTTTCACTTCTCTAGCAAAATTGAGCTGGCATATAGGGGATATTCAATAAATTTCCATTATTACAGTATTAGCGTAATTTATTATTCACAAATGAGCTTCTCCGGGGAGCACAGTTACTCCAGTCTCCTATCTAACCATAATGGGGCAGTAGGCTTCAGTACTAATGAAAAGTATGGATTGGAATTATATCCTATGGGCTCCCACGTTGGTTCTGTCTAACATTCTCGGAAATAATTCTTTCTGCTTTTTATTTTAATATTGTGTTTAAACTATTTTTAAAGCCTTTTATTTTCATGGATGCTTGTCTTACTAATGCAATGCATTAAACAGTTCCTGCCTTTCTCCTCAAATCCCTCAAATCACAGGATTAACTTGTTGAATTAGAAATGCTTCACTTCCTCTGTGACTTGCAAAGTGTCTGCCCGATTACATTTGGTAAACAAAATGAATAAATCGGTATTTCAATGGTATTCTTGAATTTAATTCAACCTGGAACTAGCAAAATAAATAACTGTTTTGGAATATTATTATATATAACATATACCCACAGATGAAGAGTGTTTGGCATTAAGGTATAATATGACAGAAACGGTCAGAAACGGAAAGATTGATTCAAAGATGTTGAAGACAGTTCAATTCTAACTAACGATTGAAATCACAATTTAAAACATTCAACTTAATGTTCCTTTTAACAGCGAATTTAAAACTGCTTTAATTAGGAACAAAGCTTGGTTAACTAAAATGTTAAATGTGTTAAGTGCTATAAGTTTCAAGTGAAAATAGCACACGATTTGAATTTGCAGATATCACAGTAGGCTGCCTGTGTCTTTTCGGCTTCTTGAATGAAGGAACTCATCTTAACCCAAGAGGAACAAACCAGAAATCAGTTTGTTCTTCAAATACATTTTGGTATCAACTTATGATTGGAGACAGTAGAGCATAGTGATTAAGAAAAGTGTGGACTCTGGAATTAGACTACCTGGGTATGTGTCTGAAATCTGCAACTTCAGGTCTTACTAGAAGACCAGAGATTACTAGTCCATAGCAGGTATTAACTGTAGATGGCTCATGGAACAAATCCTGCTCATTGATTGTTCTTGTAGATAAAGATTTATTGGTACACAATGGACACCTGTTCATTTTTGTACTATGTGTGACTGCTTTTACCCTACAATAACAGAATTCAGTAGTCTCAACAGACACATTGACCCACAAAGCCTAAAATATTAATTACTTGTCCCTTTACAGAAAGAATTTGCCTAACCCTGGTTATAACAGTAATTAGATATAGGCTTGCAAGCTGAGTAAATTCAATGGTTTTGCTGGGAGGGACTTCTGTAGATTTAGTACTAAAAATGGGCAGAGTTATGTTCAAAAGGTTCATAAAAAGTAGATTATCCAAAATTCTACTTATTTATATTAAAGCTTTATTGAAGCATAATTTATATACCATAACATTCACCATGGTATGCACGTGATTTAATAATACACTGTTCCATCCTGTTTTAGAGTATTTTCATTACCCTGAAAAACTCCTTTGTACTTGTTTTCAGACAATCCAGTCTCAAACAACTACTCATCTCCTTTTGGTTTCTATAAATTTGACTTTTATAAACATTTCATATACGTGTAGTCACACAACATATCAACTTTTGTATCTGCCTTCTTTCATTTAGAATATTGTTTTTTAGGTCCATTCATGTTGAAACATTATCAGTATTTTGTTTCCTTCAATATTAAAATAGTATTTTGTTATATGGCTATACCATATTTTATTTATTCACCAGTCATGGACATTTGTATTGTTTCCAGTTTTGAGCTTTTATGAACAATGCCACTGCTGTGAATATTCAGTAACAAGTCTTTATGTAAACAATATCTTTTTTCATTTGTTTTATATAGATTCTTAAAAATATACGATCTGCTGAATTTATGCATATTTTTTCAGAAATTGCCAAACTGTCTTCCAAAGTGACTGTATCATGTTACATTCCCAGGAACAGCAAAGTATGATGGTTCCGGTTTTTCTGCTTCCCCATCAACACTTGTTATTTCCTCTTTCTGATTTTACTATTCTAGTGGATATAAAGGATATCTTGTTTTCACCTGCATTTTTTAAACAACAAATGATGTTTCATATGTTTATTACCACTCACATGTTATTTTTGGTGAAATATCTATTCAAAATCTTTGCCAACTTTAAAATTTGATACTTTGTATTTTTAAGTTATAGAATGGTTAGAGTTCCATAAATTCTAGATTCAAATATTTTATCAGATATCTAGGCTTATTTTTAACACCTCATTTCTTCAGGTCAGACACAGCCCAGAGTAGCATTATCCTTCTGATTTCTGATAGTTGGAACGTTGTGTAGACGATGTGTAGACTTTGAAATCAGACAGTCCTGGGTTCATATTTTATTCCTGCTATTACCACCTGTGTAGATTCTGACTGAGTTGAGTCTCAAAGTTTAATTTCCTTCTCTTTAAAATGGAATTAATAACACAAATATCATGTGAGAAATTAATAAGCCAGCCAGTTCAAGTCAGCAACTTACCTCAAAATGAATAGATAAAACCCAATTCCTCCCCCCTAGTACTTACATTATCTTTGGAAGAGAAAGGTGTTTAAACAGAGAATGTCATCCTGCCAGGTTCTATTTTTGAGGTATTTACAGGTTCTAACAGATACTCAAAAGAAGGAAATTTAACCCATCTAGGTGGGGTGACCAGGAAGTTCTTGGTGGCATAATATGGATACTAGACAGTGTTAAATACTGAGTGGAATGAGCCAGGAGGAGGAGAAATTCAAAGCTAACTCCAGTATGTGAGTGTCTTTCTTTACATTCCCTCTGTGTTTGATTACCAAATAAATCTTTTATATGGGATTTATAAGTGAATTATTTTTAGAGAGTATTTGTTTTCTACCCACTGACAATGAAGAGACATTCATGTCAAGGTCTTCATGGCAAATGAGGGCTAAACTTATGAATATTGGTCAGTTGCAGTAGGATTTCTGAATAATTTGATAATAAGATTCAGAATTGTTTCTGAAGGATTTGTAAATAATTACTAGAAGGGTTAGGTTGTAATTATGCATTAAAAAGAATCCAGAGGAACCCAGTTTCCCTTCTTTTCTATTTCCTTGCAATGATATAGAGCTATAAAAATGACTGAATTTTTTTGTGCAATCAGCAAAGAAAGTAAGAAAGCTAAGAAACCCTGGAAGGCATATTAAGTTTTATAGGCCAACTCACAACCACCAAATATTATTAATGAACCTTTAGAACAGCCTAGTTGTGCATGCTTTTTGTGTTAAATTGATAACAAAATGAAAGTTTAATAGGCAACGCATTAGGGGAAATTCTGGATGCCATTCGATGTCCTTTTTTTAATTCTTATTAGGAGTCTGTCTTCAAAGTGTCTTTCAGTTGGGCTTAATGTGAAAAAGAGGAGAATACTTATTTTATATGATAATGTGATATTATACAAAATGAGAATAAAAGGATGGAGGGAGTTCAAACCCGGCAAAAGCTGAGAAGAGGAAGGGTAGTAAAAAGCCAGATGGAATGTAGAGAGAAGATAAATCAGGATATGGAATGTATGAACTCTTCTTATCCAGGTAGTAATCTTTTGGAAAGGAAGCCACAGGCAATATAAAATGTGTAGGCTCTTCCAAGAGGATTTATCACCAATTACTGTGAAATGTAAAGACAAAAAAATCACCTGTAAGGGTAATGTTGGAAAACACTGTAAACTGTCAAGTGTGGAATAAAAAAAATCCAGATAAGTCTCATTCATGAATGCTTCACTCCCTCTTTAGCAGAAAATAATAGTATACATGAGCAGAAGTAGTGCTATCTACAAGCAATTTTCAAGTAAGTCAAAATTATTAGCATGATATGGGAAAGGGGTGGGAGAGAAAATGAGAATCCAAAATAAAACAAAGAGAAAATGTTAGTAGTGGAAGCTAAAACAAAGAATTTGCTGTGGGAAAAATATCTGTGAAGGTCTATAGGGAACTGAGATTTCAACTCCCAGTACAGAATAAAGCACAGCTTTGATGGTTATCAGTTTAATTTGTTCTTGAATTAAAGTAGGCTTTTCTTTCACTTGTTTCCATGGATCAACTGAACTGAGTAGCTGCTTGCTGGAGTTTCAATAGGGATATGCAGACATAACATTTAGATTAGAGTGTGTAGGCCATATTATATAAAACAAACATATTTGGCAGAAAATCTTTATTTGAACCATAAAGAACGGACGAATTTATGAGATGAATCAAAGCGACTATATAATAGTGATTTGCATACACACAGAAGTTATAACAAATGGCCTATTTTTCTTTCAAGATCTAGTTCAAAGACCTTCCCTTTATCTCCTGATCAAAATTAATCATCCTTCCTCTTCACTCTCATTGTTCTCTATTGTAACGATTATTTCATGTTCCCTTTATTATTATGTACACGCTTTGTTATAACATTTTAATATCCTTGAAGACAAGAACTATGTCTATCAGAGTTTTGTTTGACCACTACACACACATGCATCTTTCACCTAGCATATGGGGTATAATATTGTTCAGGTATCGGCAGCATGGACTCACAAAATTTTGAACGTGGCTCACCACATAAATGTTAGGTTAGATTCACTATACAAATCTTAGATAACTTACTTAGCCTTTTAAATTTTGTTTCTTGTTTTGTGAATTTGGATAATTCCTGTTGAACAAGTTGCTGCAGGGTGAATTGAGATATATTTGTCCTGCCTCTTTCAGCTGGCATAGAAAGACAACTTGAATCGTCTTAAACAAGAAAAAAAAAAAAAAAAGCAGATGGAGAAGGTGACTTTGGCTAGGGAAATGAAACTGGAAAAGCTCTCAGATCAAAGAAAGGATTCCAGCATAACAGGAAACTCCTGAGTTTTTAGGTATATTTTTTTACCCCAGAGAGATTGGGTCTAGCTCTGCAGCCCAAGCTGAAGTACATGGTAGCTCACTGCAGCCTCAAACTCTTGGGCTTAAGCAATCCTCCTACCTCAGCCTCCCAAGTAGGTGAGAATACAGGTGCACACCACCATGCCTGCTTACATTTTTTTTATTTTTAATTTAGAGATAGGGTCTTGCTATGTTGTCCAGTGTGGTCTTGAACCTCTGGCTTCAAGTGATCTTCCCACTTCAACCTTCTAACATGCTGGGATTACAGGTGTGAGCCACCACTCCCAGCTGAGACTTCAGGTATTTCTGAACTCAACTGCAGCAGCGTCATTTTCCTGAGCTCCTAATTTCCACATTTTAATAAATGTCAGTTTTATTTTCTCAGCCTTTGTATATGTGAAAGGAGGGGCTTTCAAAACAAGAAAGAATTCATTATCCCTGTAAACTCTAGCATTACAAATGCCAAGAAAGGACTTCAGTTGTCTCACTGAGGGCCCTGTGTCCACTCCTGATTATAATCTGGAAGTTACTAGAAAGAGGGAAGAAATGGATTCTTAGCAGAGAAAAGACAGTAACTAGAAAGTGCACCCTACACCAGATGCTTAGCACAATGATTACATATAGTGAAAGCTTAATAATTGGCATCTTTTTTAAAAATAATTTTCATGAACAACCAGTGAACTCTGGATAAACAATGATTTTACTATCTGCAGTGGCTTATGCAATAAGAATTTGTTATACAAATTTCTGTGGACAGGGTGAAAAAATAATTATCTGAATTATTATAGTGCAAATCTTTCCTATGTCAGTAAATTACAATATCCACCCTAAGCATAGAAGTTCAGCAATTGGTTCTCTCTAGACTATATGAAGACCCAGTACATTTCTCTCCACTTCTGTGGATACAAACCCAGACTAAGGCACTGACATGCCTCAATGGATTGCTCGTCTTCTAAATAAATTATCTGCTTTCACTTTTCTCCTTAGTTACTAATTTCACCACAGTAACCACAGTGATCTTTTAAAAGCATATCTACCCAGTCAACTCTTCTCTTTGAAATGGGTGTCGGCTCATTGCAATAAGAATTTAACCTAAATTTCTAACTAGGCTTAAATTTCTTCCACCATCCAGCCTCTGCCTCCCAGGGCATCCTCATCCCTTACTGCTCTATGTCCCTGTACGACTAGCCTTCCTTCTGTCTTTTAGGAACGCAACATACTCCCAGATCAAGATGTTGACACTGTTTTTCCTTTCCAGAACATTCTTCTTTCAGACTGTTATGAGGCTGCCTCTTTTGTGATCCTTTTTCAGATTGCTAATGAAATGCATCACCATAACCAGGAGCCTTCCCTAATATTTTTGGCTAATGTAACACACCCCCATCTCATTTCCCATTCCCTTAACTAGAATACAAACTCCCAGCAGGTAAGAATTATAGCTCTCTTGTCCACTACATTATCCCTAGGATTAATATATAGGAGGGACTTAATAATTATATGATGATAATAGACCAAGTGTGATTAAACTAGAAGAAAGAAACGTTGCCAGCTCAAAACTCCCACATTAATGGATGTTAAAACTTGGAATTAAGAAACGGTCACTGTAGGGCTTTGTTAGAGAGATAATATGACACATTGTCATTGAGATGTGAGTGGTATTGCAGACTGGATAAGTAAATGGTTACCTAATAA
The DNA here is from genome assembly GCF_000951045.1 of Mandrillus leucophaeus. Lineage (NCBI taxonomy): Eukaryota > Metazoa > Chordata > Mammalia > Primates > Cercopithecidae > Mandrillus > Mandrillus leucophaeus. Next base: position 98,877 of record NW_012105642.1, read on the forward strand.
AGTCCTGAGGGAATGGAACCCAAATTAAATATTTTTTGAGGAACAACAGAGAAATAAATGTCACATAGATTTAGGAACCTGCTCAGACTTCTTATCCTGTGATTTGCACAACCAGGAAACAGTATAAAGTAAAAGACCCCTAGGCTTTATAAAGACCACAGTACTAATATTTAAGGCAATCATGGTTCCTTAATTTTCTGGAAATGTAGACATTGAAATGGCAGAATAACAGCAGGCTTAGAGTTGGAAGACCAGACAGAGGTAGTCATGACCTTGCTGTGTGACCTTGAACAAATCCCTCTTGTCACTGAGCTCCAGTTTTCATCTCTGCAAAATGAGAGTTGGCCTAATGACACATAGAGCCTTTCCTACCCTAACATGTATAAGTCTATAGATTTCCTCACATAAGCATTCTACAAATGTAAATGAAAGGCTTACAGAGCCTTGGGAGTTTTCCTTAAAGTCTACAGGGAGTGAACACCAAGAAAAAATATATCAATTGCCAGGCAGCTTTTCCCAGGTACAAACTAGGATGGATGTGGCAGTAACCACCCTGGGACTGTCCTCTTTATTTTGTCATCTCAGTAAGGGGTAAATGAGGAATGTTAAGATGAAGCCGTGGGTGTGCGTGCTTGTGTTTTTATGCTTGTGCATTTTGTATCTTTTATTATATTGGTCTGACCTTCTTTAAAAATTAACAACAACAAAAGGCAGTTTTATTTTAGGGTTTTTTTAAAATATTGATAACAGGATCTTTGTCATAGCGCCCAAGAATCTCAACTACAACTGAAGCTGCAAAATCTTTGTCTTGTTAGCTGCAGGTATTACTATCTTAATGAGGGTTACAGATTTCTACTATAAGCCTGAAAAGAACCAGAGAGCCAGTGGAAGAGGTTACATGCTTAACTCTTAATTCTTTTATCTGTTATACTTTGAGTGCACCAAAGCAGTGAAAATTTTCCAGAGCAAACTCAGATATGCCCCAGATCTTGGAGGACAGGCTCTATCCATCAAGGATTTCAGGTTAGCTCCCAATAGCCAATGAGTGAGTCTCACAAGCAAAATGAGGAATTGCCTCTTTGAGAGAGAATTCCATAGAAAGGAGGCACTTCGTGTGGGATGAAATGAAGCTTGCTATTGGAAACGGGTCTTCATGAAGACTAGTCACTACAAAAGTTTTGGTGATATTAGAAACAGACACTTTAAAATTCCATCTTTATCAAAAATGTTTCTGCTTGCTGTCTATAGGATGGAACTGAACTAGGAAAAAACGAGAGTAAAGGCCTTATCCTAATACAATTTGCAAGCCTCACTGTTTTCACTGTTCTGTGGCCATTTCAAGACAGGTTTAAGGAAGTAGGTATAAGATGAGTAGTAAGTTTGATTCTCTGTGCAAAAGGTTAGAAGATAAAAAATACATCTATTTGCTATTAATCATTTAAATAGAGGTCCTTAATTTTTTAGCACTTAGTTGTTTTTTTACAGATATGTATGAAATGTTCGATCCTTCACGTGAAGGAAACTGGAATATTTCACCCCGAAATATACTTCTCTGGCATATTTCAAGATGGTTATTCAAAGGGGCTGCAGACCCTGGAAGAGCTCTGAAAAGCTATCTTTTTGTGGGACAGATTTTCATCTGTGGAGGAAATCTACATTAGTGAAATAAAGAACAGATGCAAACAGGCTTTCTCTGAGACTCCCCTTACCTGCCTTGTCCAGATCTAGGAAAGATTAACTCACGGGAAAAGGAGACTAAAAGTCTGACACTTTTAAAGGTCTAAGAGAGAAACTTTAACCACAGGCTACTGTTTATTCTTTCTCCTGGCAGCTGGAAGATTACCTGAGAGGTTTTCATCTGCATAACAAGACAGCCTTCGCTTGGCATGCCTTCCTCCCCTCACTCTTCCAGAACCTGTGATGCCCCCTCCCACTGGGAAACCCCAATCTCCTATTCCTTCTGTAGCCTCAGGATGACATAAAACCTTCAACCATCTGGCTCCACCTTTGAGTCTCATACATTGCACATGGCTCCTGTGCTTATGCACATAACAAACTTTGTATTGTATGCATTTTTTTCTTTTCATCTGTCTATTGTCAATTCATCTCAATAGACTTAGACCTGAACCTTCATAGAGAAAGTTCGAACTTTTCTAAACATAAAAATAATAAATAGACACACACACACACACACACACACACACACACACACACACACACACTTCTTATTATTTGGACAGAGGAAAATAATACCAAAAGAAATCTCCTACTAAGGAGAATGCAAGGAGGGTTAAAAGATTGTTATTGAATATTATAAACATAAAAATGTTGCAGAATCCCAAAATCTAGTTTTGAATACCCAGTACATAGTAAGCCAAACACTGACACATCAGCACTTAGGGGCAGAGACTTATTTGATTTTTCCAAAGCAAGAAAGTAGGAGAGACAAATATCACAAATTCAACCTGCCTTTGAACATAACTGGGAGCTTTTATGAGTAAGGTAGGTATGTGGGAGGTGAGATCCCCAGATGATAAAGCTGTTTTCTTCCCTCAGCCTGATCAAACTCCTGGATGCCATCAAGGAGGTTTGCAGGACCTTAGGATCATTGTTCTTTAAAGAAAAACAAGTTCATTAATCTTGCAGGCAGCCCTCCGGGGTTAGGATATGAAGTTAATCAATTACTAGTGACTCCCCTCTACAGAAATGACTATGAGCAATAAGCGCGTGTGGAGGGAGAAAAGGACAAAGAGAAAGGAAGGTAAACAAAACAAACACCTTAACATTTTTATAATACAGGCTTGGTTACAAAAAGAGAAGAAATTCATTCTGATTCAAGTAATCTAGACATGTAGAAAGGTTCAGTTGAAGTAAGGATATCACTTAGGAGTAAACCTTTCATGAATGGCCATTGGGTTGTAAGCATATGCAAAAGGCTAGAAACAGCAGGTACTATTTGAAAAGAAGTAGGCAATCTCATGTGACAGAGGTATAGATAAGTGAAAATGTGATTGAGAATATAGCTGGTTGTGGCCAGCATTGGGGTTATGAATTTAACCTCATAAGAATATAAACCCCTCCCAGCACTTTGGGAGGCCAAGGTGGGTGGATCACCTCAGGTCAGGAGTTCGAGACCAGCCTGGTCAACATGGAGAAACCCTGTCTTTACTGAAAAAAATACAAAAATTAGCCAGGTGTGGTGGCACATGCCTGTAATCCCAGCTACTCAGGAGGCTGAGGTGAGAGGATTGCTAGAACCTGGGAGGCAGAGGTTGCAGTGAGCCGAGATCAAGCCATTGCATTCCAGCCTGGGCAACAAGAGTGAAACTCTGTCTCAAAAAACAAAACAAAACAAACAAACAAAAAGAATATAAACTCTTTGTTATAGTATCCAGTACGGTACCCTTTACCAACTCAAGGATGAGTATCAAGGATCAGTTCAAATCCTATACCTTTAATAAAGCCTTTCTAATTATTGTAGCTTACAATGATATCTCTCTACTATAACAATCTTTATTAGCTAATACAGATTTTCCCCTTAATTACAATCCATTTTGTCTTAATTTCTACCTGCTTCATTTGTGTTCATCATGTATCTCACAAGATACTTAGAACTCTTTGATGACTAATTTTATAGTAAAAAATGGTCTGATACAGTTTTAGGTACTAAGTTAGCACTAAATAAACACAATACTGACTACTGTAAAGTGAGGGGGAAAATTATAATCCAAAATCAAAACAATTACAGTCACAACCTCATGTGCTTTGCTTAATTCACAGGACAGATACGGATCCTGTCCAACAACAAGAAGGGAACTTGCATAAAGGGTTTACTTTATGTACACTTCAGTCATATTCACCCTGCTGTGTGGTCAAAAATTCATATTATCAAGAGTGCCAACAATGCATCAAATGTGCTGTTAATTTCACTCCCAGCAGAGGTTCTGCACTTTGATGAGAACCACTTAAATTTAATAGAGAAGCAAGCTGCCCTCTGCCTAGTCTCAAACAGGAAAGTGACCCAAAAGCCAGGAGACAGATTTATGTGACATGCACAGAATGTGATGTGTGCCTCTTGGCCCACAGAGCAGATTTTTGGCCAGAGCTTGATGAGTAGAAATGGCAGTCTGGAGACAGAACCTCTGGTGTGGTGTGCACGAGTAGGCAGGCTTGTTTCTTTCATGCATGGCCCAGAAAAAGTATAACCCTCATTTTAGAGAGCTGATAAAAGAGTAAAAAAAAAATTATCCAATAGAGCAGCTCTATGCAGACACCAACACAACCAGCAGACCTGGAGGGAGTGTGCAGCCTGCCAAGACGATTGTCAGAAATGGTTGCCAGAGTCAGATGCTATGGATATAGGAATATTGTCTGTAGCTTGGCGTTTGGAACCTACACTAAGTTCAAAGACAAGCAGCAATGACTGATCCCATTCCCAGGGGAACACACAAGCTATATTATCTATAATTTATTTGACTTTAAAGGCAATCTTTGATTTTGAGGACATACACAAGGAATGATGTTTCCTCTGTAACAGAAATTGCCTTAGAGTGTGTGTGCTCTGAATCTCTCTAAAGATGAGCATGAAGATTGAAATGAAAGAGGGTGTTCATCATGAATTGTCTTGATTAGGTAAATTCTGATTATATTTGAGTCAAGCCATGGCAGTATAAGCATAACTCTAAAGCAACAAGCCTAATTGGTTCAACAGAGGTATGAAAACTGGAGCAGAATTGTCGATCGCTGTGCCTAACTGATGGAACAATAGAGCCACCCCAAAAATAGTTGGGAAACTTAGAAAGTAATCTGTCAAAGTCTGCACGGCAGTTGTTGAAATGCTTGTCCCCAAATTGTAACCAGAGTGAGGATGGGTTAGATAAGTGATGATGGCTGGAACTTTGTCTCAGATCAAAATTTAAGACTATACTCATCTAGCTAATATCCTCCAGTAGTGTATTAGGCTGTTTTAAAGACAATCAGATTATTGATGTAAATGCAATTGAAAGGGATGTAATCTTTATTTATGTCTTGCAAAGTACATATTCTCTCTCTCTCTCTCTCTCTGTGTGTGTGTGTGTGTGTGTTTAGGGAGTGTAATTATTAAAGTAAGCAATATAGCAACAAAATCACCCCAAGTTTTAGCATATATACACAACGTATCAGTGTTAGATATATAGCAATTGCGTAGTCTAATAATTATCCAATAGGATACCTTTACTCTAGGAGATGAAGTTTGAATAATTGCATGCACAGCTTATGTCTGGTAACAACTTTAGTTGCTATAATCAGAAGTATCCTTAAAAGAATGAGGTCATACACAAATGCAATCATAACACCTGCTATACTATGCTTTTATGACTCAAATATGTTGGGAGGTACGTCAAACCTTAGATCATTAATGTGTTTTAGCAGTGATTACTTAGCAGCAAGAATTAGGCACATTTATAACTACCAATTATTCAGGGAGCTAGTGTGTTATCATTGCAGATAACTTTTAGTCTATTCAAAAATTACAAAGTTTCATTTGTTATTTTACATAGAAAGAAACTGATACCTAGAGAAGTTACATAATCAGCCTAGTAAAATGTTATTGATAAACAGTGTTCCTGGGTGTTACATAATGCTCCAGTTGATACTAAAGGTTCATCTTTTTTGTTCCTCTTTATTCTCTGATTCATATCTATGTGTCTTTGATTCATGCCTATGTTTCCTAATGACATGGGAAGTGGGATGGAGTTTTTAGGAAGAAGGAAATGCATACTGATGGGGAATGTGACAAAGGTACCAAAGATTGCATGCATCTATGTTAAGATTCTGTCTAATAATGTAAATGAATGACTTACACATGTATATGTTTTATAGTTTGTGATGGGTTTTATATATATTTCCTTACACAGTGACACTGCGAATTGCTCTATTTTACATTTTACAAATGTTGAAACTGCAGAGCTCAGAAAAGTTATGTGGCTTGCCTAAGGCCAAACAACGTAGTATACAGTAGAGCTGGGTCTTAAGCCCAGATTTTCTGAGTCAAAATCTAGTTCTTTCCATTACAGCATTCTTATAAATCCTCAGAACATAACTGTTCCCCTAATGTGGGCCTTGGATATATGGTATGAAATCACTTCAGATGACATGTTTAGTTTGTTTGAAAACCATTACAAAGATAAGCGTAAATATCTTATCAAGCATCTTATTGTTTGTTGTCATTTTTTGGCATAAGTGAAATTGGATCTATAGGCATTTGGATTCAGACTGTCGATAACTTCCTTCAGAAGACATTGTAATTGACTCTTTCCTGCATCTTGTTATCAATGTTAATAATATATGCCACTCCAACATAATGTACAAGTTTACTGAGTTCAATGGGATATTCCTGCGTCATCAAACTTCAAAATTGGAGTATTGCTATGAGAAGCATTCATGCTATATTGCTAGCAAGTATAAGGTTTTATAAAGTTCTTGCTTATATATTTATAGAAACTGTGAGTTCTAACCAAATTATGACTGACACACCTTTTACTGTATCAGACCCAGTTGTCTTCTTTTCCAAGGCAAAACACATTTAAGGAGAATTTGGAGGCAGCATCATTGAAGAATAAGGTTTTGTTTGTACTCTGCATTAATGCAGACAGCACATAGAGTTGAATTCCATTATGAATGCAACCATTTATATCCAATATCCATTATCATTAATGGACAGATTTTCTTGTGACTCCAGTGTGGAATCCATAAAGGATATAAATTTAATAGCAAACCAAGTCATCATGTTCAACCACGAAACAACTGAGAAAGAAGGGGGTGAGGGTTGCGTTTTCTATTCCAAGATACCTGTCTTTAGGATTCTAAAATACAGATAGTATGTGCCTATCAGAATGCATGTGTGTACACTCCAAATTCTGTCTTATTGCTCAAACTGGTTTGTTCTATGATTTGGAATAGGTCACTTTACCTTTCTTTAGTGTCATTTTATCCCTTCATAGTACTTACTATTTTCAAAAACGCAATTCTGACTTAAATGAAATGTATAGTCAGAGATAAACAATATAACAAATATTTCTAGTGCTGAATCTTTTTTATCATGTAGAAATGTAACAACTTGATTCCTGCTTTTTAAAAATTTTAAAAATTCCATTTTCTCAATTGCAACATTGCTCAAAATAGAAAGATGAACAGAGCTCTTGCGGTGATTTTCATTCCAACTGACTATCCAACTAGGGAAGGATTCAGATATTATGCAAAAAAGGAGGAAAGACACTTATTTTGATTATTAATTTCTACTTTGAACAGTTAGTATTTTTAGCCATGCAAGATTTAGTGGGAAATCTAAAAGTTCTTAGAAGGATAATACCACTATGTATAATCAAAACACTGTTGTGAAATAAAAATTTATTTTCCTCTTTTTTAAAAACCTTGAAAAGTTAAAAAATCATATTAATTGAAAGAGAACAACAGTCTACAGTCAAAGCCGTCATGGAGCTACATTAATGATACACAATCTGTGAGCTATCTGAAGACTGTAAACACACTAATATTTCAAGAAGTATAGGATGAATCACCCATTTAGAAACATTGAAGAGAAGATGAAGAAGTTCGGAGTGAGTTGTGAAGCAATGAATAAGGATGTATTACACACCAGGAAGCCATCAATATTTGTTTATTATGTCAGGGTAAGGAATAAATCTGTTAGCTAATTTGTATTCTTCACAGTTAATTCCAGTGTTTCTGCTTGAGCATTTTTGTTTCAGAATGAGTGATGCACAGCTGTTTAATGGTGCCATCAAGAACTCACAAAGTCATGGTCCCTTGGAGATAGAAAGGAATTGTAAAGTATGATATCAAACCACAAATAATGAAGCACTATTACCTTACAACATCCTATACTTCTCCTTTGCGTTCTCTTTCTCTTGTTTCTCCCTGCCTCACTCTCTTCCTTCCTCTTAATATAATTGGATTTGTTAACATTCTCTTCATTTTAAAAAATACATCTACTCAGAAGAGGAGCAAAACAACTACTAGTTTAAATGATCAAAGGATTAGTTTTGTTGCAACTGCAAGCTTTTTGGAAAAGATTTTTTTTTTAACTCAGTTTGCTTCAGTAATGTCTTTGTCAATAAAATTAAATACAGAAATTAAACAATTTCATATGTAGAAAGACCTACGCTTACAAATTGCTCTTATGTAAGTCGCTATATATATTATAGCTTATGTTTATATATGTACCTATATTAAAGTAGATGTTTCTTAAAAATTATTTATTTCACTTAGATATTAATTGCTATCCATCATTTGTGTTCTGCAATGCCACATGCTTTGCCTTCTTTTCTGATTTTGCTACCCTACGGACAACATTTACACTTGCTGCCTTATCTTACTTTAAAGGAAAATTGAAATCCTTGACTCTGCCTGAAATTATGAGAGGAAAGTGACAAAACTGGACTTGTGCTCTCAAACTCTTGTTAAATGAGGTTGAAGTTTGCTCAGTCCAGTGTCACAGAAAGTTCCAGATGAGAATTCTATTCTAGTGATTACAGTCCTGTACATGTATTTATTGTAGATGTAAAAGCTGAGATACCTACAGCCTTGTTTTTGTGATTGCTTTCCTTGCTGGTAAACTAAAGAATAAATTAGTGTCTATCTACCAGTAGTTTCAAAGTCTTAGAAAACTGGAGAACAAATAATCTAAGAAATATTTGATGTCCTCTCCTACTAAAAAAAAAAAAAAAAAAATCCTTCTTCACCAAATCGACTACAAGCAATTTCAAAATCACATGGCTATACTGCTAGGCCAGTCATCAGGAGCTTGTCTTCTCTTCAAATATGCAATTCTATGTATGATACTCACATTTCTCTCCTACCTAATATATTTGATGACAATTTCTTTCACTCTGATTGCTTTTATGTTCTTGGTGTTATGTTAACATCAATAAATATCAAAAGACCTAATATTGTAAGAAAAAAATATATATTTTCTCAAGTTATACTTAAACCTACGTATAAGGATATGCCTTTTCAAATATGTATATAGTATATATAATATGAGTGGGTCCACATGTATTTGCACTTATAAAATATAAAACACTGGTTATTAATAAAAAATTTAACCAATTACATTGATATTTGTTTACCTAATCTGAAACATCTGTCCATTTGACAAGATCCAGATGATGGAATGAATATATTTTTAAATTTTTGTGGGTATATACATGACTAGTGCAATTGGTGGAATAAAGAAAATGTAAGCACATATAATAATTTTTATTATCTGGGTGTTAAATATTGCTATTTAAAGATATAGATGAAAGGGTCATATTTTCCAGGGTATATATTTTCCCCCAGTAGTAACATATTAAAACTATATAAGTCAACTATTTGTTGTCTTTTTTGTTTAGAGGGCAGGTGGCAAAAGGAACACTTTTATAAATGCTGAGTTAAGAACACAGCACGTTATTTCGTAAGTCTCTAAATTGTGCCAACAATGAAATAAAAATCTCAATTTTTATTTGTTTGTTCACTAAAGAATTACAAAGTCTTCAGAGGAGAATTGTTTCCAGAATCATTCCTATGAATGTAAAGAAGGTCATAAAGGCTTTGTGTTGACTCTCACTTCTGGTTTTCCATTAATCATCTGGTTCTATAACATCCAGTTTGCAATACTATGAATTTAATCCCTGATTCACTTTGAAGGGCTAAAGTTATGTCTTAGAAAATTGCACATCTGAGGCAAATGATGAAATGTGTAATTAAATGAGAAATAATATACTTTGTAGGAAATACTACATGTTGTAAACTTGTTTCATACACAAAGGATTTAAAGAACTTCCCTTTCCCCAAAAACGTTAATTTTAGAAATTTGCATTCTAACCACAGATGCTTAAAGAGAGGTTTTACACTGTCCTTGGTCCTGAGCAAAACCCTAGTATATTCTGTCAACCAACTGTGCATACTAGGTAGCTTACAGATCAGTAGTCTAATTTTTCTCATGCAGTAGCATTAGAGTTGACATACCTGTGCAGTTTGCTTTATGTCTGCCTTCCTACAGCTACTCAGACATGGTTTTTTCCTTCAAAGCTTCAGTTATGTATTTAGCATAAAGTGTACAAGACTCAGAGAATAGAGAGTCAAATGTGTTATAAAGACTCAGCACTTACATGTGTGTAGTAACATCTCTATCAGGAAGCCAGTGTCTGAGAATTAACACAATTCTTTCTCCTATTAACTCTGGCACCTGCTTGAGATCCAGAAAATGAGAGATTGTTGTTCTTCTGTAGCTTTTTAGAGAAGGGGTCTGCAGTTCTTGGAGTTCTAAGTTTCCCAATGCAGCTCAACAATTTGACTTAGCTTGGAAGTCAAACAAAAAGGAAAATGTGCAAAACCTTTTAGTTATATCGAGAGAGGTAGAGAGAGCCCCCATAGTTGATTCCTGTTCGGGATACATTGTGAAGGCCAACATGGTGTGTATGAAATGACAGAGATGGAGAATTATTGGAAACATTAGTAAACTAGAAGTGAAAAACTTTGTACAATTATTCTTAACATATTATTTATATTCAGAAACAATTCTAAGAATGATAAATAGATGCTCTTACTTAGTAAAGTTGATTTTCATCTGTGTTACTTAACAAAAGAATAAAGAAAAATTCTCAGGGAGCTTTACTGCAAATTCAATTAACATTTATATTACTATGTTACTGTTGATAATTTAAATTAGATAATTGTGATATTAATCATTGAATACCTACTCTGTTCTAGACACTATGCTGGGAACTGGAGAAACAATGCTATTAGCTGAATATGTCCACTAAAGTTCATGTGTTGGAAAGCTAATCCTCAATGCAACAGTTTTGAGAGATGAGTCCTAGTAAGAGGTGATTAGGACATGAGTATTCTGTCTCATGATGGATTTATGTTCTTATTGCAGAGGGGCTTAGTTATTATGAGAGTGACTTTTGTTATAAAAGGCAGTTTGGACCCCTCTTGCTCTCTCTCTCTTGCCTTGAGGAGCCTTCTGACATGTTATGATGCCACAAGAAGGCCCTCACCAGATGCTGACACCTTGGAGGTTGAACTTTCAAACCTCCAGAACTGTGAGAAATAAGTTTATTTTCTTTATAAATTAACTGTTCTTAGGTATTCTGTTATAGTAGCACAAAACAGACTAAGATGGAAAATTGATACTGAAAAGTAGGGTTGTTACTACAATAAATTCCTGAAAATCTGAAAGTAGCTATGGAACTGGGTAAACAATGGTAGAGGCTGAAAGAATTTGAAGGAGTGGACTATGAAATGCCTAGTTTGCCATGAATTAAATGTTAAGGGCAGTTTTGGTCAGAGCTCAGAAGACAAAAAATGCACAGAAAGTTTGGAACTTCTTCGAAATTACTTAAGTGGTCATGATCAGAATGCTGGTAGAAATATGGTTGGTAAAGCTTTCATGAGGTCTCAGACAGTAGCAAGGAACAAGGTATTGGAAATTGGAATAGAGGCCATCCTTGTTAGAAAGTGGCAAAGAATTTGGCTGAATTACTTCCCTGATCTAGGGCTTTAAGGATGGCAGAATTCAAGGGCAATGAACTAGGATATACAACAGAAGAAGAACTATCTAAGCAGCAAAGCAGTCAAGATGCTTCATAGCTTCTTTTGCCTACTTACAGTAAAATTAGAGAAAAGAAGAAAAGATTCAAAGATGGAATTCATAATTAAGAGAAGCAGATTTGGAAAACTTTCAGCCTGGCTATGTAAAGTATTTAAGAAAAAAAAAAAAAAACATGTTTGAGAGAGAAGTCTAACGGCATGGGCTAGCAAGCCTTGGCTATGGACAGAATGGAGCTAGGTTCTATTCATTAAGAAAATGCGACAGTGACCCTGAAGGCATTTCAGACATCTCCAAGCCAAGCCAGCATCTTGAGTACAAGATTTCCAGAGAAGCACTCACAGGACGTTAGTATCTGCTGCCCAAGGCTACCTAAGGACTTGGCTTCCAGCATTTGGGTGCAGTGTTTCTCACCAGCCACAGCTCAAGCCGACCCAGGTGAGGCTTATGACACAGTTCCAGAAGGTGGAAGTGTTAAGCCTTGGTAGTATTGATGTGATGCTGAAGAGAATAAACTTGTTATAAAAACTAGATTGGCCTCTTCGTGTTCTCTGTGGTCATGAGGGTCCTGCTGCCATGTTATGATGCAGGAAGAAGGCCCTCATCAGAGGCCTGTGTCTTGATATTGGACTTCCCAGGCCCCAGAACTGTGAGAAATAAATTTCTCTTCTTTTTAAATCACCCAATCTCAGATATTTTGTCACAATAACGCAAAACTAAGATACATAACAATTGGTGAACTTGCAATCCAGCTAAAGTTGTAAGATCAAATATGACTCCAAGTTTTGTGATAAATGAAGGGAAAATGCAAGTGATGCTCATATTTTTATTATGGAAACATTCAAATGAACATAAAAATGGAGTGAAGAGCATATTGAACTCTTAGATGTACCTATGATCTAACTTCAACAGTTATCAATGGATGGCAGATTCTCATGTGTATTTTTTCTCAAACCTTAATTTCCCCCTTACTCCCGAAATAAAATACTAGATACCATAGTATTTCATCCACTAAAAATATGTTTGTCTACAATACAAGTCCCTTTTTAGAAAGCACAGTGCCTATTAAAATATCATGCTTGAGAAAACTAGTAGCATTATTTACTTAATATCAGCTAATAACATATCAATGATCATATTTCCCTGATTGCCTAAAACATTTTGGCTTAGTCATTTTTGCGAGGCTATCTAAATCAGGCCAAAATAAACTCTTCATATGACGTTTAATTGATTGATAGGCTTTTCTTATCATTTTACATGAAAATTTTAAACCTACAAAGACAAAAAAAAAAAAAAACCCTACAAATTACACCAAACCCATATTTATCAACTAGGTTAAACCATATATTATTATACTTGTTCTACCACACATCTGTTTACCTATCTATTCCTCCTCTCAATCACTAATCTATCTTAATTTTTGGAGCTTTCCAAAACTATGTGACTGGAATTTCAGACATGAGAAGAGTAATTAGAGATGGGTGCAGCTGGAGTAGATTGAGGTCAAATCATGAAAAGCCTGATTTTTGGGGTTAAGAAGTCAGACTTTACCTTATATTATTGTGTGGAAGACAGAAAATAAACTAGATAAATAAGTAAGAAAGGTATGTTATATAGTGGACAAGGAAAAATGTTAAAAGGAGAATTGGAAGCAAGAACAGTTAGAAGGTAGCAAGATTTGCAATTTTAAGCGAGTGGATAGTGTACATCCCACTAAGAAGATGACATTTGAATAAAGACTTGAAGTGAGTGAGCAAGTAAGCCATGTGGATACCTGGGGAATGAAGATTCCAAGAGAGGGAAGGGAATAGTGAGTGCAGGCCCCAAAGCTATGATAAATTGACATTTAAAAAATCATTTTAATGAAGTATAATTGTACAAACATTATAAGGATTTTATGAGAGTAATAATGTAACAATAGAATAAAAAGTCACCCATAATTCTGCTATTGCTGGAAAACAAACTATTTTCATGTTCAGTTTCTTAGACTTTTATTTTTTCTCTGCATCCACGTTCACCTAAAATTGCTCTTATGAAAAAAATTATTTATACATACATATATAATTTTGGATGTTAATATTTTTATTATTTTTATTATTTTGAAACAGAGTCTTGCTCTTTCACCCAGGCTGGAGTACAGTGGCATTATCTCGGCACACTGCAACCTCTGCCTTCCAGGCTGAAGTGGTTTTCCTGTGTCAGCCTCCTGAGTAACTGGGACTACAGGCATGTGCCACCATACTCGACTAATTTTTTCCAATTTTTAGTAGAGACAAGGTTTTGCCATGTTAGCCAGGTTAGTTTTGAACTCCTGGCCTCAGGTGATCTGCCCGCCTCGGCCTCCCAAAGTGCTGGAATTACAGGTGTGAGGCACGCTCCCAGCATGGACGTTAATTTTGTATAAATGTTTTCTGTGTTATTATATAGCCTACTGTCTATTATTTTAATGCATGTCTACTTTTTCAACAAATAAAACACCATGAAATCTTTCACCTAGCAATTCTGCTGTTGTTAAATATTTAAGTGGTGCATCTTTATTTTTCTTAAAAATTATAGCAATAAATGTTTTTGTAGTTGATTGCTTTTTTTTTTTTTTTGACAGTCTCGCTCTGTCACCAGGCTGGAGTGCAGTGGCACGATCTTGGCTCACTGCAACCTCTGCCTCCCAGGTTCAAGTGATTCTCCTGCCTCAGCCTTCTGAGTAGCTGGGACTACAGGTGTGCACCACCATGACCAGCTAATTTTTGTAGTTTTAGTAGAGATGGGGTTTCACCATGTTGGCCAGATGGTCTTGATCTCTTGACCTCATGATCCACCTGCCTCAGCCTCCCAAAGTGCAGGGATTACAGGCGTGAGCCACTGTGCCCAGCCGTTAATTGCTTTTAAAAAAAAATTTATTATGACTACCTATTGGGTACAATGTACACTACTAGGGTGACAGGTGCACTAAAATCTCAGACTTTACCACTATATAATTCATCCATGTAACCAAAAACCACTTGTACTCCAAAACCCATTGAAGTTTTTTAATTTAATAAATTATATTATGTATATTTAAGGTAGACAATATGATGTTATGGAATACATATAGATAATAAAATGGTTATTATAGTAGCAAATTAACATATCCATAATCTTACATAGTTATCTATTTTTTTGTGTGTGTGTGTGGCAAGGGCAGCTAAACTCTACTCATTTAGCTAGAGTCCCTTTCAAATCTTTATTTAAGAAAAAATTCAAAAATGGAATTATGGTATCAAAGGGTGAACATTTCAATGATTTTGCTTTCCCAAAGGGTTATGTTAAATTGTACTTCAAACTAACAGTATGTGGTTTTACCAACTTCACAAATAGGAGTAATTAAGAATTAGAGGATGTATTTTGATCACTTAAATTATGAAATGGAATTGTATAGTGTTATTTTGCATTTTTATTATTAGCAAATATTAATATTGTGCCATGTGTTTCTTTGATAGTTAGATCTGTTAATATGCTGATTGCAGGTTTTAGACTTTTTTCATAATTTTTTTTAATTTTAAGTATTCCACAAATGTTATCTCTCGGGTCCTAGGTCTTAGGTTATTTTTCATAGTTTGATTTTATATTTTAAGCATCCTACACATGTTGTTTCTCAGGAAAACTTACAGCCCACTGTTCTTTTGAAAATACAAGCAAACGTCTGTAATATACACATGAAAATTTAAATAATTACTATTAAGTTATTCAAATGTTTCCATTTTTTCTGATTATAAAAGAAATGCTTGTTTAGTTTTTTTTACTTTCAATTTGAAAATTAAAAGGCAAGAAAATAAAAAAATCAGTTCTATTTCTATATCAGAAGTAAATGGGACAGCCAGACTTATCTCCCTTCTTTTCCAGTCCCTTATCTCCTTCGTCTCTTTAATCAAATAAAAGTGCATATGCAGACTGGGCAGTGATGTTAGAGGACAATAATGTTTTTATTAACATATAGGAAACAGGAAGAATAGTATTCTGTTAGTAGATAAAACAGAGCAGAGGGTATCCCTCCACAGCAGGGTAGGAATGTACCGCAGTGAAAATGGGGGCCATTGTCTACCTGGCAAAACACTAAAAGTTCCCAAGACAAAAATCAGTGACTATTGAGCAAAGTGAGTTCTGGAGCAGTATTTAGGGAGTTGCATTAAATGGCTCTCACCGGAACAGCTGCATCTGCTCATCTTGTCTTATGTTTCCTCGAGGCATGGACACAACATCTATTTATTTATTTTTCACCACTCTTCCCCACAGTGCAAACTCTATCAGAACAGGGACATCCTCCATTCTGTTCCAGTGCCTAAGACAGTGTTTGGCCCACAGGAGGTCCTCAAGATGTGCTGTGTCAATGAGCCCAATCCAAAAATCTTCCCCACATCTTTCAAGTGGTCAAAGTCCCTCTGCTCCTTGATCTGTATTTCAATGTTCTACTCTTCGTGTTTCCAATTAAATCCATAGATCCTGGGTTCTTTTTGGTAATTCTTTCTAGGGAGACTGTCATACCTCTATTTCCATGACGTTTTGTTGTTCGTCTTTTCCAGATTCATCAAAGGCGTTTAGTAGGTCATACAAGGAGGTTCATCAAGGCTGTCAGCCAAGTGTAATTTTGATCCAAACATGTTATGTTTTAATAATTCAAAATTGTATTCTTGGCCTCTCTGGCTACATGAGAATGCGTCATATTTAATTGCATATGCCTTTTGCTTCAGTAGAATGGGGCCTGGAGGACCTCTGTAAAATTCTTCAGTTACAAACATTTTCCCAACTACTTTAATGGGATGTACCTTTCTGGCCTCGTGCACTTTTTTGTTGTTGTTTTTAAACACAACAAAGTGGCAGTTTTGCTTCTGGCCACACTATAACCATTCCTGAACACTGATCTAACTTCAAAAGCAGGAAAAAGTGTGCTGTGCTTTTGAAGTTGGGCAGAGAATGCACATAAACATATCCTAAGAGAGTACCATTTCGAAAAAGCCGTTTCCTATTAAGCAGTTTCAAATTTTCTTTTATTTCTGTTTTCATTTAAAAAAATTAGTCAATGTTCTCTTTCAGTTTTGCTTCTACCTAGTTTATCATATTGGTGAACTTTTGATCTTAAAGTTTTGTTTATCTACATTTATTCCAACATTTTTGTTTTGCTTTGTTTTATATCATGTTGCCAAAACATTTCTGCTGCTATATTCCTAAAAGTGGTTCTAAATGAGAAGCTCTCAATAATGTTTGTTTAACTGTTCAATCTTCATTTAGACTCTGGATAGCAGCCCTACTGGAGGCCTGGTATAGAGCAAGAGGGAATCATGCATCTGATTTAAGATTTTTAATAAAAAGTGAACGTTTAAAGTAATTTGCTAACAAAGGAAAGTGGCAGAGAAAAGAGCAACCCAATGAAATTCCTGTTATGGTGAATACAGAATTATGACAGTGAACAGGCGTAAAGGGAGCGGTGTATCTCATACTACATTAAATCTGCTAGGGACAGACACTAAAAATTGGTTCAGAAAATCTAGTACATGGAATCTTCACAACAGAAACTGAAGTTGTGATATGAAATCATTCCACTACTGTGATAAATGGAAAGAGTCAACTAGACAATTGAAGCTCAACATCTTTTACAAATAATTGTTTAGTTTGGATTTTAGTCAGTGAATATTAGACATCTTCTGTCTGAATTTTTTTGTTCTACAAACTTCACCTCAGATCATTCTAACAATAATACTGGAAACTACATAGTATTTCCCTTTTACATAAAAGAAATCAAAGCTCAGAAATTTTAAATAACTTGCAAACATTACACAGCTAGTAATTGTTCAAGCTGGAGTTTTATTACCAGATGGTCTGATTCTAAATGCAGTGTTCTTTTCATAATATACCACTTTCCCTTTTGGACCTACAGTGGCCAAAGTAAATGAAAAATAGCCAGATAGACATTGTTTGCTTCATAGAAATACTCATGTAGATCAGAATCATGATAAGCAGCGGTCATGAAGTAGATAAGGAAAGTCAACAAAATATTTTCTGACTTCAGAAAGGAAAAGTGTGCCTCAAAACAAAATTTATAAATGCCACATATATTCTTATCTAGCCAGTTCTGTTCAGCTATTCCTGATTTAAACATTTTTCCCATCTTTCTGGTTTCAGATGAGACATTAAACAAAGTCAAATTAAATGAGAGCAAGTTTCTTTTGTTGTAACAAGATTATGTACATATACATATGAATGCAGCTATCAGCACAGACTTTTTAAAGAATTTTGATATTCAAATTCTTCTCTTTCAAATATTTCATTCAAAGCAGAACATGGAAATATACCAGAAAACAATAGGATAGAAAAATATCATTCTATTTGTAAGTTACATGTAATTACTCTTTTGTTTTGCTAAGTCATCTCTAGCCTGAAAAGTGATTACTCTTATTAAGCATGTGGATGGAATATATTGATAAGTATATAAAATACAAATCATGGAAATATGTATTTCTTTGATATTTTTATATGAGATACTTTAAGTTTTTAAATTTCATTTTACAAATACATCTGTATTTAGATCAGGCCAGTGCAAGGAGGTATAAATATTTTCTTTACTAAACAATTTGATGATTGTACTATAATCTCATCAGATTGCTTTTTTTTCTTTATCTCTCTCTCTCCCTCCCTCCCTCCCTTGTTCTTGTTTTTAAAAGGGCCACTATGAGCCAAAGAGAGAAGAAAATATTTGCTTTGTGCCTTGCACTATTTTTCATGCACTTTTCAGGTTATATTGTGGTATTGCTGTCACCAAGAGGAAGCAAAGACCTCCTTTTCCTGCTGTCAAAATTTCGTGCATTCAAAATGAATTGTATCTAAAAGTTCTCTCTTCCTAATCGAGTATACTTCTCCTTCACTGTTTTAACCAAATAGTTTTTTATCTGTAGTCGTTAAATCCAGTGTATACTGAAAAATGCATTCTTGAATCTGATCCTTGCTCTTGTAGAATCTCTCTTTTGAGCAGTTACTTATGCTCTAAATTATTATCTTCACAATGATGGAATTTTACAGCATACTATGAGTAACTACTGGCATATGTTCTTTGTCATATTTGAGGATGACAACCATCATTGGATTCATTAGTAGAATGCATACTGTGTAGAAAGGAAATGTAACAGCAAAGGAGTACACAAATGCTAGTGTCAGACTATTTGGGTTTCATATTTCCGTCACTTACTAGCTGTAGGAAAACCAGTGCAGTTCTCTGTGCCTTAATTTAATCAACTGTGAAATATACCCACCTTGGGTCAATTTATGGAATCAATGACTTAATTTGACATAAAAGAGTTCCATAAATATTAACTATTTAATTATAATAATGCTGATACAATTATTATTTTATTAATATTTTATTGGACTTTTTTCTTGATATACTGATGATTTTCCTATGAGTTTTGCAGCCTCCACTATTATCCTACATTTTACTAAATTCATAAAATCTGACAGCAGCTTGCTAGTGTTAAACATATTATCTGTTGCCCCTGGGATCTTATGAGAGAATGGCCTTGACCTCATTAAAATGAGGTCATAAAATGAGATAGGTCCAAGTCAGTTGGTGACTGCTCTTACTGGAGTAATTATACTATATGATTCTTAGCTTGTCTTTGGTCTAAGAGGATAACAATGGTACCTGTTTGTATAGCACCAACACACTATCATCCTGCAACTCGAATTTAAAGCTATAATTGATTATAATTATTCTTTGAAATGGTAAAATGTTTAATTTCATTTACATTCCATTAGTGTCATTATCACTCATGTCACTAATTGAGCAAAACTTTATTGTTTTGTAACTTGGAAAAGTAATATTTTTAGGAATGGAAAAGTAAAGGAATTACATTAATTCTTTAAATTAATTAATTTGTTTAGAGAGAGAGCTTCCTTTGATGCTCAAAGAAAATGAGTAATCATTTGTTTCCTGTGTGTGTTGTTTACTGGACCCCTTTCTGTTAGTGTTTTTAATAATTGGGAGTAAAGGATAGTCTAATTCACTGTACATTACTGAAGAAGTCCCCTGCATATCCAACTGCGAACTGTTGATAAGTCACGATATTGGCATAAAGAAGTAGGTATGACTGCACATATGTGATTTATACATCTATTTCTGTGTTTTCTCCTGCCATCTGTACAGTAGCAGGGAAGCTGAACCACATGCCTCAATTTATTTAATGACCGTACTTAACTCCCACATTGTTCCCAGGATGCAATAAAAGTATATTAATGATTACAAGGAAAACATTAATAAAGAAGTAAATCAGAGAGCTTGTGGGTTCAGCCAAAATGAACTTCCTAGTTCATGCTGGTCCATGTGAATAGGGATCTGATTCAGGTTAAGTTTCCATTACCTTATTTCTCCATTTGGAAGGCTGTATGAATATTAATGAAAGCAAAGTGGTCTCAAGATGAGTAAACATGCAGAACCTAATACTGTGAGGTTTTCAGTAGTTCCACATGGAATTATAATAATACAATAAACACAGTGGTTAGATATTAATAATAAATATGTAAATGATTTACTCTTAAAAATAGCTGTTCTTCAAAGGTGAGAAGCCCTTATTTAATTATTTGTGCTGAGTGGGTGGCTTGGAGAAATGCTGATTTCAGTGCTTATGTGTTCCTTGGGAATGAGGCAGGTGGGTTAAAATAAAAACAAATCAAATAATCAAACAGCACAAGTATGTGGGTTGTTGAAGTTTTTTTGTTTGCCTGCATGCTGATTTACATGCCTGAGCAAAATGGAAAAAATGGAGCCTTCAGGCCTATTAGAACAGAGCCTCCCTCTTGCAAACAGACCATGATTAGAATACGTAGTGATATGATGTTGGATATAGATTCTCTGAAATGAAATTAAGTCTCTTTGGGCCCATTCTTACTGTTGAATTTTATGGGAGGAAGTGGATTCTCTAGTTAGACTGTTAAGGCCTGAATTCCAAGGAAATAAATGCATATTTAATGAGTTCCAATCACGTGTGAGGCCTCATGCTAGGCACTGTGGAAATAAAAAATAAAAGATATAGTACTGATGCTGAAGGCATTGGACCAATTAGAGATATAAACTCATAACATGAAGTGTTAGAAATAATAGTCCTTGAAATTGGATTTGTATTTGAATCTGGGATCACCTGTCAGTTCAATGATGTGGGCAATTTACTAAAAAAACACTTTGAATTTTCCTTTCCTATCTGTATAAGAGCACTAATGAAACTTACAGGATTAAAATGATTATAAATAATTATTTGCATGAAGCCATGAGCCAGAAAACACACTGTGCATTTTTCACATAACCTGTGAATTTTTCCTAATTGCCACTATATTGTAATATAACTGAGCTCTCAAACATTTTCAGTAAAAAGCTAAACTGCTATGATGAAAACATCCTAAAGTACAGTGGCTCCAACAAGATAAAAGTTTTTCTCTAACATCATCATCTAGGGAAGGTAGGCAGACTCTGATCCAGGAAGTCATCTAGTGATCTCAGTGAGTGGGTCCACTTTTGTTCTGGCTGCACTTAATTTCAGCCATATACAATGAAAGAGATAAATATCACGATGGTGCAAAAGTAACTGTGGTCTTTGCCATTACTTTTAATAAGTTTAAGGTACATGTTTTTAAAGAAAACAACCTATAGGCTGGCCACATTCATTTTGTCACATTTCATTGGTGAGGATTTACTCACATGGTGACAACTAGGTATATGAGAGTCTGTAAAGTGTGCTATATAATCACACGCCCAGGAACTTAAAAAAATTGATTCGGAGAGTGCATTTGTTTGCCACATTTGTTCACAGTTACATAGCAATAATGTAGTTAAATTTTGAAAGTTTATTTCTGCGGGTAGTTGAATCCCAAATTTGTATCTCCAGATTATATTTCTCTTCTGAGGTCCATAGCAATAAATCCTTCTGCCTTACTTAAGAATCCTCTTCATGCAGGTCTCAGAGCCATTGTATACTTAACAAGTATACACCTTATCTCTTAATCTACTTTGTAAATCTGGTCCTTTTTCAGTGGTTTCCTACACCAATCGAGCATTTAGTTAGGCAAACCAGACACAGGAGCATTGCCTTTATCAATCTCTGCTCCCTCATCTCCCAAAGCCAGTTGAAAACCAAGCCCTGAAGCCTTTGCCTTCTAAACACAGCACAACTCTAGCTACCTCCCTGTCTTCCCATGGATCCACTGTAAACCATGGCACTATCCTTTCTTATCTGACCTAAGGTACTAGTTTCCCAAATCGTTTACTCAGGTCCACCTTTGTGACTTGTCTAATCTCCACATCGCAGCCAGAGATGATGTTGTGAATGGAGTTTTGTTTTGTTTTGTTTTACATTCTAAAAATCTGCTGTTATGCCCCTACTTAAAATTTCTCAATGACTTTCACATGCATGTCCTTAGTTGAAGACAAGTACAAAAATCTTCAATGTAACCTACAAATCCCTTGATGCTCTGGTCCTAACAATGTTCTGGAACCTCCTCCTACATATGCTGACTCATCTCATATTTTACTTTGACTTCTCCCATATGGACCTCTCATTGATTTCTCCTAAGTCCTGCTCCATCTCCCATCACAAGGTCTTTTCATACATGGTTTTCTCTGCACATATTGTTCTTTCCCCCCTTTTTCACTGAACTCTCTCCTGTTTATCAAATAGATTTCAGCTCTGTAGTTAATTTCTAGAGAAAACTTTCCTCTAGGCTTTTTGATATCATTATATTTTCTTACATAGATTCCAGGTAAAAAGAACATGTTATTCTAATAACATAAGGGCAACATTGCATTGATTTGTTTATTTGTTTAGTTGTCTCTCTACCTACCAGACTGAACTCTATGCATATGCACTGACGTATTTTTTTCACTGTAGATTACTAAAACTTAGTATGTCTAGATCATTCATAATAAACATTCTATAGGTGTTTTTAGAAGAACCGTATTAAAATATGATTTGATTTTAAAATCAAAATATGTCTCAATTGCTTCAAATGAGTAATAAAAAATAGTGAACATCATAAAAATTCAGAAGATAAAGAAATAATATCAAATTGAATGGGTAAAGATTGGCATTACCAAGAATGCAATTTTTAAGGTATGTAATGAATGAGAAAAAAGCTTTTTGAAAGACAAGAAGAATATATACGGAATTCAGATAACAAGAAAGGCAAGAGCCAATATGGAAAGTTTCTATATTATTGGTGCTCAAGGTGATAGTGGCTAGACCAGATTGATTAAAAGGGAGCATTTTGTAGGAAAATTATGAACATGAAAAGTTGAGAATCAAATTACATCTCTGTTAGGAAGGAAAATCTAGAAGATGGGTTTACGTCAAGCTAGTGAATGCAAAAGCTTAATTCACTTAGGGATCCAGTGAAGAAAGTTATGGGGAAATATAGATGAAGAAGGAAGAATATGAGATGAGAAGATATTGGGGCTGTTTACTGAGACATTTTGTGTCAATTTAGGTGATAAGGGTAGAAACAGAGGAAAAAAACAGCTGAAAAAGAATCAGTTTTTAAAATGACTTTATTTTCAGAAAGACATCAAATCAAAGGTGTCTACAACACTATTAAAATATGGAAGTTGCGCCCAGGAAACAGGTCAGGCATAGATTATGAGTCATCATCATGAAGAGCTCAAATGAAAGAAATAAAAAGGACCTTCAAAAAAGAATATAGAGAATGAGACAGCAGGAGGCTTAAACTGAACAGTTGAAAAGTCCTATATGAAGGATGTCAGAGAAAGCACAAGATACAGCAAAATTATATAAGAGGTGTATTAAGAGTATGGTACACTTGGAGATGTACTCATGAGATCTCCCTTCAAGGAAGTGCAGTCAGTAGACATCTTTCAGCTGTCAGCTCCTTAAAGGTTTGTCTCTGCTGCAGAAAGCTGGTCCAACCAAGCTCACACTATTACAAGAGCAACCTGAACACAGTGACTGAGCAGGGCAGAAGTATAAGCATCTGACATCTCAGCCAGATACAAGCTAATTCTGATGGCCAATACTCTTTACAGAGTCCCTTGCACTCACACCTGGTTGGCCAATGCTATGTCAGACATTCATTGCAGTTGGAGTTCTGCCCAATCCTGCTTCCTCCTTCTTCCTGTCATAGGTGTTGATTCATTGAAAAACAAAACAAACAAACAAACAAACAAAAACTTTGCATCCCAAAGCCCATCTCAGCATGTGCTTACTCAGAGCCCCAACTGTGATAAGAGCTAGGAGAAGGAGCATATGAGCTTCAAGGATGTATGTCATAATAATCATTTTGGTATAAATAGAACATTGCCATTCTCAGATAACATTTACATGAGTTATTTTTGATACCTCATGTCGCTTTTTCAAAGTTGTTGAGTCACTTCAGGAAATAGAGGCTTAGAGATTTAATTTCTTCCATGAATTTATTCTGCTTGTTGGAAGTGTGAATCTGGAACTCAGAAGAGGAGTGATTAAGAATCATCCAGTTAATCTTCCTGAAAGCTATACCACTTTCGTGGCAGAACCAGGGCCACAAATAAGAACTTCTGTCTCTAAGCAGGAGTTCTTTTCATTTCATCCTTTTGCAGGAAGTCAGGGACCCTGAATGGAGGGACAGGCTGGAGCCACGGCAGAGGAACATAAATTGTGAAGATTTCATGGACATTTATCAGTTCCCAAATAATACTCTTGTAGTATTTTACACCTGTCTTACTTTAATCTCTTAATCCTGTTATCTTCGTAAGCTGATGATGTACATCACCTCAGGATCACTATTGTGTTAACTGTACACATTAATTGTAAAACATGTGTGTTTGAACAATATGAAATCAGTGCACCTTGAAAAAGAACAGAATAACAGCAATTTTCAGGAAACAAGGGAAGACAACCATAAAGTCTGCCTGCCTGCGGAGTCGGGCAAAATAAAGTCATATTTTTCTTCTTGCAGAGAGCCTATAAATGGACCTGCAAGTAGGGAAGATATCACTAATTTTTTTTTTTCCTAGCAAGGAATATTAATAATTAATACCCTTAGGAAGGAATGCATTCCTGGGGGGAGGTCTATAAATGGCCACTCTGAGAGTGTCTGTCTTATGCGGTTGAGATAAGGACTGAAATACGCCCTGGTCTCCTGCAGTACCCTCAGGCTTACTAGGGTGGGGAAAAATTCCACCCTGGAAAATTTGAGGTCAGACCAGTTCTCTGCTCTCGAACCCTGTTTTCTGTTGTTTAAGATGTTTATCAAGACAATACGTGCACTGCCAAACATAGACCCTTATCATCAATTCTGCTTTTGCCCTTTGAAGCATGTGATCTTTGTGACCTACTCCCTGTTCTTGCACCCCCTCCTCTTTTGAAATCCTTAATAAAACTTGCTGGCTTTAAGGTTCAGGTGGGCATCACGGTCCTACCAATATGTGATGTCACCCACCATGACCCAGCTGTAAAATTTCTCTCTTTGTACTCTTTCTCTTTATTTCTCAGATTGGCCAACACTATGGAAAATAGAAAGAACCTACATTGAAATATTGGGGGTGGGTTCTCCTGATATTATTCTGCTGCCAATAAAGAAGAAAGTTTAAGTAAAATCCTGAAAAGTGTCAGATGTTTGAGTAAAGAGAATGACAACTGGCATAACTGATATATTGCTAAAACTTCTTAGAAAAACCTGAATTTTAAATCTAAAAGTTGTGAAGGTATTGGTATACTCCAAGATTCCTGCAACATGCCTAAACTGAAATTCACTTTTATATATAAACAGATAATTCATTATACAGCATGTAGATAAAATAAGGTTCATTCTTTTTCAGAAATCATGTTCTTTCCATAACTTTGACTATTTAGTGGGATAGACAAACATTCTATTTGAATAAACAAAAGCATGGAAAAGGGAATGGTAATGGTTAATTTCCAGTAGATACAACACCACAGTCTGTTATAGTATCTAGGATTCCCTAGAACTTTATTGTTCCTAAATAAGTCTATCTCAAAACAGCTCATCAGGGGATTTCATAATGTATACTTGTAGGCTTTAAAGAATCAGCCCAAATGAAATCAAGGTAATTCATGAATGTTATGTAATTAAAAGAAAGGCATTGAAAAAAAATATAGGTTTCTTGGATTGGAAGCGATTGTAGCTGGAGTAGCTAAATATATATATATAATGTATTATTTGGAAATACGTGATATTTTAACTTCAGGAGGGAGACTATTTTATCATTTAGAAATATTTCTACAATAAATAACAAAAAAATTTCTACAAACTCAGACTGCTTTCAAGAATAAGGAAGGTTATCATACCTAATAAAAAACTGAAAGGTTGGCAATGATTCAGGTTTGGATAATTCAATGGCTAATGATGCTTTCTGTCATAATTACTCTCAGCTTCATCCTAAGACTGCTGTCTGTTTAATTTTAAGTTGGCTGTCCACAGGAGCAACATGGTTATTTTTTAAAAAATATCCAGTGGGATACAGATAAGCCCTAAAAAAAAAAAATGAGTGAACATTCCCTCTATTTTCCCAAGGATGGTATAGCTAGTCTCATTTTATATTAGTAGAATATATTAATTAATTTCATACTATGGATGCCTTCAAACATTCATTCTTTTATGACTCAAGATGTCTAGGAAGGGCTGGCTAGTAAGCTAACAGAATCATATTAGGGCTGTGTTAGGAAGGAGGATAGGAGATACCGCATACCTATGGGTAGGAAGCCAATGGTAACCACTAGATATATTTATTTATTGCACCTATCAAAATTCCACTGCAAGATACTCCCTTCTTTACTTTTAAATCTGGAAACATTGATCTTGGTTTGTCACTAGTATATTTAAAGATGGGTGTTTCATATCATTTATCTTCCTTCACCCTGCTGGGTCTCAGTAACAATCCTTGAACATTATTTGTCTTGGTTTGGTTCACATTTTCTCAGCAGTTGTCTTCTGACATGGCTCTTCTTCATTCACTTCTCATTTATTAAGCAGCAGATGTATGACATTGTTTGGTTTAGTTCTTTCCAATTCAATTCAACAGTGTTTGCCTCAAACCATCGTTCTTCATCGAGGCATCTTTGTCCTGTACTATTCTCTTCCTCTCACTTGGGTACATTAGCAATGATTGTGTAATAGGATTCAATTTCTTTTATCTCCCATGCATTCAGAAGTCATCTGACATTATTTGCTTCCATCCACTTTGGGTCCGTTCAGAGATTATTTATCTTGATTTCTTTTTTCTCACTGAGAAATTATGGAGTTAATGCCACATGCTATCCTTTTCTGTAGGACACTATTTCTGACCAAGATATTAGACATTTATTCATGAACACTCTAGAGATTTCTCAGCTTCAACTGAATTGGCTATGTATTTTCATCACATCATACAAATTCTACTAAAAATATACTCTAATGTTGAAAAATAGAAATAAAAGGAAGTGACCAAGGACATCCTTGGGGTAGATTACTTAAAGCACATTTTCTTTAAAATATTTTTTCCTAGATTAAATTATCTATATGTGATTGCAGGCAATACTTTGCAGAATATGCCTCTTACTCCCCCAAGAAGAAAACAAGATTAAATATTTCATGAGGTTCTGACAAAGTATTTACACCTCAGTGGTGACTGTTGCCTTCAATATAAAGCATCTGCAAGTACAAGGTCTAGATTTGCCCTCAGCACAAGCATTGAAACTTGCCTGCTCAGAAGATATGCTACAAGACATCCTTTTCAATTCCAGGTAAAGTTTAACATTGAAAAGTCTACAGGTAAAGTGGCTGAAAGCTTTATAATTACATGATGGACAAATTATATTCATTTAATAGCTAATGTACATAGTTCTTTGCTAATTTATACCACAACCAGTCACAACTCTAGCTCATCACTGCATTCAGGAATTTACATTTCAAAGAGACTATCTGGTACTATTTCAAAGAGTTTATGTATTTCTGATAAAGACAAAAAAAAAACACAATTGCTTAAATCTTTTCCTCTCCTGGTATTCTACTTAAAATTCAGTTATGTATTTAAATCATTGTTATAACTCAGTGTTTTTCAATAGTAACTTCCATTAGAACTTCTGAGAATATTGCAGGAGATTCTACCAAGCAACGTGGACACATATAGAAATAGATTCACACAAATAAACTCTAATATTTGTCTTTCAGGTTATGTAAACCATTTGGTTTAAACATAAGAATTTTGACACTTTTACTTCAGATTACATTATTGATGCCATCAAGGCCCATCTCCCTTAGAAATATAACAATTGGGGTGTTCACCTGGCTAGGCAGGTAAATAGTGGTCATAGTGACATCAGATAACCCGTAAGCCCTCATCTGAGTCTTTAATCAACTGGTGCAACACTGAAGTGGTAACCTCTTCTGGTTCATAGAATGTTCGAGAATAATCCTGATTTCATGACATTTCAGAGTACATCATAAGGACAGAATACATCTCCCTCAGAGAGTGATACAAAAAATACAAAAATAAAAACATTTAAATATGCAATTGCAAAATATTGTCTATACTCTCTTCCCATCTTCCCAGCTATATTGTCTTCTCTTCACCATAACATTATGTCCAAAAAAAAAAAAAAAGAAAAGAAGAAGGGAAAAAGGGCAATAAAGAAGGTCATTTCTGGTTCTTTTAGGGAAATTTATCATTTTTTAATAATCAGTGGTCTACACTGCCAGTTAGGTGATATTGTCCAGATTCCAGAGTATTTCAAGAGGGGTTGCAATGTTGCCCAAATTCAAAACTATCACTGACATATTCTCTGCGCTTTAGAGGGTCTATATTCAAATAGAATACAATATGAAAGAGCCTTCTGGAATTGTGCCATTTAGTGGTGCTGGTTCTAAAACCTAGGTACATTCTCACATTGTCTAGTAATCATAAACCCCTAGTTAATTGTGTGTCATATATCAGAGAACAAAAAGCCTGACCCTCATTAAGTCAAATAAAATGTGGAGTATGGGAGAAAGAACTCTTTAGCAGTAGAATCCCTACACACTGCCCAAGTGAAGTTGGAGGTTTGTGGCAAAAATAAAAATAAAGACCCTTTAGTGAAAGTTTTCCCACAGAGCTAAATTTGTTGAATTTAAAGACATGTTTTTAAATTTTCCAATTAGGTCTTGGCAATTTTTTTAAATGAGCAAAACTATGACAACAAACTCATTTAAAAATATTATTTTGTTAGCCTATGAGATACTGGTTTGGCAACTACTGTTTTAAGACATTAAGATTTTTTAAACAATTGATTATCATCTTTCATGTATATACCAGCTCACTCACCTTCATAACCATTCCTGGTCTGAAGGGAGGAGAGACCAGAGGAAATAGATTTGACATTTTTCTGTGGCCATTATAGTTTATTACAATTCTATTTTGATGTTAGTCCCTCACATGTTTACTACTAGACTTCTAATAAAGACAAATAGTAACAATAATCATTAGTGATGACACTTAATGCATTTCATTCAAATATTTCAAAGCACATTAGAGCCATAATATCTGCTTTATATACTAAGACAGTTTTAAAAGCTTCATAAAATAGTGTTTTGTGGAGGTGAATGGCAATTATTCTAATTCTGAAATTCACAATTATATTTCTCGTTTTATATTAAGTGATTTACAAAGTGTACCATAAAATATAATCATGTTATTTTCAGTGTTACATTTATAATACTCGATTATGTGTTACATTATTTTGCTTGTTTTACATGTGTACATGTAGGCTTCTTAGAAGGATTTTTGAGTTCTTCAAAGGCAGAGTTTGTCATATTTCTTTTGATCAACCAAAAAACCCATTTCAGGGTCGTTTGCATAACTGGAGCTAAGGAAACACTTCTTATATTCTGTTTAATAATATGCTTAACTTTGAGAGGTAAATATTTTTAAAAATATTTGGAAGCAATAACCTAGATATTATAGACAAATTTTTAAAAAGGTTTTGTAAGTGTATATTTCTATCCCAAAGACTGAAATAGAGTAGAAGAGGGTCATGAAGAGAGAAATCGGGTTCAATATAACTTTCTGTTTATGTACATTGAGCATGGAAATCAAAGTTTTACTGCTAGGTTTTAAAGCAATAAACTGTGCTATTCTTTTTAATATATTTCAAAACTGGTTTAATAATAGTATGACTATGTGATAGTTTAATAAATAAAATAAGGTACCACGGTAACTAACAAGCAAAGTTGTTTTTACAACATGTAGTGTCTTAAACTGTAATATAATTAACAAACTTTACTTTAACTATCTTAATGTCTTCTCATTTGAAATACTTTCACACAATCCAGACTATCCACAGAATGACATTTAATTTTTTTTCATATTATGACTTTTTTACTCTTTAACCATTACAGAATTTGCTCTTCAACCATCTGGAAACCTTAAAATTCAAGCTTTTGAAAGAACTCAATGCTAGTGATAGGCTTTTAAAAAATGGATTTATTTCTTCCATGCTTTCTTTGTTCTCTTCTATAATTAACTCTAAGAAATTTTTAAAGCAGTTATTATATTAAATTTTCATATCTGATTTTGAAAATACAATATGTATTTTCATAAATATATTGATATGCCTTTGAACCACTTCCCCACATTTGGAAATAATTGACAGAAATAATCCCATGACTAACTGCTATTTTATAGGTTTGTGTAGTTACATGGTGTATATTTTATCCGACTGTGGCCAATTTTACTTACATAGGTGCGAAACTGTTACTAATTAACACACATGAGCCTCCTTGGTCTATGGTCAGTAAATCTAAAGCCCTATCAAATATCCATATGATGAGTCTGTAAGAAATTATTTATCTTTTCTTTCTTCTTATAATATTTTCTAAGTCATCTTCTCTGAGAACAACAACAAAAAAAACCCACCTATGTCTACTAGTTTTTGTCCTCAGTATTTACAAGAGTTTTCCCCCTTCCTGCAAGATCTCCCAAATTTGTCAATGCCCTAGTATGCCAGGAAGTCATATTTAATGCCTGAGAGGCTTTCTAAGAATTGTTTCCACATGTGAAATGTTAACCCTATTCCTTAACGGTGAGCTTGAATCAGACCAGATTAGTTGAGATTTATATTAAAATGTGACATTTCTGATTGAGTTTGCAGTTACAAATTCAGTTTGTCCTATTACATCCTGGTAGGAGAATGCATTTTTATCAAACCCGGAAATAAGAGCATTGCCATAAATGTAAAAGAAAGCCAGCGAAGGCATACTGCATATATTCTAGCCAATATTTTGAGGAATTTTATGGACATAGTCAATTAATATCTGCTATTTTGTGCAGATAACCTGTCTTTTCAAAACAATGGGGGTACTTTCAGTGCTTATTTACTTTTTATTAGCAAATAAACTGTGTTTTTAAAATGTAAAAGTCATATGATTTCTTAAATTCGTGTCTTTTGTTCTTTGATCACTTCTAAATCAGCACTCCTCATTCTATGATTTATCAGCTCCTGGAAATGTATAACCTTTTACTAATGAGATAAATTTTTCTGTAGACTTTTAACTTTGTTATTTTTCTTTTCTCTTGTGAATTGCATTTTTGTTGAAAATTGTTAATTGTCTTTATAAATTTTTGTGCACTGATAATTAAAACATTTCCTAATTTGACAATTTACTTCTTAAAGCAAAAATATTATATCTGCATCTTCTTATTGAATTCAAACGTACAAGTCAATTTCGGCTAGCTACTAAGCCTGTTATCTAAATAGGTTTGCTTCCTTTACATGGAGGTAAGCTATCCATCTTACTTTAGAAAAAAAGAATTAATGCTTTCAGCTTGAGTGGATGTAGAAAACTATTGTTGTACTTTACATTAAGCAAATGCATTGGAGGGAAACTTGAATAAAAATAAGAAAATCCATTAGAGATAATTGGAAATAAGGTATAATTTTAGTGCTACAAAAATAAAGATTGCTCTATAAATATACCAATACATAATGGGATTTCTTGGCTGATTTAGTATTTACAAGTCATAAATTCACTTGAAAAGATATTAGGCAATAGAGAAACTGCAAGTTAAAATGATGAATTCTCTGTCAGATGAAAATCAATCCAAAGTAAATAAAACACATCTCAAAAATCATAAAACTAAAACAATTCAAATTATAAATTAAATTTTTAAAATTACTCATTTAGGATTTTTAAACAAAACTATTATATTTAGTGAGCTGTTCTTTGTAACTCTGTAACATTGTAGTGACTCAAAACAGTGACTTTCCCTTAGGAAAGTGATTGCTTTAGTCTTAAGGAAAAATTTTAATATTTAGAGATTTTTTTAAAGTGTTGCTATTTCAGTCCAATTTGGGTTGCTGTAAAGGAATACTTGAGGCTAGGTAATTCATAAAGAAAGGAAGTTTTTTTGGCTCTTGGTTCTGCAGGCTGAACAAGGAGCATGGCATCACTATCTGCTTCTGGTAAGGACCTCAGGAAGGTTCTATTCATGGCAGAAGGTGAAGGAGGAATGGAAGTGTCACAAAGCGAGAGAGTGAGGAGCGGAGGAAGGTGTCAAGCTCTTTTAAACAACCAGCTGTCTCTTGAACTAATAAAGCAATAAGCATCAAGCCTGTTCATGAGAGATCTACCCTCACAAACCAAACACCTCCTACCAGGACCCACCTCCAACCGGGAATCAAATTTCAACATGAGATTTGGAGGAGATAAAAAGCAAAACCATATCAATTGGCTTCTTAAATTGGTGAGGTTGCATTAAATTGGAATTAGACCTGCTTTTTAAAGAGTTTCATAAAATGTTTCTTTCAGATCAGTACATGCTGACTTATTTTGACCTTTATAGGAGGAGTAAGGATTCACCGAATTTTTACTTTTTACAGGAGACTTTAGAGACCATTAACTGAATGGTCTTTTTACAGTTGCAGTCACTATGGGCCACATAGATTAAATGATTACAGTCACACAATCAATAGAAATAGTCTGGTGCTCTAGTTGTTTTTAAACACTGATTTGTTACCAAAATGTTAGCTAAAAGGGTAGCCTCTTTTTTAAACTGAAAAAGTATATATAAAAATGAAAGATAAAAACAATGGAAAAGTAGAAGAGAGTCAAGGGGTTTGGATATATCTAATTGAGCTAGATCTCTTATACAGCAGGTCCTCAAATAACATTTTGTTCAACATCATTTCTTTATGATGTTGATGAGAAAATAAAATTGGTTCCCGGCCAGAGCCACTCTCTGTGTGGAGTTTGCACGTTCTGCCCATGTCTGCGTGGGTTTTCTCTGGGTTCTCCAGTTTTCTCCCACATCCCAAAGTTGTGCAGGTTAGATGAATTGGTGTGTCTACATTTTCCCAGCGTGAGTGAGCGTGGGCATGGGTAAGTGTACCCTGCAATGGGGTGGAATCCTGTCCGAGGTTGGTTTCCATCTTTCACCCTGAGCTGTCAGGATTTTCCAGCCAGGAATCAAATTTCACCATGAGATTTGGAGGCAATAAACATTGAAACCATATTAATTGGTTTCTTACCCTTGATATTGGACTGAACCTCACTGAACTGAACTGAGTCCTGAACTGTAATAATTGGGTAAATAATTATTGTAGTTTTTATTAACCTTTCTTAAATGTATTATAGCTCACATTTATTTCAATGTTTAATATTAGAAGAGTTTTAGTCTTTATTTAGAAGTTTGATGATGATTTTGTGACCAGACATACATCATAGAAACTTAACTCTCATTTATATCAATTAGCCTATTATAACATTGGTTTCATCATAGGTCACTTCACTTAGACTTGCAGTTGCCAAGAACCTATTTGCGATGTTAACCCAGATTCACTGTATACATGTTTGGGTTCATTTATGTCTATGTGTTCATCAATAATAAATCCCATACATTATTATTATTTAAGCGATTACTTTCAAACTCCTCCTCCATCTATTTATGTGTCATCTATCATTCTCTTAATAATACATTAGCTGTTCTACATACCATTTACCAACCCTCATGTTTCTTAAATCTCAATTTATAGCTCATTATCAAGCACTCTGGTCATAATTGGATTTTGCTAGTGGCTTATTAATCTTTTCAAAAATAATTTAGTAATAACCTGTTATCTACACAATGTAGGGGATACATTATTGATCAAGGTAGATTGAATTCCTTTCCTGGGAGCACTTGCCATCCAGAGTAGGGGAAGAATACTCCACAAACCGATTCTAGTGCTTAAACTGTTAGTTGTTTATTACTGCTTAACAAGTTATGCCAAAATTTAGAAGGTGTAAACAACAAATATTTATTATTTCCCAGCTTTGCTAGGTCAGGAACCTGGTTATAGTTTAGCAGGGTCTTCTATCTCAAAATTTTACAAGGCTGAAATCAAAATGTTGGCCAGGGCTGCAGTCTCATTTGAAGGATCACCTAGGAGAGTATCTACCTTTCTTTAATTTCACTCACATGGTTTTAGCAGGATTCAGATTATTGTTGGTTGTTAGACTGAGGATCTCACCTTCATCACTAGCAATGGAATGAAGGTCTCCATCAGTTCCTTATCATGTGGACCTCTCTATAGGGAAAAAAATTACAAGAGTGTTTCTAACTTTCATCATAGTAAGCAAGCAAGGGAGAATGAGGAGGGAAATAAGATGGAAGCCAGAGTCCATTCATGACTCAATCTTGGAAGAGACATCTCATCCGTTTTGTCATATTCTGCTCATTAGAAGAAATACACAACACCTGATTCACACTCAAGGGGCGATTATACTAGGGCATGAATCGGGAATTATTGGTAGTTATCTCAGAAGCTATCTAACACAAGCTTGTATTATAGAAAAATATCAGTGTGTGACCCATTGGAAATGAAAAACGGAAAACAACATTGTGTCAAGAAATTTTATTTATTTGTTTTTTTGAGACAGGGTCTCACTCTGTCACCCAGACTGGAGTGCAGTGACACCATCATGGCTCACTGTAGGCTTGACCTCCTGGGCTCAGTTAATCCTCCCACCTCAGCCTCTCGATTAGCTGGGACTACAGGTGCATGCCACCTTGCCCAGTCATTTTTTGTATTTTTTTGTAAAGACACGGTTTCACCATGTTGCCCAGGCCGGTCTCATACTCCTCTGCTCAAACGATCTGCCCACCCAAACCAAAGTGCTAGGATTACAGTTGTGAGCCACCACTCCAGGTCTGTGTCAAGAATTTTAAAGGGATTCAGATTTTACTCTATGTTTGTGTCCAAGTTAATAAATTAGAGAGTCTGCCACAATCTCTTAGATCTGGTAGGAAGAAAAGGGACTCTCGGCACATAGACTGAAGACAGTTTATGACTTGTAGCAGTAAGAGTAGGCAGAGTATTTTTCCATTGATTCACTGATCTGATTCTCAGTAGATAATATGAAGGGTACCGGATTGCAGTTACACACGCAGTGAACTGCACTACAAAAGAGGGACCCTGAATTTAGACTTCCAGATCTTTTTAATGAACAATAAGCATCCCTGCCCTTTCCTCCGAAGGGAGATACTATCTTTATGTTCAGATTGTGAGAGAATTTATGTTTCCAGAGGAGACTGTATTTTTATCCTTCAAAACAATTTTGAAAATACATTTTGAAATAAAGGGCTTTAAGTGACTCTGTCACCCATAAGACATGCAGAAACATGAGAGTTCCATGGGTAATTATCTATTAACATACTGGGTCTTCACCACAGGTAATATGAGAAGCACTGAACTAGAGGTTTTAAACTATTTTTTAAAGACAAATCTCACAATCACTCTAAAATCACTGAGGTTGGTAATACTAAGAGAGAGTACTAGACAAGAAAACTTTGACTTATATATGTTTTATTCTTTTTAAATGTTTGAGTCTGAGGTAAGAGTGTATAATAAAGATTCTGCTACAATGTTGAAAAGAACTAGGTAGAACGTAAGTTGAGTGGAAGAAAGATTAGCCATGCTTCTTAAGCTTGGCTCCAGCCAAATTCTTGCAATTTCATCAAGATAAACCACAGATTGGAACAAGAACAACAGCCCTTGAGGGAGTGCTGTGAAGAGCTTGCATCATGATGTATGTTTACATCTTGGAAGACCCATGAAATATCACCTATTAACTTTATAGCTCATTTCATAGAAGAGACAACTTTTGCAATGTTAAACATGAAACACTGATTGGAATGGGAAGACCATGCAAAATCAACTGTGTAAGAGAAGAAAGAGGCATTGTGGTTAGTTTCTAGAAATAACAGGAATCAAGTGAGTAAATTCCAGAGTAAGCATATGGGCCACAAGAAAGTTATGGAGAAGTGAAAAATACAATAAGAAAACAGGAAAAACTGTGAAATTGTTTGCATGTTTTTAGTCAAAAGAGTGAGAAAGGCAAAGAATATGGTGGAAATCTGACCAAATAAAGTTAAGTATAAGTTAAGCTTGCACTGTGCAGACTCTGCCTCATAAGAATGGAAATATATTGAGGGAAAAGGTCATGAAAATTAAATAATAATTAAAAGCACTTCTGAATATAGTCTAATTAGCTCCATCTAAGTGAAAGTCTAGGGAGGAATTTTAAAGAGAGTTATACCCAAGAGAAACAATGATGTCTTGAAGGAGAGGATTTTGAGTTAGATACACAAGGATGAACTTTAGGTACTCAAGAGGGATTTGGGGGATCCATGTTACTCTTCCCCCAACATTGTCAAGTCAGAATAGGTAATAAAGAAATAAATTAGATCTTCATATAGTCTCCTCTCTGTTCTTTGATGTTATACAGTAAACCAGATATAAGGAAAAGTTGAAAATCTTGACTTTGATTCTCTCTGTAAACTGAACTGAGACTGGTGCAGAGGTCGAGGCGTCTTGCTACTTAGGGTGCTCTCTTTGTTTGTAACACCTCCCAAGAGTCAGGAATGTTGACCCCTTTCACATGTGTGTGTCTCTGTGTCTATATGTGCATGTGCAAATCCATGTAAAAATTACAAAAATATAGATAAAACAATGATCTGACTTGCAAATTTACATCCCAATATCATTTCTGTTTCCAGATATGCATATGATCAGTCTGGTATGTATTTCTCCAGATTTCTACATAGATACTTATGTGGTCATACATGTAGACATAGAAATGAGATCATATAGAACAGGGATCAGAAAACTACAGCACGTGGACCAAATCTTGTCAACTGCATGCTTTACTGCCTGTGAACCAAGGATGATTTTTAAATTTTTTTAATGGTTACATTTTAAATAATTATATAAGAACCTACATAACAACTTCAATGTTGTCTCTTGCCCTGCAAAGCCTTAGATATTTACCATCTGGCCCATCAATAAACAGTTTGCCGATCCTTGATCTAGAATAAACGTTTTCGCAAAATATCTTTATTTACATTTAAAAACATGTCTTGGAAATCTTTCTGTGAAGCTATCTTACTCTTTTTAGCTGAAAGATGATAATCCATTGCATGAATTATTATTGCATAAGCCATTCATCTATTGCTAGATACAAAAATATTGTTCCATTTTTTAATATCACAAATAATTCTGAAATATCTACTCTTTATAGTTGCCTTTGAGTGCACACAGACAAGGATTTGGACATGAATGCCTTCACTGATTTTACAAACACATATATTCTCCACAAATTCAAGGACATTTTCCACTTCTAAGAATTTTACCAAAGTCAGACACTCTTGGCTTAAAACTTTACGACAATTATTAACTCTCAGGGAGAAGTGTAACTATCATGTGGACAGTGGCCTTACATCAGCAATTATAATACATTTTTCCATCGGCAGTGCTATAAAGAATGAACCATTATAACCAGTAAAATGTTTGGTGAGCGCAGAAGTAAAACAAGAAGTATCAGTTATATAAACTTAATGCTTAAAAGCGTCAGGCTAGGTCAGTCTGGTGTATCTATCACTAAAATAGGGACAGTCCTGATAATGGACCATCATATGATAGATTGAGTATTCCTTATCCCATACACTTGGGATGAGAAGTATTTCAGATGTCAGATTAAAAAAAATTGTGATATTTACATTCCAATACCATCTGACGTGGTTTGGCTCTGTGTCTCCACCCAAATGTCATGTTGAATTGTAATCCCCAATGTAGGCGGAGGGACCTGGAAGATGATTGGATCATGGATGGAGATGATTAGATCATGGGGGCAGATTTCCCCCTGGTTGTTCTCATGATAGTGAGTTCTCAAGAGATCTGGTTGTTATAAAGTGTGTAGCACTTCCCCCTTCACTCTCTGTCTCCTGCTCTGCTATGGTAAGACGTGCTCACTTCCCATTCACCTTCTGCCATGATTGTAAGTTTCCCAAGGCCTCCCAGCCACACTTCCTGTATAGCCTGTGGAACTGTGAGTCAACTAAACCTTTTTTCTTTATAAATTACCCAGTCTCAGGTAGTTCTTTATAGCCTGTGAGAACGGACTAATACACCATTCAAAATCCAAAATGCTTCAATGAGTATTTCCTTTGAGTGTCTTGTCAGCCCTCCAAAAGTCAGATTTCAGAGCATTTCAGATATCAGATTTTCACATTAGGGACACTCAACTTGTCTTGGCTACTTCTTTTTAATAGATTCTATAAGATTCTTATTTAAAATATGTAAGTCTACTTCTGTATACTGGCACAGTATAGGAACACTTATAGTTTCCTGAAAGTGAAAATAAGTATACTGACCTGTCTTTGCTTTTGAGATTGACATTCAGTGGCACATGATTAGAGGAGCACGCATTATAGGAGAATAGATGAAATTTAATTAACTAAGTTCATGGGATTATTATGTAATAATAATGAAGTCATATTACATGTACTCTTGAAAACACTTATTCTAGCCAATTTCAAGTAGAATAGCTAATTTGTAGGGAGTACAGAGTTAATCAACTAGAGGAATATTTAAAGGAATAACATTTAAAAAGATGAAGTATGATTTTGAAACAATATGATTAAAACAGCACATTTCTTTACCTGCTCACAAAGGTTTTATCTACATAATGTTAGAGCATATGTTTTAAGAACATATACTAACCATATTCAAGTAATTTCATGGTTATCATAAAAAAAGAAAGACTGAACACTCTAGGCTGTCCTAAAGCAGTCATTTTTAAATTTAAATATACATCAGTATCCTTGGAGGGCCTCTTAAGACAGATTGCTGGAACCCACACCTAGAGTTTCTGATTTGGTTGGTGTGATGGCTTTTTGGTGTGTGATCTTGGCTAGGCTATACTAAGTTCCGCATAATTCCTTCTTGTAGGTTTCTACATCGATTGGGCTACCAGAGATAGCCTCCTAAGAGTTGGAAGAAGGAAGGAAAGCAGCAGCCACTTTGAACCATACACAAACACCTTTTCCCAGTGATTCAATTAAGCGCTGACATCAGTACTGCTGTGAAAGGATCTGGCAGATGTAATTAACACCCTAGTTAGTTGACTTTAAGGAGATCATTTGGCACCATTGTAGAAAGCACCCACTAGGACAATGCTTAGTGGAGCCTTGGAGAGTGGAGCTTCCCCAAAGATGCCAGACCTGCAGAGCCACCAGTGTTCAACAACACTAGCCTGGAAGAGCTACAGGAACCTAACTAACTCCAACCCCTGAGAGCTGCTGTGTGGCTTGCACCAGCAAAGCGATAATGGTGGGCTGTCCCAGGCTTTAGGGGACCAACCTCCACCCCAGTGTTTCCAGAAAGTCATGCATAGAGTCAAAGAAGATTTTTCTCAAGCCTCAAGATTTCATATTGTTTGCCCTATTGGGTTTTGAACTTACTCAGGACCTATTACTACTTTCCTCTTGTTTATTTCTGCTTTTTGGAATTGGAAT
This sequence comes from Mandrillus leucophaeus, assembly GCF_000951045.1. Lineage (NCBI taxonomy): Eukaryota > Metazoa > Chordata > Mammalia > Primates > Cercopithecidae > Mandrillus > Mandrillus leucophaeus. The sequence continues at coordinate 138,275 of NW_012105642.1, forward strand.
ATCTATTTAATGCTTGTCCCACCATTGTATTTTGGAAGCACATAAGATGTTTGATTTCACAGGCTCACAGCTTAGAAAGCAATTTGCCTCAGGATGAATCACACCTTGAGCCTCACCCAAATCTGATTTAGATAATGTTTAGATGAGACTTTGGACTTAGACTTTAAAGTTGATGATGGAACAAATGAAGACTTTGAAGGCTATTGGAATGGAATAAATGTATGTTGTATGTGAGAAAGACATGAATTTCAGAAGCCCAGGGATGAATTGCTACGGTTTGAATGTAGTGTCCCCGCCAAAATGTATGGTGAAACTCAATTCCCATTGCAGTGGTATTAAGATGGGGTCTTTAATGAGGTGACTATGTCATGATGGCTCTGCCCTCATGAATGGATTAATGCTTTATAAAAGAGGATTTGGAGAGTGTGAGCTCCTTTTAGTTCTTATGCTTCTCTGCCATGTGAAGATGCAGCAAACAGGCTCTCATCAGACATATAACATGCCTGTGCTTAATCTTGGACATCTCAGCCTCCAGAACTTTGGTGAAATTTCTGTTCTTTATGAATTAAAAATAAAAATAAATAAATAAATAAGGCAGATAATCTTGGGTGGACCTGACCTAATCAGTTGGAAGGTCTTAAAAGAGTACCTAGAATTTCCATCCTGAGAGAGGGAGTGAAAAAGAAGGGGAGGAGGGAGGAAGAAGGGAGAGGAGGGCAAAGTAGGAGTGCAGAGAACAGAGGAGAGGAGAGAGAAACAGAAGGGAGAGAGGGAGAGAGACTCCCACTACGGACAACAGCTTCATCCCATGTTCATGGGGTTTTAGCCTGCCAACTTCTTATAATAGATACATCTCTCTCTCTCCACTGCTGGTCTGGAATTACACTTTGAGAATCACTATACTAAAGGATTGAACATGAGCCAATGTGTATGAATTACCTAGGGAAAAATATTAAATGTAAGATAGAGGTATCAAACAACCTGGAATTTTCAGTAATGAGTAACCTCCCTTGTGTACAAGTATAGTTTAGTTCTCTCTATTGCAAATGTTCAGACTGAGTTTGGATAATAATAGCACACACTGAGTACTTACCATGTGCCTGGAAATCTTCACAAAACACACAAATATACACTAACCAAGTATTTTTTTTTATTATGGCACACAGAGAGTACACATACTTTGCTCAACGTCACAGCAGAGGTGGTAAAACTTGGATGACAATGAGACAGTCTGGCTGAAAGCCCATGTTCTCCTGAATAACAGCAATACTGCCAATATATAGAGATGCTATCAGATACAGAAGAAACAGCCAGCTTCAATAATTCTTGCATTTTACTCTTTTTTCCCCACTCTCAGAATTGACTCCTTTGTATTTGTTTTTGTGAACAGTCTTAGTTTTATAAACATGAACACTAAGACCCCCGGTGACTTGGATAAATGTTCATATTTTAATTTTTGTAATAATGCTGATTATAATTTTTTCTATCAGGGGATGACTCAAGTGAATTTAAACCTCAGTTCCTTTTCTCATATTGATATTTGTGTTTTTCCAAAAACTTCAAAGTGTGCAAACAGCTCTGCTTAAAGGAGTCTTTATTATATGGTACATGTTGCAGATTAAAGGTTCCAGAAGAGAAAAGGTTTTCAGGGCCCAAAATGTTATCAGTGAACTATATCAACTTTATCATTAATCATCATCTGCTATGCCATGCTTGCTCTCCATCTGGTTGGATATTAGGTGTGATGTTGAATAGTTTCAGTACATTAATTCCCAACTAGTGACTACTGGTGGCAGGCAGATTAGGTTATTCTGTGAGTATTTATTGACTCTGTTAATTGTTTGACAAATCATTATTGACTACCATACACAGAATGGCAGATGGTCAATAAAGTGTTAAATAATATTTTCTGCACTTTTGTGATCTCTTGGTAGATCTTATATTTTAAAAAAATTAAAAATAAGAAGCATTCTTTAAGAGGATGAATGAATTATGATATAAAATCAAGCTATTAATAATTTTAGTATGAAAATGAAGCCTGATTTAAAATAGAGTAATGAAGACCAGTTTAACCCTAAATGCTCACACAATTAAGGGTTGTTTTAGGATCTTTTGAGCTTCTCTGAAAATGAGTGTATTAGAAAGTGTTCTAGTAATCAATATTATAACAGTAGAAGAGTGAACCTGGAAAAGAATCCAGAGGGAGTAGAATAGTCCACGGCACAAACGCTTTTTGGATGGAATAATGAAAGTGAGACAAGGGTAAATTTATGTTTTTTCCAGTGTTTTTATGCATTTCCAGTGTTTTTATGTTTTAAATTTCAAAATGGTCTGAGTAAGAGAAATTCAATAATGGAACATGTTTAATTATTTTCACCTTTAAAACTTCAGAAAAAGAAATTTAAATTTCAAAACTTTGCTGATGGAGAAATTTTTCTTTTTACTTTTGTAACTATTTTATTTTTTAAATTTTTTAAATTATACTTTATGCTCTAGGGTACATGTACACAACGTGCAGGTTTGTTACATATGTATACATGTGCCATGTTGGTGTGCTGCACCCATTAACTCGTCATTTACATTAGGTATATCTCCTAATGCTATCCCTCCCCCGTCCCCCCACCCCACAACAGGCCCCGGTGTGTGATGTTCCCCTTCCTGTGTCCAAGTGTTCGCATTGTTCAATTCCCACCTATGAGTGAGAACATGTGGTGTTTGGTTTTCTGTTCTTCTGATAGTTTGCTGAGAATGATGGTTTCCAGATGCATCCATGTCCCTACAAAGGACATGAACTCATCCTTTTTTATGGCTGCATGGTATTCTATGGTGTATACATACCACATTTTCTTAATCCAGTCTGTCACTGATGGACATTCGGGTTGGTTCCAAGTCTTTGCTATTGTGAATAGTGCCGTAATAAACATACGTGTGCATGTGTCTTTATAGTAGCATGATTTATAATCCTCTGGGTATATACCCAGTAATGGGATGGCTGGGTCAAATGGTATTTCTAGTTCTAGATCCTTGAAGAATTGCCACACTGTCTTCCACAATGGCTGAACTTGTTTACACTCCCACCAACAGTGTAAAGTTGTTCCTATTTTTCCACATCCTCTCCAGTACCTGTTGTTTCCTGGAACACTTTTACACTGTTGGTGGGACTGTAAACTAGTTCAACCATTGTGGAAAACAGTTTGGCGATTCCTCAAGGATCTAGAACTAGAAATACCATTTGACCCAGCCATCCCATTACTGGGGATATACCCAAAGCATTATAAGTCATGCTGCTATAAAGACACATGCACACATATGTTTATTGTGGCACTATTCAAAATAGCAAAGACTTGGAACCAATCCGAATGCCCATCAATGATAGACTGCATAAAGAAAATGTGGCACATATACACCATGGAATACTATGCAGCCATAAAAAAGGATGAGTTCGTGTCCTTTGTAGGGACATGGATGCATCTGGAAACCATCATTCTCAGCAAACTATCGCAAGAACAGAAAACCAAATACCACATGTTCTCACTCATAGGTGGGAATTGAACAATGAGATCGCTTGGACACAGGAAGGAGATCATCACACACCAGGTCCTATTGTAGGGAGGGGGATGAGGGAGGGATAGCATTAGGAGATATACCTAATGTAAATGATGAGTTAATGGGTGCAGCACACCAACATGGCACATGTATACATATGTAACAAACCTGCACGTTGTGTACATGTACCCTAGAACTTAAAGTATAATAATAAAAAAAAATTTCTATAATGGGGAAAAAAACAACAAAACAAATATATCATTAAACATCTACATACTATAGGGAAAAGTCCTAAAGAAGTCTTGCAGTGAATTAAGCTATATTTAAAATATTTGCTATGCTATAATGTAACAAATGCTTATTGGTCCAAATAATAATACTGGGATCAACGGGTGGGGATTGGAGAGAAGTAGATTTTAGTGCAATATGAGCAGACATTTATAGAGAGTCAATGAGGTATAATAGGAAGTACACTGAATTTGGAAAGCAAACACTTTGGTTTGTATCTCTGCAACAACATGCTATTGTACTGGCTGTGTGGTATCAGAGAGATCAGTTACCCTCTTTAAATCTTAATTTCCTGACTCATTAAATGAGGATTATTAAAAACAATCTTTTCCTTCTACTATACAATCACATGACTATCAAAAGTAATGTCAATGAGACCCTTTTCTAAACTGTAATGTGCTGTTCAAATGTGAAATTATCACCTATTAGAATTTTATCTTAATGGAACAAGGTTTCTTGCCAAGTAATAGGTTCTCTTTCACTAGAGTCACAATGGTCATTCACACTGGGCCTTCCACTTTAGCTGGAGGTTAAGATGAGTGCTCTCAAGGGTCTCCTCAAACTGGGAGATCATCTGGTTTTATTCACGTGAAACTTTTCATTTTGCAGGTAAGGAAATCAGAGAAGGAAGGTAACTTACCCCAATGTAATTGCTAGAGCCAGAACTCTTTTATCATAAATGACATCATTTTTTTTTTTTTCCTGGAATCATGTGGGCTTTGATCTTAGCTTTATCTTGGCTTCCTTTAGCACTTTCTGTCATCTTATTTTGACTGCTGTTTTCTTGCTTACTGACTCATGAGCACATGCTTTTGACTTCATACACAATAATTCCTCCACACTTTGAAGAGATCTAAGTAATAGATCTATCAATATTCTGATGGCTCGACTGGCTTTTAGAAGAGATAAATCACTCAAATGACTGTTTTACTTGATACTCAAGTTCAGTGTGTGTTCTAAGCTGAAGTTAAACTTGGTATGGTCATCTAAGAATTGAACTAGCATTGATACAATATAACAACAGTACTAGCTATATGAAAGACTAAAACATTAGCAAATGATTTTACAATAATCCACAATGTCTGACTATACAAATTGAACTAAAGAAAAACATCATTACCCCTGTAGCATCTATAAATATTAATAAGTTTAAATTTCAAAGAGTGGTAGTTTCTAGTGTCTAAGGAAATATTTTTCAATGAAATAAGCTTTCAGTAGATATTTACTTTGATTGGTTTCTACTATGTAAAATAATTGAAGAGAAGATGGTTTTCCCAATCAAATTTAGCAGTCTAATATGATGGCAATGGAGTGGGAGAACAACAATAGACTTAATCAATTACCAATGACTTGGTCTCTAAGTTTGTCTCAATCAATATATATCTTAGCATGACTCAAGTTACTTTATTTAAAATGTCTGTGTTAGAGAAATGAAATTACTTGATTTTCTTTATTATTTGTTGGCATTCTTCACTGAGATTATCAAATCTGTTAAATTGGAAATATTTTTGTTTCTCTGAAATCTCACCATTAAAATACTGTGATTCTCAAACTCCCAATTTGGAAAAATTAATTTTCATATTATTCTAAATTTAGAGAGGACAATATTATGTAATTTTGATAGAACAAAAAGTCAGAAATATACAGTGAAATTATAATGTATTGATCTGTTTTACCAACAAACCATACTTGCTAATATTGAGAAAAAATATAGTTAGAAAATGCTATTCCTTGCATATTGGAGGAAACGTTTTATGTCTGTAGCCTTTATAGCCCTCTGTTTACTAGTCCATTGAAAACTTTATCTGGGTATTGGAAAATGCAGGAAAAGACTGTTGACTGACTCGTGTATCAATACTAGGCAGCCTTTTTAAATGGTTTATTACATTTCTTATACTTGTGATTAACAAGTATATGAAAGATATTGCTATCTACAAATTTTATAACTGGACAATGTTTCTTAAAGCTGAAGTTTTATTATAGTCACGTGCTTGAAAATAACTTCATGAAATCTCAGCATTTTCTCCATCATTGATGGCTTAGCATATATATGTTAGTTATTATTATCCCAGAAATGGGTGAGCTGAGTTAGACATATGTAACAAGTCACAAGAGACCACATTTGTTCTCCTTTTCTTGAGTCTTTACTCAATATCTTGCAAGCTACATAACGAATTTACTATTCTTATAGAGAAATTTTAACTTTTAAAATATTCTCTTTTTGTTCTTTATTCTTTAAAGTGCAAATGTTGGCTGTCACAACACAAAGTAGTTTATCACTTTCTCTCAGAGAAAATATTCCTGTTTATCTGCACAGATGTGGAATTAATGACCAGTACTTTTGAGTTCTGCCCACTTAAGCTGTCTGATGCCCACAGTAGCTGAAGTGCTCAAGGTTCCTGCAGCCAATATATAGGCAATTCTACACCCACTCCACGACATCAAGCTTAGAATTGTTATCAGACTTTGAATGGAAGAAACTTTTGCTTCTCCAGTTTTTCATACAGAATTTCAGAAAATTATTGTTGGAATTATCTTTTGAATATTTTACTCATATTGCAAATAGGATGGTAGACATTGGGAACACAAATAAAATATAAATCTTAATTTCAAGGCAATTAAAATCAGAGAGAGATACAAACATATTACTATTTATTTGTAATGTATTATTTACTATAGTGTCACATTATATCATCAATAACTTGATTAGACAGATGGAGAGCATCGTATCATGAGATAGGTGAGTAGGAAATGTTCAGTTAAAAGTTGCACTTTCAGCCGGGCGCAATGGCTCACACCTGTAATCCCAGCAGTTTGGTAGGGTGAGGTAGGTGGATCATCTGAGGTCAGGAGTTTGAGACCAGCCTGTCCAACATGGCGAAACCCGTCTCTACTAAAAGTACAAAAATTAGCTGGGCATGGTGGCACATGCCTGTAGTCCCAGCTACTCAGGAGGCTGAGGCAGGAGAATTCACATGAACCCAGGAGGCGGGAGTTGCAGTGAGTCAAGATCATGCCACTGTGCTCCAGCCTGAGAGACAGGCTTAAAAAAAAAAAAAAAAGTTGCAGTTTAAAGAATAAGGTTGAATTTGAAGATGAAGAGAATGGAGAGGAAAAGAGGGAGAGATGTGAAGAGACAGAAAGGGACACTTTAAATATATAGGAGTCCAGGCAACATACAAATTATAATAAGATTTATGGGATACTGGGTAGCAAGCTTAGCAAGCCCGATAGCAGAAGCAAACAGTACTAGGTGATTAAATAATTTTCTTATAAGTTCTTAAACTTATAAGAAAGTCAAAATTCTAAAACTTATAAGAAAGCATTGGACAGTCTCACTCTCCAAGCTTACTTGAAAGCATTGGAAGTTCTCACTCTCACCACCCAACCTATAGGGACACTTACCCCTTTTCCGAACTCTGGCAGCTACATTAGTATTATATATTTAATTAATTTATTATTGATACATGAAATTCCTTGTCATATCTTAAAAATTCCTTTGTCTTAAACAGCAAATTAAGCCTTATTGCTTTACTTTTCACATACATAAACTCTTTGAGGGCAGGGTTTGAATATAATAATATAATGTACGCCCTACGTTGCATACATGAATCACACATAGTCACTATTTAATAGTACTTTGTTTGTTAAACTACATACTTTGAGTGGATATTTGTTTTGATTTATTATCCCCAAGTACTCTTGAATTTTGTTCCCTCCAAAAAAGACATGAGTTCTAACACTCAGTACCTCAGCATATGGCCTTATTTGAAGACAGAGTCTTTAAAGGGGTTAATCAAATTAAAGTCGTTAGGGTGGGTCCTAATCCAATATGACCAATATCTTCATAAAAAGAAGAAGTGTAGCTACATCAAGGGAAGAGAAAGAAGATGACCATCTGCCAGCCAGTGTCTCATAGAGCAGATTCTTTCTAGCAGCTCTCAAAAGGAACCAACCCTACCAACACCTTGATTTCAGATGCCAGCCTCCATATCTGCTAGACAATCAATTTCTGTTGTTGAAGCCACCCAGTCTGTGGAACTTTTTATGGCAAAAGCCCTAGCAAACTAATACATCCTCTAAAATGACTTCACAGTCCTGTTGAAATCTTTCAAGCATATATTTTCTTTTAAAGTCACTTAGGACTTAAAGTTTGTCAAATCCCCTCAATTCCTGATCTCACCAAATAATTGCTCAATCTCTCCTTCTATTGGCATTAGAAGACCTGACCTTACTGATACATAGGGAAAGTGTCACCACATACTTTACCATTTCAAATGCAGCTCACGCTCATGAAAGAAGTTTTGTAAGTACCCTCAAAGGTTATTTGTCAAATTGCCAGCTGTCAATCATCTCTCAATTACCCACGTATGAATTATTCAGAGCTGGTTTAATCTCAAGCTGATTTCTTTTTGCCTCCAAGCACACATCTGATCTCACTCTCTGTTCTAGCAGTTGATATGTGCTTAGGGAATGCAGACTAATGTTAATATTAGCCCGAGCAAACACTTAAAAGGCTAAATCTGTGTCTAAAAGAAATTAATGCATTCCTCAAAACAAACATGTATCATCTTTGCATTATCAGATGTTTTGGATTATTTAATACTACATCTTGTTTCCTTGATAATCAAGAGTCTAACAAGCCCTATGCTTACACTGTTTATAACTTTAGGTTATAAATCCTTAATCATCAGTCAGGTGATTTTTATTTCAGTTTTCTATAGTGTTCAGGACAGCATTACATTGCCTACTAATACAGGTTAGCAACATGATATGGTTTGACTGTGTCTCCACCCAAATCTCATCTTGAACTGTAGTTGCCATAATCCCCACATGTCGTGGGACAGACCTGGTTCGAGGTAATTGAATCCTGGGGGTGCTTATCCCCATGCTGGTATTCTTCTGATAGTGAGTTTCCATGAGATCTGACGGTTGAATAAGGGGCTTTTCCCCCTTTTGCTCCACACTTCTCCTTGCTGCCACCATGTGAAGAAGGATGTGTTTGCTTTCCTTTCCATCATGATTATAAGTTTCCTGAGGCCTCCCCAGCCATGTGGAACTGTGAGTCGATTAAACCTCTTTCTTTTATAAATTACACAGTATAATATATCATACAGTCTAATAAAAAAAAAGCTAATGTTTTTATTAGCACCATGAGAACAGGCTGACATATATTGCAAGACTGAATTCTATCCTGCAATCTTAACTACTTACATCAGAAGACCTTATTGTATTCTACTCTCAAGTCTGAACAACTCCTATCTCTTTGGTGACTGCCCATCCTTGATGCACAAGTGAGTCCAAGTTGCCATTTCATGCAGCATTATCAACCATCTTCCCAGTCCTTATTTCTGGTCCGGGGATAGATAACACATTCAAGATAGATGGCTTTAATTTCTTTCCTAATAATTTGGAATTGGGGCTCAGTGAATGAATCCATCTCTTCAGGTACTTAGATCTTATTATGTAAATTCAGAATCTGTGGACGGCAAAGTTGTCTGGCTTTTGAAGTGAGAAGCAGACAGTGCAGGTCAACAAATAAGAGAAAAAGGTGAGGTCTCCAGGCTCTGATTGGTTTCTTCCAGACGCCATGTTGCAATTCTGGCCTTGAGTGTTGTGAAACTTCTCCATATCCTTACAAGTTCTAACTGTTTGATAAAATGAAGCCTAGTTATGGTTGTGTTTCCCACAACCAACAAAGCAATCATCCGGCCAAATCCCCTTCTTTTAAACATGAGACCGTTGGAGTACAGGAAAGCTAAGTTGTGGGTCCACATTCACAAATAATTTGTATTAGGACTAGGAAAAAGGCATGTAACTCCAAATTCCCAGGCAATAGTTTGTTTTGAGATAACTGTTCAATGCAGTTCTCAATCCTCAAAAATAGAGTTAGAGCCTAATAACTAATAAATTTATCTCTTACTAAAAATAACTGTCATGTACTGAATCGTTGTCTAGTATGCACTATTTACATTGTAGGCCCTTGAGATATAGCAGTGGACAAAACAGATGAGGTCCCTGATCTCATGAAGCTTATATTGTGAAAATTATACTCTTATCATCCAGATGGTTGAGATCCTTTAAATTTTCCTATAAGCATGAGTACATTTGCAGAAATGCATCTTTTTGTGAAGTCTTCCCTGAGACAAAGTTTATGAATATGCAAAATGGCTGGCTGCAGCCACAGGTACAGTTTGTTCCCCATGGAACGCTGAAAAGCCAGCTGGTCCCCAGGATACAACAGGAAAGGGAAATACAACATAAGGCATTGTAGGGCATATTTACAGTTTGTGCCCCATGGCTCAGTCCTATCCAATATGTCAGCAAACTGAGAAAGCTTAAGGAATTTTATCTCCTCAGAGAAAATAGTGGCTGTAAATATATACTAGTCTTTTTGCGCTTTTTTTTTTTTTTTTTTTTTTTACTTTGGTCATGAGTCTTTCACTACTTGCTGTAGACCTCCTGGCATCAACCAACTGGTATTTATGCCCTAGTATTTAGGATTGTCAGTATCTCAAAATTGTAAAAGCTACATTTGCAGGCACAATCATTTTAACTCCTTAACCTCACCCTTAAGATCCCCCATGGTCGGGCTACAAGGTGCCTCATATGTATTACAAGACTTTAGTAACTGGTAACTGAAAGAACGAATTATTTCACTGTTTTCTTCCAACTCCACACACTCAGGTCAAGCCAAAATATTTACTCTTTCTGCATACTTCCACCACCACCCACCCCCATGGTTCCTTTCCACTTAGGCTTTTGATTCTGCCATTCAATCTCCTGAGAGTACCTGCCTCCTATCTCTGAGCTGTGACAGCCTCTTCACCAGCTGCAGCTCTACCTGTCTTCACTGATGGTGAACTTGTTTAAAGAAGCTGAATAATTCAGACATGTGCTTGCCTTACATTAGTTATTCACTACAGTACATAGCTATGTGACCCTATTCTGACCAATGGGCTATGAAGGGATATTTGCTAAGAAAGAATTTTCCTTCATGATAAAATTAAAGTGTGCAAAGAACGCCCCTTCCTTCCTGTTTTGTCTGTAGAAAATAATTACAGTGAGAGGTGAATTTGCTGAAGTCAACTTGCCACTCTGACTGGGAGGTTGAAACCATCTCTGGGAAACCCAATCAGAGTCCCACCATTATTTGGCTACTTGACTGATCTAGGATCCAGGTGCCAGGTGTGTCCAGACTTCTTGTTACAAGGGAAAAATGAATCTCCATTCTAAAACCACTTCCAATTTGGTATTTTGGCACTTGCACCAAACCCAAGTGTTTTTCCTCTTTTTTTTTTTTTTTTTTTTTTTGAAACGGAGTCTCGCTCTGTCGCCCAGGCTGGAGTGCAGTGGCGCGATGTCGGCTCACTGCAAGCTCCGCCTCCCGGGTTCACGCCATTCTCCTGCCTCAGCCTCCCAAGTAGCTGGGACTATAGGAGCCCGCCACCATGCCCGGCTAATTTTTTTCGTGTTTTAGTAGAGACGGGGTTTCACCGTGTTAGCCAGGATGGTCTCAATCTCCTGACCTCGTGATCCGCCCGTCTTGGCCTCCCAAAGTGCTGGGATTACAGGGGTGAGTCACTACGCCCGGCCAAGTGTACCCTTTTAGGTTTAGCCCTCTATATCCTGTATTAAAGTTATTTCCTTATAACTTACATTTATATCATACATTATAAATTACTAAAGTGTCGTTCTCACCATGGTTAAAAAAAAAAGAACAAACTGAAGCTAGAAGCTATGTACTGTTTGAAGGCACACAGGTGGCAAAGAGCAAGGCTAACTTTAAACTCATAGCATCCTTAAGGTATGGCTTCTCTTGAATAGTTAGCCAGATGTTGGTGATTTTTACCAATCCTATATTTTCATGGGTTGCTCTTTTGCAATTAGCCTTCCTTCCAGAAAGCTATATTTATGTCAATGTTTGTTCATTAATGACTTCATAATTCATGTTATAACTATGCCTGGCCGTGGCTTCCCTGTGGAGAGAATTCTATAAGTAGCCCACATATTAAGACAGTACAGTATTCCTCAGATACATAAGAAGCAGGATAGCTTAGTAGTTACATCTGGTATGTAGTAGGTATGAGTTAAAGTGTTGGATTCATACCCTGGCTCCACTTTAATTTGCTATGGGGCAAAGAAAAGGTAATGGTAGAACATATGTTTGAATCAGCTGTTTCTCTAAAGCCCACTGTAACACCCTATTAGCTGTTATTGTTGCATAAAACCATTTAATAATTGATGTTTTTCTAACCCCAGGATCTGGCACACATGGCACAGTATCTTAGGTATAGTTGATATTCAAAATGTGTTCAAATGAATGAAATTTGTTAAGTAAAAGTCACCCAACCTTTCTTGTACTGAGATTAGTACTTAGTAATCCAAGTTGCCTCAAGAGAATATACAAAGGCAAATAATAAATACTGAGTTCTTTATTTTTAGCAGTCCGGCCTTGTTATAATGCTCACCTCTCTCTCCCCAAATCATAGGAATTATGGTTAAGGTAAAATATCTTTTGTAGCCCCCCAAATGTTACAGCACAAGAGGTTTGAGTTTTTAGTAATATTAAAATGCATAATTGCCCACAGCATAATTTCTTTCAGGCCTTAATCCCATGGGCTCAATCTAACGAGTTTTAAGTTTTTGGTTTTTGTTTTTGTTTTTTCGCTGTGTTAACCCGTTAAACCTCATCTTAGCAGGTTTCTTTGCTCTATCTCTTCATCTGCTTTTGAGTGTGTGGGGCCACAGTTACTTTCAGAGTCTTATTTGCTCAAGAAGACATAAGAATCCAGTTCTTTCAAGAAAAAAGCAAATTAAAAAGTTATTAAAGCATGTATCGCCACTTGACAAGCACCTCTGGATCCGTTTGAGCTTATGACCATGGTGAGTCTTCAGAAAGGGTTTTATTTCACAAACCACTGAGCCCTTTCAAGCCACATGCTGTTTGATAATTAGGGACTATATTATCTGTGATAGAAACCCAGTACTGAAGAAAACAGTGAAAGAGACTAATATAGACAACCAACTGTTATTTTCCTGCCACTGTACTGGTTGACTTAAACTATGTTGCCATCCAAATTTATTTTGAGCCAAAACTCTTCTACTGACAGTAATAGAATGGCAAACAGAATATTGTGACGTCCAGGCTATACTGCCATATCAATAGCCAACATTTGTGTGGTCTTTGCAATTTACAATGTACTTTTACATCATTTATCTTATTTAAACCTCACAATATCCTTGTGAACTAGGAAAATGTGACCTCCTTTTGGAGGTGAAACAGATAAACAGACTACATGACTTGTATAAGGTCTGATGGTGGATCTGGAACTATCTGGCGTCTACTTCCTTCTTCATTGTCATCCTCATTATCATCTACGCTTCAGGATTTGGGTACCTGTAGAAACTTCAGGTGGATTTTTCTTACTTTTTTTATGTGACCTGTGCTGAAGTTTCTACCTTTGCCTATAGCAGAGTCATTTGAATAACACTACCCAGAGCTCCTCCTCTAACTACGTTTGACTGAAGACCATTGGTCCTTTGACCCTTTGTACATGGGGTCAGCCCAAGTTAATTGGCAATTCAAAACCACCATTCTCTGAGCTAATAGGAACAAAAGGATCTTATGGCAGTAATTCCTAAGAGATACTTCAAAACAAGGCAACATGGCTGTTTTAGAAATTTCTCCCTTGGTAACTGCCTTCTCACCATATTTCACTAGCTTTAAATTTGGAGACTGAAAGATGAAGTTTTACCAACTGAAAACATATCTAGGAAATTTTTAGAAATCACCTCTCTAATAGTTTATTTAGGAAAGTTCTCAGTTTTATTAATCTTTGTGTTGCCTTTGAAGCCAAACCTGCTATTATTGCAGATCCTGCTTCCTGGCAGTTGGAACACATGTTTATAATCATTACTTCCATACCTTGAAGACAACCTTTGGACTTTATTGATTGCTTTATCTTAGTTAATATTCACCTGACATCCCTGAGTTGTCCTTTATGACACTGGCAGACAATTTTAGCATCATTGTCTTTAACACATTCAAAAAATGAAGAATATGTGATTATTTAGTGAAAATATGAGTACTGGTATTTTTAGTGTTTCTGATGCTTCCTTTATGTTCATAAGGACTATAGAGAGATTGCTGTTTTTACACTGTTACCTTCCCCTACTTCTTGAAAAGGCAAAGACAAGATAAGTATCATAGGTAATATTGAGAAATATATTTCCAAGTAAATATTTTTCCTTAATTCTATCCCTGTTGTTTCTTCTCTTGGTTTCCTTCCTTTCTTGTTTTCTATCTTTCTCCCTCTAATTCTTCCTGGTATTGGCTCTGATGCTGTACAGAAACCTAAAAAATGTGGCACTAATTTCAGAGAAAATGTGGTTCAATTAAAAATCTTGATTCCAAGTTTAAATTAAGATTATACGCTAAAGTGTGGCAGAAATGATCTAAAAACCAAGAATATTTCTCTTACAATATATGCGCTTCATTAATACTTCACAAATCTAGGGTCTTTTTTTAACCATTTTTTTTGCAGGGATTTCTTAAGTTTGGAATGTATGCTTTGGAAGAAATTTTGAAAGTTTACTAAAGATACTTAGGACAGCTGTAAAAGGAAGGCCTCAGCCCGGAAAATTAAAGTGAAATAATGAGTGTAGAATCAGTCTCATGTGTGTTGCTGCTAGAGATACAGTCACAATGACTTTCTCTCAATTTCTGGAACATGCCTAGCATGTTCTCATTTGTCAAGCCTTACTACTTTCTAGCCTTATACCTGCTGTTTTCTTTTCTGGTATCTTTGTGTAAATTACTGTTTCTCAAACATCAAGGCTCAACTCAAATGTCATCTCCTCAGAGAAGCCTTTCTTTGGTCACTCTAATGTAGATACCTTTGTTATTCTCAATCACCATATTTCATATGTCATTCATTGCAATTATTTTAATTTTTACTTGATTTTGTCTTTCCCAAGGTTGGGACTCAGAAACTGATATCCCCAGATATGGTGCTTTGACAGGTGCTTTGACATGGGGAACTGAAGAAGCCTCAAGTTCTCTCTGACCTCCTCCCAGCCCCCATCTCTCCCAGGGCACAGCATGAAGTTGTTCTCTGACATTCCCTTATCTTCCTGGACCCACCAAAGAAGAAAACAATTAACCCTGGTCCCCTCCCTGAGTTTTCATTGCCTGAAATCATACTGCAGGAAGACAGATCGAAGTCCATCAATGCACCTGGACAGACTTTGTCACAGGCCCTTGTCTGTTTTGCAAACCCACAGATTTTGTGCCAAACCATTGTATGTTCTTCAAGCCCACTGAACTTTCTGAAAAATCATTTACTGCCCCCACCCCCCGAAATCATCCACATCTCCCCATCTCCCTTTCCCTTAAGAAGGGTATATAGCTGTCTGTATCCCGTTGTGGTTGTGGTGGGGTAATTACTCTGTGATCCTCCTCTGTGTACATTAACATTTACATGCCTTTTCTCCCAATAATCTGACAGTGAAGGGAGGTTTTCCCTTGGCCCCTACACCTTCAAAATGCAATTTTCATGAGGTTAGATACACCGTTTATATTGTTTCTATTTTATTCTAGCAACCAAAGTGGAAACAAGCACATGGCAGGAATCCAATAAATATTTGTTGAATAAATGAGTGAAGTATTTCCTCACAATTATTCGAATTATTGGCATTACTGGTTGGGAGTTGGGCTGGGGAATACAAGGAGACGTAAAATGCTGGAGTTGTTCTCATGTCTGCTTAAACTTGGGAGGTTTTTATAAATAAAATTTAAAAATTTTATGTTTTGCTTAAACATTGGCTTATTTGGTTTTGCTTAAGTATTGGTTTAATTTTTTGGTATTAATGGTCTACTGAGGTATAATTAGCCAATAATAACCTGCTTCATATATAAAGTGTATAAATTGACAAGTTTTGACATATGTATACACATGTATACAGATATCATCGCTACAATTAAGATCATGAACATAACAATTACACCTTGCAAAAATTTCCCCTGCCACACTCTCTCACTCCCTCTTTCCTGCCCTCCCCACACAGCTAGGAAAACATTGCTATGTTTTTCTATCACTAAAGATTGGGTTTCTTTTCTGAAATTTTATATGAATGGAATTATTGAGTATGTAGTTGTTTGGGGCCTGACTTTTTGCCTTCAATATAATTATTTTTTAATCCATCCATGTTATTGCATATGTCAATGGTTTATTCAGGTTTGCTGCTGAGTAACATCCTGATTTATGAATATACCACAATTCATTTATCCATTCACTGTTGATGGGCTTTTGGGTTCCAGTTGAAACTATGACAAATAAAACTGCTATAAACATTCATCTACATGTTTTTACATGAACATACTTTTATTTACACTGCATAAAAACCTCACAGCATAATGTCTAAGTCATATGGGAGACATATGTTTAAATTTTTGAGAAATTGAGAAATCATTTTCCAAGCAGTTGTACCAGTTTACATTCCCATCAGTGCAGCATGAGAATTCCAGTTCTTTTACATTTTTGACAACCCTTATTATGGTCAACCTTTTCAATTAGTCATTCAGGTAGAAATGTACAGGTATCTCATTGTGGCTTTAATTTGTATCTCTCTAATGATTAATGATGTTGAGAATATTTTATGTACTTATTTGCCATCTGTATATTTTCTTTGGTGATGTGTCTATTCAAGTTATTTTCCATTTTTTGACATTGTTTCTCTTTTTGTTACTGACTGACTTGTAAAAGCTCTTTATATACTATACCTATGAGTGTTGTCAGATATACGTTGTGCAAATATTCTCAGCCTGTGACTTGTCTTTTTATAACAGTGTCTTTTGAAATGCTAAGGTTTTAAATTTTAATGAAGTCAAATATATTGTTTCCATTTTATATGTCTATTTTTGTTATGTTTAAGAAATCTTTGCCAAACCCAAGAAACTAAGATGTTTCCTTGTTTTCTTCTGGAAATTATATAGTTTTAGCTGGCATGTTTAGAACTATGGTACAGTTGGTTTACTTGAAGTAAGTTTTTGTATATGGTATAGTTTCAATTTTGTACATGAGGTAGTGTTAATTTTTATATGGTGAACTGATTGCAAATGGCTATTTAATTGTTCTAAAAGTATTTGTTGAAATGATTACAATTTTTCCATTGATTTTCTTTAGTATATGTATCAAAAAATTGACCATATATGCTCGGCTCTATTTCTGAACTCTCTATTCTGTTCTATTAATCCATTTGTCTTTACATCAATGCTACACTGCTTTGATTACTATAGTTTTCAACAAGTCAAAATTTAGTAGTGTAAGTTTTACTTTGTTTCGTTTTCAGCATTGTTGGCCTTTTAATTTTCACATGGAGTTTAGAATCACTCTGTTAATTTCTACAAATAATCATGTTAGGATATGGCTTGAGATTTAATTAAATCAATAATAAATTTGGGGAGAAGTAAAATTGTTGACAATACTGATTCATGTGATACGTGAACATTTATTCAAATCTTATTTAATTTCTCTGAGCAATATTTCGAGGTTTACATTGCACAAATCTTTCACAATTTTTGTCAAATTTTTCACTATTTACATTTCTGATACTAATAAATGGTATTTCACCATTAAGTATAGTGTTAACTAGTGGTTAATCATTTTTATTGGCCATTGCAAAGAATCAATATTTAGTCTTATTGATTTTTCTCTATTTTTTATGTTTTCTGTTTGGTTAATTTACGTTTCTTTTTCTTATTTTAGGTATAATTTGTTCTTCTTTTTTCATTTCTTAAGATGATACTTTGGGTCATTTATTTGAAACTTCTTTTCTTTTGTAACATAGGGGTTTAGAGCTATAAAATTTTCTTTAGACACTGGTTTAGTGTATCCCACTAATTTTGATATGTCACTTTTTCATTTTTATCCAAATTACAATAAATTCTAGTTTTGGTTTTTTTTTTTTTTTGAGACGGGGTCTTGCTCTTTTGCCCCGTGCAGCAGCATCATCATGGCTCATTGCAGCCTCAAACTCCTGGGCTCAAGTGATCTTCCCACCTCAATCTCCAATATACCAAAGTAGCTGTGCTAATTTTCTAAAAATGTAGTTGGAGTCATGGGGTCTCAGTATGTTGTCCATATTGGTCTCAAACTTCTGGGCTCAAGCAATCTTCCTGGCTTGGCCTCCTAAAGTGCTGAGATTATAGATGTAAGCCACGGCCTGGCATTAATATATCTTTGACCCATGAGACAGTAGAAATGATAATTTTTTGGCTCCATGAATTTGGAGATTTTGAAAATAGCTTGATTGGTTTCTAATTTAATTTGTATATTGTCTTTGAACATATTTTGTATTAATTGAATCAGATCAAATATACTGGAGACTTGTCCTTTACTGAGAATGTGGTCTGTCCTGGTGTACTTCATAATAATGTATATTCTACTATTTGTTGGGTAGAATTTTCTAGTAATTTCAAATAGGTCAATTAGTTCAAATTGATTGATATTACTGTTCAATATGCTTTCTAACTTTTTGTCTATTTGTTTTATAACTTATTAATAGAAAGGCATACAGATTTTCAACTATGACTGCAGATTGGTCCATTTCTTCTGTCTGGTCAGTTTTTGTCATGAATATTGAAGCTCTGTCACTAGATACATAAATGTTTGGTTTGTTGTCTCATCTTACTGAATTGATCTTTCATCATCATCCAATAACCCTTTTTATTTCAGGTAGTGTTCATTGTTCTGAAATCTATTTGATCTGATATCAATATAGGTCCACCTGTTTGGTGTGGATTAATGTGGGAATAGTCTGTTTTCATCCTTTTATCGTTAAGTTTTTTGTATATTGGAGATGTGTTTAAAATAGTATATCTACTTTCAGCCAAGGTATGTTTATCCTGTCTACCACAAACAATTAGAAAACTGGACAAAACATATGAAACAGTTATTTCCAACATAGAACATCATGCAGTGCAGAGCAGTAACTCCTGAAATAGTGGAAATAAGTCAAGTGAGTTCTTCAGTTAAAGCAGCTTACTGCATGGAGACTGTTTCCAGGCAGCAGTAGAGAAGCAGAGAACTAATATGGAACTCAAAGGACACACTCTAAGCTACAGAAATGGAGTTGAAAGTGAAAGGTTGATGAACTTGTGGAAATAGAATTAGACACTGTTTAAAATGAAACAGAAAAAAGAAACTAAAAAATAAGCAGAATATTATTGAACTGTGGGATAATTTTAAGTGACCTAATACATGGGCAACTGTAGTTTCTGAAGGAGAACAAGGAGAGTGAGAACAAAACAAAACAAATTTTAAAGATATAATGTCTGAATTTTTCAAAATTTGAAGGAAACTAGAAATAAAGAGATCTGAAAATTCATATACATCCGAAGCACAAGATACATTAAAAAAACTACATTAAGCCACATTGAAATAAAATTTCTGGAAGCAACTGATAAAGACACGTGCTAACAGCAGTCAGAAAAAGAAAAAAGACACGTTACATACTGAGGAGTAAGATAAGAATGGCAGAAGAGTTCTCTTAAGAAACAAAGTGAGCCAGAAGACAGCGAAATAGCATCTTCAAAGTACAGAAAGAATAATCTGTCAACCTAGCATTCATAGTGGGAATATCTTTCACTAATGAAGACAAAATAAAGACTCTTCAAGCATAATCATTCAAGAAGCATTTATCACCAGCAGACCTACCCTTGAGGAAATGTTAAATAAACTCCTACAGGCAGAAGGGAAAAGATTCCATATGAAAATCTAGATCTTCACAGAGGAATGAAAAACCATGCAAACAGGAAATTGATGTAAAAATATATGAGGTTTTTTCCCCCTATTTTTAAAGTATATTAAAAATATGACTATGTAAAGCAAACATAATAACAATGTATACGCTAGTTTATAACACATGTAGAAATAAAATATACAAATAATAGCACAAAGGATGGAAAAGGAAGCATCACATTATTATCTGTTTTTAAAATTACATCCTTGAAATGGTATATTACCTATAGATAGACTTATTACATTAAAGGTATATCCTATAAACTCTAAAACAACTACTAAAAAGGAATTATTGATCTACCAAAGAGATAAAATGAAATTATAAAAGCATAATTAATCCAAAAGAAGGCAGTAAATAAGGAAAAGTAGATTAATAATATGTCACAAATAGAAAATAGATTGTAAGATGATATATTGTAACCCAACTATGTCAATAATCATAGTAAATGTAAATGGTCAAAGCACTTCTATTATAAAGACAAAGACTGTCAGAGTAGATTAAAAAGTAAAACAAGCAAGATTCAAGTACAGTAATGTCTCATTTAATAATGGAGGTACATTTGGAGAAATACATCACTAGGGAATTAAGTCATTGTGCAAACATCATAGAGTGTACAGTCATTTTGCAGTAAAAGGAGATTGGTTCCAGGATTCCCCACAGATACCAAAATCCATGGATTCTGAAATTCCTTATATTAAATGTCACATGATTCATATATAAACCATGTATATTCCTCATATACTTAAATTATCTGTAGATTACTTATAATACCTAATACACTGTAAATTCTATGCAAATAGTTGTTATATTGTATTTTAAATTGGTATTGTTTTTATTGTTGTGTTGATTTAGCTTTCCAAATATTTTTTATCTGTGTTTGGTTGAATCTATGGATGCAGAACCTATGGATATTGGAGGACTGGCTCTGCTTACACAAACCTAGGTGATATAGCCTATGACATTTCTAGTCTATATAGTAGCCTTTTGCTCCTGGGCTACAAACTTGTACAGCATCTTATTCTACTCAATACGGTAGGCAATTGTAACACAAAGGTGATCACGTATGTATCTAAATATAGAAAAAGGACAGTAAAAATACAGGATTATAATCTTATGAGACTGCCATTCTATACATGGTCAGTCATTGACTGAAACGTCGTTACTCAGCACATGACTGTGCATGCTGCTTACAGCTATATAGCCAAGGTATTCCTTTTACATCTTTAAATGCCCAAATAAAATTATTAACTGTAGAAAAATAAAACACCAAAAAAACCCGCTAGATTTGAATTGTGCACCTTGCTCAAAATAAAACTAATGAATTAAAAATTTGAGGATAAGATTTGAGCACAATTTTGCAAAATTAGCTTAAGTAGTAGGCATGGGATAAAGACAGTTTCTAATCCCCACCTACTTTTCTATCTCTTGCTCATTATTTCTTCTGAATTTACCCTACAGCTTGTTAATTTGCACTCAACTCTTCAATTTTCCCTTTACCTGTCTTTACCATTCTTTTGTGCCTTTGCATATACTGTTCTATCTGCTTGAAACCCCCCTTTCTACACTTCTATATCTAGGTAAGTTGTGCTCATCTTTCAAGACTTGGTTCATATATTCTCTTTGAAGACTTTTTGATTTCTCCAGCTATGTGATTTATATTTATACTTACATAATGATACATGGCTTTAAACAAAGCATTCTCTTTTAACCCTTGATACAGCCCCTGAATCAGGCATTACTTTTTTTTATCATGAAAAAACTTGGGACGAGAAATTAGATGAATTGTAAAAAATATTATGTACAACATATGACAGAATCAAGACTTGAATAGCTTATCACTCATTGTAGTACAATGAGCTTATCACTCATTGTAGTACAACACAGTAGGTTCACAATAATGGACAGGATATATGTTGTCACAATGTTCTTTCTCACTGAAGTGCTTATATCTTCAATAAGCAAATGGAAATACTCTCTGAGCTTCTTACAGGGCTTATGGTAGGTATGTAAACAATGCTTGCTTCAGTCTCCATTAAATCACTTTAAATGAGATAATGTGAGTTTACACAATAATGCTATTCAAATGCTAAATGCTTTTGCGAGCAAATGAGATTTTCTGCTTAAATTCTTCTATCATCTTTTTCCCATTTTCAGAAAGAAAATGGGGGCAATTGCAATAATGGAAATGCTAGTGACTGGATTTGTCAATAGCATTGTTGAACTAAGTTAACAAACACCTTAGCTTTTCATGAGCAATTATATAACTAAACCGATTTACATAGAATGATATCAGAATTACCTAATCATATTCATTTTTCTTTTCATCAGGAGTGACACTGTTGTAGCAGAGCAGTTGTTTTCTAGCTGGTATCTATCATCATATGTAAGATTATAACTGTGACACTGATTTTTTCCCATTATTATAGAGTGGATGTACCCTGCTTAGGTTTGAATGTAGGGCAGTCCATGAACCTCAGAAAAAATAAGCTGGTAAGGAAAACACAAATAGGCCAGAACTAAGAAGTATACATTGGCTATGGGACTGGCTTTTCCAAAGATTCAGATGAACAGAGCAAGTCACAAATTCCAGTTGGTAGACTTAGGTACAATTTTTCCTAGTGTAGACTTTCAAGGGGAAATGATGAGATTGTAGAAGCATGTCAAAAACGATTGTAGGCACCGATGATGCTCATCAAGTAAATGGCAACACCTTCATTTGGTTCAGATTCCCATTAACCACTCTGTGATGGCTAAGTGTTTGGACTGGATGTAAACAGGATTCTACCCAACAATTAGAAACATGGAGAGAGTCTACAATGTACATCTGACAAGCAGTTCATCTCTAGACATATTATAGACTTCAAATTAAGAGCCTAACTTCTTGAAGTTTGAGCTCTTCATGTTTAAGGTTTGGTCCTAATTGGGTTTAATGGAGCAGAAACTGCTAATTCAAGGACTTAAGTACTTACTGATGATATAGTAGAGATAGGCAGCAGGCAACAATTGGTCATGCTATTTAATTATTTATATTTTTGGTGAAAAATAATGCAAGTTCTTGTCCTAAGTAAAGACAGTCTCTGTGTAGTTTTCATCTTTCAAACCAACTGACGACAAAAAAGAGAAAGAGTAAAAGAAAAAATGAATATTTTTCATAAACTAGAAAATAGAAATAATGCCGAATCACAATTAAGAAAAGCCTAAAAATGCGTTGAAAATTAAAACTAGACACAGGAAAACACAATGATGTTTGTAAATATTTCAGAACAACTATTCAGAGTTGTCCGAAAGTATCTTTCACATCCTGAGGAAGAAAATAAATTCCTCTCTTTGAACATCATCATACTAGTTGTGTAAGATGTGCTGCTACAGCCTTCCTAATCTCTGCCTTCCACAATATCATAACACGTGAGTGGCAGGGCCAAATGAGGAAATGCACAGAAAAGACATATGGCAGGAGTCAGAATGTCATCGTGACAGTGCCAATTAAACCTGGATGGGATTCGGTTTACATCACTAGAAGGACTCATGACAAATCAGTTTCCACTCTGAGCAAGGCCAGAATACAGACATGCCGTGGAGCAGGTTATTTCTGAGAATGTGTTCTGAAGCAATGGACTAACATCCTAGAGGCTGGCTGATCCACCCCACATTCCCAACTACTTCCTGACACTATTCTTCAAAGATTATCCGGTCTGTAAAAAAAGTACTCCTATTTAAAAATGAGTAACCACAGCAACAAACGCTATGGAAGCTACAGAATCATCTGCATAAGACTTAAGAGGGATGAAAAACAGCCAGGAGAAAAACAATTCAAGCCATAAAAGTTATACAGCAAAGCAAATTTACATTATGACTTATAGATAAGTGCTACTGGAAATACAAAAAAAAAAAGTCAAATTTCAATGTTTCAAGGAGTTTAAACAATATAAGAAAAACAACAAAATTATGAACTAAAAAATAAGCTGAAAGGCCTTAGTGAAGACATGGAAGAGATAAACACTAACATTGTGAAAGCAAAAGTCACATTTACAGGAATAAAATGAAAATCAGTCACTCTTTAAAGCACAGCAAGGGTGAATAAGATCAGCTCCAGAAAACTGAGTGGAATGAAATTGAAAAGAAGATGTGCTTAACACATTTGAGAAAAATAATAGATATAGAAGATAAAGGAAAGTCACATACAAATAGTTTAGGGATAAATTGAAGAGAAAATAATCAGTTACATGTATAGAGAAAACAAGAATAAGGGTGAAACCAATCAAAGCATGTGGTAGAGGCCAAGGTTGGGAATAGGGGAGATAAACAGACGTTGTATAGACACCATATCAACCAGGGAACAATCACAGAAGTAGAGTCATTGAGCCAGATTTATTGTACGGATTGGACCTTCTACAATTGTGGAAGCTAACTCATGTATGTAAGACTGTTGCTTCTGTGTTTCTTGCTAGAGCCTGAAATACCCACAGGGAAGGCAGTTGGGAAGAAAGCCAAACATGATGTAGGAAAAGCAAGGACAAAGGGGGAATCTCTGAGAATGGATTGGAATCGACACTAGCCTCTCACCACCTCCAGTCCTCTGGCTTTGATGAGGTGGGGGTGGCCTGTAGGAGAAACTGATGTTCTTCATCTCAGAGCGGAGCACACACCTGGCCTGGGATTTAGAGGAGCTGAAGGTGGGAATGTGGTACAAACTTAAGAAGCTAAACTTCAGCTTCTGTCCCACAGCAAAAAGGTAAGATGGAAAAGATGCAACAGCTCAGGAGAGCTACAGTGTCTAATTCCCTGCACCAGTCTTCCACGTGTAAAAATATATGTATATATGGCTACTGCTTCAACGTAAAATGTCTGTGGTGTCCCATGCTAACCAGATACTACATACGGCACAGGGATCCGGAAAATATTGTTCCAGGTTGGTTAAGAGGATACAGTATAAATCCACCATGACCTATTGGAGTACTAATTGCCATATATAAATACGTATCTTTGAAAGCTGATGAATCAAGAATTCCAAGTATCAACACATTTTTTCAAAAGTTAAATTTTATAAAGACATCCAGATGAAGTTACAAAATGTAAAGAAAATCTTTCCAAATATTAGGAAGAAGAAAAAATTTTCCTTCTTTTCTCTCTGTATTTCTTTCTCTCTGTCTCTCTCTCTCTGTCTCTCACACACACACACACAGACACACATACATACACACACACAGAGACACACAAATCTTTAATCATGGCAATAAAATATATTGGGAAGAGGAGAGCTATAAAATCAGATTTACCAGAGTTAGATTCCTGGCTCTCTTTCTCATTATTTATGTGAATTTAGGAAAATCAATACATACAAACTGAGTTTACACACTCCTAAAATGGTAATAATAGTACCTTCTTCAGGATGAGAGAGTGCGTTAATACATGCATGATGCCAGATAACTTTGGATCATTCTCCTCACTGAAATTATGGAAACTTTTATCAAAATTACTAAGTTGTGCAATTGGGGGAGTAGCACAGACAAGCCCTACAGCAACTGGGTGAGAGAGTCATTGCCGAACCTCTACGGCAGGAATTATTACGATGTTGAAGCGTTTTTACTGAACTCCATGAGTGTCAGTTGAGTTCCCAACCATTTCCAGATCATCAAGAAAAGTCTAGTTTTTAAAAAGATACGGCAAGAAAGCTCACAGTCAGGAATCTGAGAATTGTGCTCAGGCCAGTGTCATAAATATTTCTCAGAAGTAGAAAAGCAGAGAGAAAGAATGTTTCCCTCAGGAATCACGAGATGATCTCCACTTCCTCCATCGAAAATAGTCCTCTTCAACCTGTATTTTATTGCTGAGTTTCTATTTTGATTTTGAAGCCACAGATTAATCACGCAATTTTGGCAGAAAATGAACGACTAGTATGCTTGCTGCAACACAGGACTTGAATGTAGCAAGTACATGAACTAGTTTCAGTTAAGTTTTAGGCTCTAGAAAATGCATTTGAATCTGAGGAGAAAAAAGTAAGTATATATGTGGCTTTAAATTCAACCATTCCTTGGAAGACTTTCTACAATGCTGGCAGCATTTTGAAATAGTTATATTTATTTCTTTTTGGAATACATATTTTTTCTCTTATAAACAACTATATATAATGTAAGGGCAATCATAATTTACCAGAGAAAGCCACATGATGCAATAAACCATCTGAGCACTCTTTTGGCCTCTGTTATAATTTACTGTATTCAAAGCTTTTGGTGAATTGTGTGGGTGGTAACATTATGAGTTTTTCAATATATCACTAAGTATATTTAGAATGCTTAATTGAAGCTTAACCTTTATTTTGTTCAATACATGTTGTTTCTAGCTAATAGTTTTGGGGAAAAGAATCCCCTAGGTCAAAGTTTTATATTTAGCTGCTTCTGTTTTCTTTTAAAGCTAGAAAAATGAAGGGTGTGAATGAATTGATATAACTGGAAATCAACAGGGTAAAGAATAATTTTGATGATTTCTTCCTGCCATTGCAATTATATCCACTACACTTGATGATGAAATAAACAAATAGTTCAAACAAAGCCATTAATTTTCTTCCTATCTACACAATTTTAATTAGAAACATTTAATTAGACTTGGCTAAAATTTCTCAAGAAGATTGCAGAATGCATATTTAAGCTACTTGTACACCAGGAAAAGTGTTTTTCGGCATTTACTAAGTACAACAAATAGCTGCCATGATCGTAGGTATTTCATGGAAAACATTCTTACCAAAATTATCTTTTATCCCAAAAAGCTTTCACTGGAAAACAAAGTTCTCTCAGAGTTTATTAGTTATTAAGCTTTGATATTTTAATTGTTATAATAAATAAGATGCCTTTTTAATATATTAACTGCATTTTATATTATGTCATTTTTATGGCAAGCAATAAATGTGTTTGATGTTCTTGATACTATTTCACCACTGAATTTTTTAAACTTTCATTATCATGAGCATTTCTGACATGAATTAAAATGACATGCAAATCTGTAAGCTCATTTCACTGAAGCAAAAGTGCTAAATTGTTGAATTCATAGAGCCTTTTAATCTTTAGGGGCAAACATGGTTTTCAACTAAATTTGATAGAACTCAACCAATTGTTTTAGGTAGTTCTCTTTTATTTCTCTTATTCTACAACAATTTGTGTGTAGAAAATATATAAACACAGTTGTTTTTCAACTTAAAAAATAATAAACATTATTTCCATTAGCATGTTGAATTATTTGATGGCACTGTACTAGGCTTTCTAGTTAAAGAAACTTATATTACCTAATTACACCCAAGAGGTAAGGTCCTTATATGACTCACCAAATATTTACTAAAAAATTGTTAAATATGGTTATTTTGAGATGTCTGTGTTTCTAATTGCATTTAATAATACATTAAATACAAATTTATATTTTATCTTTAATAATCACATATCAGTACTATATTCTTATTCTCAACATCTTGGGAAAGATGTTTAAGTTTAACTAGGGTGACAGTCATTTTGGCATTTAAGAGTACAGCTTATTAATATTTAAATCTATGCAATTAGGTTTCAATTTTTTCAAACGCTTTTTGTTATTAGGACACAGTCGAATTTTTAATTTTTTTCTGAATTTATAAAAGTATCTGTATGGTTGTTTAAAATGTACTTCAGAAACCTATAGCAATGGGAATAAATCCCATATAATTGCCCCAAAAGGTACAAAATGTTAAATACTTTGATGCATATTTTAACAGATTTTTACCCTACATATGTTTAATTTTTCAATAACATAGTAAAACTACATGTACATATTCATTTGCAATTGGTTCTTTTTATTCAATAATGTATTTTAATCATGAATGAATTCAATATATAATGGATTTAAAGAAAAAATACATGGTTAGTCTGCAAACCGCCTGAGAATTACATGGTTATTCTAAAACTGAAAAAGTCAGCTTTGTTCCCCTTTTTTTACTTCTTCAGTTTATCATCGTAGACACACAGAGGAAGCAAATCTCGATTCACTCCTATGGAGTGAGCATCACTTTTATCTTCATTTTACAGCTGGGGAGTCAGAGACAGATTTGTCTGATCCCATACTTTCAGGAAGGTAAGGAGCCAGGATTTGAAAAGCGGCAGCTATGGTGTTGCCAGTCCATTTTCCTAAGTACTATGTTCCTTACCACCCATATAAAACAACCCTTCCCACAATAACTGAGCTCTGCTAAGGTCACTAACTAGGTAAATGAATAATATGTGTCTACGCTTTACCCCACCCACCGACCTGTTTAAGACACACAGTACAACTTCATGCCTGGAAACATAACCATTTACTTAAGTCCCAAAACATGAGAGATGCTCGTTGATGATTGCCCTTCTTAAAGTTAATTCTGTAAATGTTAAGTATTATCGTATACTAAGCCTTTCCCAAAGTGTGTGTTCCATGAATAGTCTATGGAAATCAAAGAGCTGTTATTTACTCAAAAGTTATTTGTAGGGAGAGGAGGAGAACTCATGAAAATATACATTGTGAGCCTCTAAAAAAGGCATCAAATATACTGATCTTCATTTTGTCTCTAAAATACTTTAGAATATATCACTTTTCTTTTTCAGAAAATTCCTAGGTACAAGGTTCCGGGAAAAAGATTTTGGGAAATGCTTATCTAACCCGTAATCACCAAAGAATGTAAATTTAGAGTTAGAAGAGAATACAATAAAATAGATGCAAATCACTGCTTCATGCTTTTTATATATTTTAACTTGCTTGTCTCAGTTTGGCATTTGGAAAGTGAGAATAATCATAATAAATATTCCATAACATTTTGTGAAGATAAAATAGCTAATGTATGATGGCAGATTTATGGAGTACCACAAATTCATTGGTACTCCTTCATTAAGAGATAGAAACTATTTAGTCTGGGTTAGTTTGTACCCGCATTTATCAATAGACTACGGTAGAAATGATGCTATTTCCTGTAATAAGGCTGGCAGCTTTTAACTTGGTCTCATGAAAAAATCAAGCTATCATTTACAAAATACTGTGATACCACCATGCTGTGAGGCAGCCCCAGACATGTGGGGAGGCTCTGGAGCACGAAAAAGCATGTGAAGAAAGAAATAGAGCAGTCATGATATACCCCAGTGCCAGACCAATAAGTGAAGAAGACATCTTGGAAGTGGATATACTCCAGGCCCAAATGCTATAAATGAAACTATTTGGATTAAAATTGAACTATCCTGAGAAGTGATGTCAGCAGAAGTTTTAAAGTATGAAGCTGGGGAAACATACTCCTCCATAACAGCAATGAGTACTAACAAAAATTGTCAAAATCAAATCTGGAAATTAAACAAAGGTTTACAACAATCTGGTAGCAGTCATTCAAGAAAAATGGATGTATCTGAGTAATAACAATGACTTTTGTGCCATTGTAATTAGTCGTATTCCTATCCCCCACTCTCCTGCTCCACAGTTTACTTGCAAATGAGCAGGCTTGGAATTATTGTAGTCATAAAAAACAGAATCAAGGGACAACTAAGATACCTGACAAAAGAAACAGCTTGGAGGCCGGGCACAGTGGTTTATGCCTGTAATCCCAGAACTTTGGGAGGCCAAGGTTGGAGGATTACCTAAGTTTGGGAGTTCGAGACCAGCCTGACCAACATGGAGAAACCCCATCTCTACTAAAAATACAAAAAATTAGGCAGGCGTGGTGGTGCATGCCTGTAATCCCAGCTACTTCAGAGGCTAAGGCAGGAGAATCACTTGAACCTGGGAGGCAGAGGTTGCAGTGAGCCAAGATAGCACCATTGCATTCCAGCCTAGGCGAAAGAATGAGAATCCATCTCAAAAAAAAAAAAAAAAAAAAAAAGAAACAGCTTGGAAACGCTTCTCCTGCCAAGAGAACCCAAAACCTTCACACTTTGAACAGATCTTTTGAGGGGAAAAACTGAAAGTTGGTACAGAGAATATACAGACACTGTGGATAAAGAGGGAGGAATCTAGAAACTCTGGAGTCACCAAGCTCCAGGATCAGCTGTCAGTACTGAACAGGTCCTAAGGAAAGGGTGAGTGAAGGAGCTCCAAGGGACCACAATCCTGCTAGGCCCTCTGCGATCCTAGCTACAAGAGATCCCTAGACCTCCATAGACATTTGAATTTGCAGGGGGAATTTACCAGAGAGCAGGCAGAGATTCAGCTAGAATCTTGGCAGAGCCCAGAAAGTTTCCTGGTGTGCAGTGCGACTGCAGCAAAAGGCAGCCAGAGACTCCCATCTCCCAAGGCTCTCCATCTTGCTCTAAGTGACTCCAGTCCCTGCTGACTGTTGGGCAGAGAGAGAGGGGCTGCCTCTCCCACAGGTTCAGGGTACATCTGATCCAGGCAACCTCTTGTCTGTAGGCCCCTCGCAGACTGACTGGCTGGCCACTCCTACAGGCGGGGCGCCCACAGCATGGCCTCCCCTGGCCTGCCTGAGTGTTTTGCAGGTAACCTGAGAGCAGTCAGGCATGCCCAGCACAGCCTGCACTTGACCTTGAGAGGACAGAGGGCAAAACTACAAGTCTGGTCCCAATTCCCCAGGATTTGAGCACACTACCCAGAGGTATCAAGCTGAGATCTGCAGCCTGAGTTCAAGTTGGGGAGGAGGCCCACTCACAGAACATCAAGCAGAGTGTAGCATGGGTTCATGTGTGCTGCTGCAGGAGATGAGTGTCCCTCCCTCCACAACATCAGTCCGGGAAAGACAGCCTGTTAGCTAGCCACAGCCCCTTTCCCAGGGAGATCCATGGCCTGGAACACCTGGAACATCCCAGTAATCTGCGCATAGAGGCATGAGACAAGTCCAGCTGGTTGGGCCTGCTCCTGGAGTCATTGCTGGAAGGGGACTCGGTGAACAGGGTGCAAGCAGGGCAGTCCCCACAGCTGTCTGCTGGGATAACAGCCCTGGACCACAGGTGCCACACCAGCTGCACATTTACAGTACTGGCCGCCCTGATCACGAGGTCAGGAGATTGAGACCATCCTGGCCAACACAGTGAAACCCTGTCTCTACTAAAAATATAAAAAAATTAGCCAGGCGTGCTGGCAGGCGCCTGTAGTCCCAGCTATTCAGGAGGCTGAGGTAGGAGAATGGTGTGAACCCGGGAGGTGGAGCTTGCAGTGAGTCAAGATTGCATCACTGCACTCCAGCCTGGGCAACAGAGTGAGACTCCATCTCTAAAAAAAAACAAAAACAAAAACAAAAAAACAAAAAACAGTACTGCTGCCCTGCCATGGGATCCTCCAACCTTGACACACTTCATCACTAGACCACCCTCAAACATATCCCACAACACACTCTGACTTTGCCAAGCTCAGAAAACCAGCAGGTCTCCAGGGACTTGCAGGTCTCCTGGTGACCTAAACTTCGGCTCATGTCCCTGTGGGACATAAGAACACAAACCATCAAAGCCCCCCGTGGGCCTAAGGAAACATGAGCAGGGCACCAGCAATTGCAGGGCTCCACCAAAGCCTGGGAATAAATTTGGTGAGGGACTCATCTCTCATCCTCCGTGTCCCATCTCCTGAGCACTGCTAGGTATGCACTGGAACACAAAAGAAATGTGTGGCTAAGAGCCCACCTACTGGCCGTACTCTTAAGCACTATCTGCTGGATCACAGCATGAATGACGACACCAAACAAAAATTCTTTCAGCACAGTTGAATGCCTGTGAAACCCAACATGGGAAACTACCCACAATTAAGGAAACTTTAGAGAATCTTGACCCTCTACAAGCACTCAGAAACAAAGCCAATTGATTACCCACAATATACACTGCAGTCAAATCCTCAAGTTAAAAAAAGAATATGAAAATAAAAGGTTCCACCTAAATGATAGCAATTTCAAAAAGAAAAAGAAACACCAGAACCCTCAGATGATTAGGAATTAGTACAAGAACGCTGGCAATTCAGAAAGTCAGAGTATTTCCTTACCTTTAAAAGATTATAGTAGCTCCCTAGAAATGGATAAGTAATAAGATTGAAATATCTGAAATGACAAACACAGAATTCAGAATTTGGATGTCAAGAAAGCTCAACAAGATTCAAAAAAAATTGAAATCCAATCCAAAGAACACAGAAAAATGACTGAAGACTTGAAAGATGACATAGTCATTTTAAGAAATAACCAAACTAAACTTCTGGAATTGACAAATTCAGTACAGGAACTCAATTGGAAGCCTAGCAATTGACTAGACCAAGTTGAGGAAGGAATTTCAGAACTGAAGACCAGTCCTTAAAATCAACTTAGTGAGACAGAAATAAAGAAAAAGGAATCTTTTAAAAAATGAACAAAGTATCCAAGAAATATAAGATTATGTAAAGGGACCTAACACTTGACTCATTGACATTCCTGAGAGAGAAGGAAGAGAGTAAGCAAATTGGAAAACATATTTGAGGACATAATCCACAAAAATTTTCCCAATCTCACCAGAGAGGTTGACATGCAAATTCAAGAAATTTAGAGAATCCCTGTGAGATACTATATAAGAAGACAATCCCTAAGACACATTCACCAAGGTCAATGCAAATGAAAAACTCTTAAAGGAAGCTACAGAAAAGGGTCAGATCATATATGAAGGGAACATGAACTAGCTAACCGTGAACTTCCCAGAAGAAACCTTACAATCTAGAAGAGACTGTGGACCCATTTTCAGCATTCTTGAAGAAAAGAAATTCCAACCAAGAATTTCATATCCCATCAAACTAAGTTTCATAAGTGAAGGAGTGATAAAATATTTTTCCAGAGAAGCAGTCACTAGAGGAATTTGCTACCACTAGATGAGCCTTACAAGAGATCTTCAAGGGAGTTCTAAACATGGAAGCAAAATAAAGATACCTGTTACCACAAAAACACACATGAGTATATAGCCCACTGATACTCCAAAGCAACTACACAATCAAGATTGCAAAGCAACCAGGTGCCAACACTGCGATAGGATGAAAACCTCATACATCAATAGTAACCTTAGATGTAAACAGTCTAAATACACCACTTAAAAGGCACGGAGTGACAAGTTAAATAAGGAAAAAAAAAAAAAAGCCAGCCTTCTACTGTCTTCAAGAGACCCATCTCACATCTCACATGTAGTGACACCCATGGGCTCAAAGAAGCGATGAAAACAGAAAACATGCAAACAGAAAACAAAAATGTACATAGGTCACTATTATTATATCAAATAAAACAGACTTTAAATCAACCACATTGAAAAAAAGGACAAAAAGGTCATTACATATTAATAAAGGGTTCTATTCAACAAGAAGACTTAACTATCCTAAATGTGTACTTACCTTACATTGGAACACACAGATTCATAAAACAAGAGTTAGGTGGCCATACTATAATAGTAGGAGACTTCAACACACCACTGACAGTGTTAGATCACTGAGGCATAAAATAAATTTTGAACTTAAATTAGTCACTTCACCAATGGACCTGATAGACATGTATAGAATACTTCACCAAAAAAACACAGAATATACATTTTTCTCATCTGCACGTGGAGTATATATTAAGATCAACCACATGCTGGGTCATAAACCTAGTCTTGATAAGTTTTAGAAAAATCAAAATCATACTAAGCATACTCTCAGACCACAGTGGAATAAAAATAGAAATCAATGCCAAAAAGATTTCTGAAAACCACACAATTACATGGAAATAAACAACTTCCTCCTGAATGAGTTTTGGTAAACAACAAAATTAAGGCAGAAAAAAAAAATCCTTTTAAATAAATTAAAATGCAGAGAAGTTAGAAAGATTGCAAATTAACAGTCAAACATCACACCTCTAAAAACTAGAAAAAAATACTATTTCTATCAAACTATCAACCTCATCTTTCACAGATTAGAAAAAAGGTATTCTAAAATTCATATGGAACAAAAAAGAGCTCAAATAACCAAGGTGATCCTATGGGGGAAAAAAAAAAAAGCTGTAGACATCATATTACCTGACTTCAAACTGTTCTACAGGGCTGCAATAACCAAAACAGCATAATACTGGTACAAAAACAGACACATAGTGTTGTGGGAAGTCAGGGACCGCAAACGGAGGGACTGGCTGGAACTGTGGCAGAGGAACATAAATTGTGAAGATTTCATCTTAATGTGGACATTTATTAGTTCCCAAATAATACTTTTATAATTTCTTATGCCTATCTTTATTTTACTCTCTTAATCTTGTTATCTTCGTAAGCTGAGGATGTACATCACTTCAGAACCACTGTGATAATTGTGTTAACTGTACAAATTGATTGTAAAACATGTGTGTTTGAACAATATGAAATCAGTGTACCTTGAAAAAGAACAGAATAACAGTGATTTTTTATGGAACAAGGGAAGACAACCATAAGTTCTGGT
The DNA here is from genome assembly GCF_000951045.1 of Mandrillus leucophaeus. Taxonomy (NCBI): domain Eukaryota; kingdom Metazoa; phylum Chordata; class Mammalia; order Primates; family Cercopithecidae; genus Mandrillus; species Mandrillus leucophaeus. Next base: position 172,283 of record NW_012105642.1, read on the forward strand.
TGCCTGTGGGGTCAGGCAAAAAGAGCCATATTTTTCTTCTTGCAGAGAGCCTATAAATGGACGTGAAGTAGGAGAGATATCGCTAAATTCTTTTCCTAGCAAGGAATATTAATATTAATACACTGGGAAAGGAATGCATTCCTGGGGGAAGGTCTGTAAATGGCTGCCCTGGGAATGTCTGTCTTGTGCAGTTGAGATAAGGACTGAGATATGCCCTGGTCTCCTGCAGAACCATCAGGCTTACTAGGGTGGGCAAAAACTGCACCCTGGTAAATTCGTGGTCAGACTGGTTCTCTGCTCTCAAACCCTGTTTTCTATTGTTTAAGATGTTTGTGAAGACAATACATGCACTGCTGAACATAGACCCTTATCAGTGGTTCTGCTTTTTCCCTTTGTCCTGTTCCCTCAGAAGCATGCAATCTTTGTTAGACCCTTATTAGTAGTTCTTCTTTTTGCCCTTTGAAGCATGTGATCTTTATACCTACTCCCTGTTCTTACACCCCCTCCCCTTTTGAAACCCTTAATAAAAACTTGCTGGTTTAAGGCTCAGACAGGCATCATGGTCCTACCGATATTTGATGTCACCCCCAGTGGCCCAGCTGTAAAATTCTTCTCTTTATACTGTCTCTCTTTATTTCTTAGCCGGCTGACACTTATGGAAAATAGAAAGAACCTATGTTGAAATATTGGGGACAGGTTCTCCCAATAACACAGACCAATGGAATAGAATAGAGAACCCAGAAATAGAGTCACACTCTTACAACCAACTGATCTTTGACAAAGTCAACACAAATAAGCAATGGGGAAAGACTCCCTATTCAATAAATAATGCGGCAAAAACTAGCTATCCTATGCAGAAGCATGAAACTTGACACCTACATATCATCCTATACAAAAATTTACTCAAGATGGATTAAAGACTTAAATTTAATACCTACAACTATAAAAAATCCTAGAAGAAAATCTAGGAAATACCATTCTGGACATTAGCTTTGGGAAGGAATTTATGACTAAGTCCTCAAAAGCAATTGCAACAAAAACAAAAATTGACAAGTGGGACTAAAGAGTTTCTGCACAGCAAAAGAGACTATCTATGACCAGAAACTATAAACAGACAACCTATAGAATGAGAGAAAATATTCACAAACTGTGAATATTGAGAATTTATAAGGAACATTGAGAATTTATAAGGAATTTAAACACATCAATAAGCAAAAAGGAAATAATCCCATTAAAAAGTGAACAAATTGAGAATATAGGAAGTGAAAAAGTGAGCACACTGAGAAGATAGGTAGTGATATATAAATTTTTTTTAAAAGGGAGCAAAGGACCTAAAGAGTCACATGTCAAAAGAAGACATACAAGGAGCCAACAAACACTGAAAAAATGCTGAACATCACTAATCATCAGAGAAATGAAAATCAAAGCCACAATGAGATACCCATCAGAATGACTATGATTAAAAATTCAAAAAACAACAGATTCTGTTGACTTTGGAGAGAAAAGGTAATGCTTATATGCTGTTGGTAGGAATTTAAATTAGTTCAGCCACTGCAGAAAGCAGTTTAAAGATTCCTCAGAGAACTAAAAATAGAACACAGTAACCCAACAATCCCATTACTGTATATATATATATCAAAAGGAAAATGAACAATTCTATCAAAAATACACCTGCACCCCTATTTTCATCACAGTACTAGTCACAATAGCAAAATACATGAAATCTCCCTAGGTGCCCATTGATGGTGGATTGGATAAAGAAAATGTGGTACATATACACCATGGAATACTATGTAGCCATAAAAAAAAAAAAAGAATGAAATCATGTCATCTGCAACAACCTGTGTGCAGCTGAAGGCCATGCCAAAAACCATATGTCCTCACTTATAGGTAGAAACTAAACACTGGGGACACATGGACATAAAAAAGGGAACAATAGGCACTGGTTAATACAAGAGCAGGGCGGGAAGGAGCAGTGCAAGGGTAGAAAAGCTACTTATTGGGTACTATGCTTGCTATCTGGGTGATGGGTTCATTCATACATCAAACTTCAACATTACATGAGATACCCCTGTAACAAACACTCACATGTACCCCTGGAACCTAAAATAAAAGTTTAAATTAGAAAAACTTTGAGAATTATATAATCCTCAGTGTTTGTCTTTTTTGATCTATTTCAAAACTTACTGACGGCAAACAGTTTTTTTGGGGATGGGCATTTATTAAAACAATCAATGTCATTGCAGTTGTCTGAAGTGCTGATAACAGTTGAAGCAATCATAAAGCTTACCAAAATCTGAAAAGAAAAAAATTGGTGAACAATATGCCCATAGAAGTCTATGAAAAGCTACAAAATAACTAGGAATCTAGTAGGCCATTCTGCATATGTGTAGGACTGTCCATATGCCTGGAAAAGACCTGAGAAGTCCTAATCTCATACCTTTAGCTGCCCTTGAGGCTCTCTGCACAGAAGAAGTAAAAGCTGAAGTAGAATTACAAACTGACTTCTTTATCCTTGAAGGCATACCCAAATAAGATGAAGTCCCTGGAAAATAATGGTAGATTTATTGGTTCCATGCTTTTAAGAAAATGTCTGTCCAATCACTAGTTGACCACTAAGCTAACTGAGCAGAGATTTCAGAGGCTCCACATGACAAAAAGTATAGAATTAGTTTAAAAAGTCACTAAACAGACCAAAAGTATGAAAAGTAAGCAACAACAACAACAACAAATAGTAATAAGGGGCAGATTCTGATTTTGAAACTTACCACATTGTATTATTTATGATATCCAGGTTTTGTTAAACAATATGAGACATGCAAGGAAACAAGAAAGTACGGTTGATATACAAAACAACAACAACAACAACAAAAACGCAATCAAAGAAAGTGTCACTGATGAGCCCAGTTACTGGGCTTATTACAAAGACTTTAAATTTGCTATTTTAAATATTCACAAAGAACTAAAGCAAACTATGTGTAAACACTCAAAAGAAAGTATGAGAATGATTCTCACCAAACAGATAATGTGAATAAGGAGATAGGAATTTTGTTTTTAAGAAAATAATCAAATAAAAATTCTGGAGTTGAAAAGTATATTAACTGAAATAAAAATTCAATAACAGGGACTCATCAGGGAATTTTTTTTCTGGCATAAGAAAACAACAGCAAATTTGAACAAAGTTAATTTTATTATCTAGTCTATAAAAAAAAATAAATGAAGAAACATGAATAAGACCTGAAAGACTTCTGGGACAAAAATCTGGCATACAAATGAACATAGGCATAATGGAATTCACAGAAGAGGGAGAGGGAAAGGAGCAGAAAACATATTTGAAGGAATAATATCTAAAAATGTTTCAAATTGATGAAAAACTCAATCTACACAACTAGGAGCTCACTATTTCCAAGGAAGATAAACCCAAAAAGATCAATGGCCAACCACACAATAATTAATCTGTCCAAAGTCATAGACAAACAAAATTTTGAAAGCAGCAAGGGAGAAGTGACCTTACTCTGCACATGGCATTCTCAATAAGATTGTTTATTTCTCTTCAGTACCATAGAAGCCAGAAGACAGTGGTATGACATGGTCAAATGCATGATCAAAGAACTCTATATCTGGCAAAATTGTCTTTCAAAATTAATGGAAAAATTAAGGCATTCTCAGACACATAAAAAGACTTTATGGATAGAAGACCCTCCCTACAATAAATAAAATAAGGGGATGTCTTCAGGCTGAAAAGACTTTATACAGTTACTTGAATCTAAATGAAAAAGAAAAGATCACCAGTAAAGGTAACTATATAGATAGATATAAAGAACAGTATAAATTTATATTTATTTGAAATATTTTTATTCTGTTGATTTAGAAGATAACATTATAAAGCATATATAACTATGCTGATGAGATTACAGTATATCAAATATAGTTTGTATGACAAAATAGCACAAGGAAAGTGGAATGGAATTGTTGATGGCTGTTGGGAAACCTCTGTTCTTCTCTTCTTGTTTGAAATAATTTAAGCAAGCAACACACAGCAAAGGAGATTGCAGCATAGAGCAGTTTATTGAAAAGGAGAAATAATACTCTGAAAGTTAGGTCCAGAATACACAATACACCCTGAGAGATGATTCGAATTGTACTGCTTGTGAGGATGAGACAGTGTTGACTGTTACTGGAGAAACTCCCTTTATGGGAGTCTTATATGATTATTCATAAGGGGATTGGAAGAGGTGTTACCAATAAGCATGTTCTGGGTAGTCCTCTGGGTGCACATGTGCAGTGGCTGTAGATGCTTGTTCATACATCATATGTCTCATTAGCACCTTAAATCTCCACACGGGGTGTGCTTTTTACTATCATAGTGAGCAAAGGGTCAGTCTGAGGACAGGTAAAATCAAAATGTCCATGTTGTCTACAGGGGAAATTCCCTACTGTAGATAGTTGTGCTTGAATGAGTTTGACTACAATGTGAATGCTGTGGTTTATTGTATTGACTGTGCAGTCACCACAGTTGCCACATAGCAAGGACATGTTTACTTCCTTGACTACTTATCCTGCCTCAGAATGAAGCTGTATAGGAATAAAATTTATGTTATTGAAGTCAACTTGGTACTAATCCAAACAAGATGTATATAAATCAAGATGTTAATTTTAATTTTCAGGGTAACCACTAACAAAATAACTCAAATATAGTGGAAGAAAAAATAAAGGTATTTAAATTATACATGAGAAAATATATCTACTTAATACAAAAGAAAAAAGTGATGGAAAAATGGAGGAGGAAAAAGATATAAGACATACAGAAAATAAATAGAAAAATGGAAGATACAAATCTTTCTTTTCAGTAATTATATTAAATGTAAATGGATTAAACATGCCAATTCAAAGGCAGGTTGGCAAAATGAAAAAAATAAAAGAAAGAACGAGCCACCTATGTGTTATCTATAAGATAAATATTTTAGATTAGAGACACAAATAAGTTGAAGTTAAAAGATAACATGAAGATATGTCATGCAAACAGTACCCCAGAAAAAGCTGGAGTAGTTGTATTGCTATTAAGCAAAATATTAAGTTTGTGACATAACTATGTATTACTTTACGACAAAAAATATTACTATAAGCAAAGAAGGACATTTTATAATAATAAAAAGTTTAGCCTTTTTAGAAGACATAACAAATTTAAATAACAGAGATCATATAAAGTATGTACTCTAACCACAGTAGAATAAAATTTTAAATCAATAACAAAAGAAAATTTGGAAAATTACAATTAGTTTGAACTTAAACTATAAGCTCCTAAATAACCAATAGATCAAAGGAGAAATCATAAAGAAAATAGAAAGTATTTTAAGATGAAAAAAAACCACAACTAAAATTTATGGGATACAGCTAAAGCAGTGCTTAAGAGGAAATGTATAGTTGTAAATGCCTGTATTTTAAAATAATTAAAAGTCTTAAATCAATAATCTAAACTTCCACCTTAAGAAACTACAAAAAAAGAGCAACTAAATCCAGAGTTAGCAGAAAGAATAAAATAAAAGAACTATAGTGGAAAACATAAAATACAGTATAAAAAAGAGAGGAAAGAAAAACAAAAGTTGATCGAAATAATCAAAAAAATTGACAAACTTTTAGCTAGACTGATTAAGAAAAAAAGAGAGGACTTAAACTGACAAAATAAGGAATGAAAAAAAATGTACATTATCACTGCCTTTACAGAAATAAATATTTTACAAAGGAATACCATCAACACCTCTATGGCAACAAATTAGATAACCTCGATGAAATGAACAAATTCCTGGGAAGACACAAACTAATGAAGCTTACGCAGTAAGAAATCAAAAATCTGAGTAGATCTATAACAAGTAAAAAATAAAATTAAAAGGAAATAAACAAGAAATCCCACAAAGAAAAACAAAGGACCAGATGGCATCACTGATTAATTCTACCAAATGATTAAAGAATTATCATCAATCCTTCACACACTGTTCTGCAAAGTAGAAGAGGAAGAACTAGTTCCCAACTCATTCCATGAAGCTATTCTCTGCCACCTAACCCAGACAAAGACATCACAAGAAGAATAAAATAGAACATAGACCCTTATGAATTGAAATGTAAATATCCTAAAAAGTAAACTGAATTTGAACTGCCCATGGGAGACTTTCCTAAAATCTTGACCCACAATATCATGAACACAACATTTTTTATACCATTATATTTAGGGCTATCGTAGAATAGCAGCAAATAAGTTTATGTGTATGCATGTGTGTATTATATATAACTATACTATATTATTATGTATTATACATGTAACAATTATAGAAGATTAGACAAATCTAGTAATATCTAATTAATATTTAATTTATTGCAAATCTAATAAGAGTTAATTTGTTGTTTTTTTTAACAGTAATGGGAGTTGAGACCCAAAAATATGTGAGTTGTGGAAAGTCATTTAACCCCTACATGATCAAGTCTGAATTTGAACCCAAATATCCTAGACAATACTTCTCTGGAAGCTGGTATTAGGTGGATATTGAACCAAATCTTCATTTGTCTCAGATCTCAGAAAATGTAAAACTTTAGAAAAGGATATGAATATTGTACATAAAATAAGGGGCAGACATTTCTTTTTCTTCATTTTATAATCTAGAAATAAAACCTACATAGGAAATTTATATGCATGTTTGTATGTTTGTGTTAAAGTATATGAACATGTATTTTATTTTCAAGGAAGAAATTATTTTCTAAATAAGGACAAATCTCCAATTCTTAAAGTATCCATCAGAATGTGATTCAATAGGTTTTGCAAAATCCTAGTTCAGATGTAACTTAATCACTAGTCATTATTTTGATGTGGGCCATACGTAGGACTCAACTGCTCAGAATTCTTAGCCAACAAGATAAGTCCTTGACAGGTTGTAATGGACTTGTCTATTTTATTTTGTTTTTTACAACAAAACCAGTGTTGAAAAGAGAAACTTGGTTAGAATTTCCATATTTTTTTATAATGGATACTTTGGAAGAAAAGGAAACAAAAGGCTGTGAATAAGGAAGATTGTTGTTATACTTTTATGCATTTTATCCCTCCCTTCATTACACAATATTTATTGAACATCTATTACTTGTTAGGCATGCTGGAGACAGGCAGTAAACAAGACAGCCAAGTTCTCTATCCTTATTTTATTGCGGGAGAGAGAACCAGTCAAAGATCACAAGGAGACAGGATGAAAGAAGGAAACCAGCCAAGTTACTACTAAGTAGCGCAACTGAGAGATATCTGTATGATCTACTGACCTTATGATGGCATCAGTAGATGGAAGGCTGCGAATAAATATGAGAAATGCTTCGAGGCTGAACACAAGTAGTGTAATTTGTGTATTATGTTTATGTGTGTTATATTGTTTTATGTTTCATATCAGTGATGTTACTTAAAATATGCTTAACCACGTATCTCTATTAAAACCAAATATTATTTGCTCTTCATCATTGTAAATTTTTAAGTATTTTAGTGATAATACATTTTAATAAGTTTATTAAATCATTTTCAAAGATTTTCTCAAACATGAACTTAATGGAACTTACTTTGTAGATTATTAGCTTTCAAAGTCACAGAAAACAAAATGGAGAGAAAAAAATATCAGGTTTGGTAAGTTGCTAGATACGGAGAACTTTGGTTCTCTCTTTTTGCCCTAAACACAAGTGGCTGAACATTTTCAAACTTAATGCTTAATAATGGAAATGAAAGTGATACCATTGGCATTGGTGGTTGTTTGTATTTCTGCTAGATAAGTCACTTGAATGAAATGACCAAATCAAGTTTGTGGTATGGACACAGATACCACCACCCATGGTATCAAAGATGAGTACCTAAAAGAGTTTGTAAAAATTACTGATAGGCTGAATTTATATTTTTCAAATGATATGCATATAATAAATTAAAATGTCAATATTTTAAAATAGTCACAAATATTTGTTTATTTATTTTTATTATTATTATTTTTTCCTCTGAAGTCCTTGCTCTTTATTGGGCAAGGGGTGAGGGAAGCAGACAGACTGGTTGGAGGTAGTAGACGGGTATGTGAGGACAAAATGCTACCCGAAAGCTAGCCAACCCATACTCCATTGAAATGGATGCTAATGCCCTTCAAACTCTGGGCATTGGTTTCACACACATCATCTTCCAGGGATAAAAGAAGGGGTTCTTGTAAAGCTTCTTTTTACCCTCAACCATGGAGGCCAGTTCTGAGTTCTGGTTTTCCTAGGACACTTCTAGTCACAAAGATCTCTGGACTGATCACGCATGATGGAGCGGCAGGGTGAGTGTTTCAAAAGGATAAGTAGAACCAGAGTCCTAACCAAGCTCTGTTACATCAGTGCCTCCGTATGGCCTCCCAGCCCAACCAGAAATTGACAGAGAGGGATGTATATGGTGAAAAGATATACACACATTTAGAATTAGCCAGCTGGACTCAGTTTAAATGATCCCAATTTTGTTTGCAACATCCAAAGCATCGTAATCACGCAGTCGAACATATGCCTTCTTCTCTCCATCAGGCCGAATCAGGGTGTTGACCTGACCTTGGCTACATCAATGTCATAGAGCTTCTTCACAGTCTGTTTGATCTGGTGCTTGTTGGCTTTAACATCCACAATGAACACAAGTGTGTTGTTGTCTTCTATCTTATTTGTGGCCAACTCAGTGACCAGAGGAAACTTCATGATAGCATAGTGGTTAAGCTTGTTTCTCCTGGGAGCGCTCTTCCGAGGATACTTGGGCAGCCTCCAGAGTCGCAGTGTCTTGGGCCTCCGGAAGGTGGGTGATATGAGGATCTTCTTTTTTTGTGTGACTGTGGACACCTTTCAACACTGCCTTCTTGGCCTTTAAAGCCTTCGCTTTGGTTTCGGCTTTAGGAGGGGCAGGAGCCTCCTTCTTCGCTTTCGGCGCCATCTTGTGAAAAGGATATTTGTTTATTTTAAATAATTAGTTTCTCTCTTTGCACCTACTTGAAATTATCAGAGAATGGAAATAAGATGAAATAAATTTAAATGATAAAACTAACATTTTAAAGTATATTTTGATTGTTGCATCCCGCTTGTAGGTATTGAAGAGATGTAAGTTATCTAGTTCTACACAAAGCTCAGTGAATAAAAAGCATAAGGCAAAGTACAACTTTTCAATGTATCAGAAAAAAAAAATATTCAAAATGCCATGTGCGAAGTGTATGCTCAATTCAAGGTGTTGAAACTATCAAGCCTCATGCAAGCTTTTTCTTAGCTTCTGTAATACCAAATAAGCCCTGCTATATGTCTTGATTTACCATGAAAGTTAAGTGTCACATTTTAGGCAAATAAAAATTATTAAAATTTGACAGCTGGCAAATTATGCTAACATCTGGTAACAAATCATTCTTGACAGTTCAATAGTACACTTATTCCATAGCTATTAATATTATAAACAGCAAAATGCAAAAATTATAGCACCCAACTAACATATTCCCTGAAGTGATAGAAGGAAAGGACTGTTTATCTTAATGTGTAAGAAATGTCATCTTTTCACATCTGAGGTTTGAAGTAGATTGGAACTGAATAACTATAAACATGGGTGGCATCATGCAGTGCCACAAGCTAAAAAGAGATTTGAAAATTTCTGAATTTGGAGTGACATGATGATACATTTACAGTATGTGGAGGGAGTAAAGTAGTAAGAATAGACTGTAACCAATAATAGTAACAATAAAATGACATTACATGCTTATTCATCACTCATCTGGTACAATATCACTTTCTTGGTTAAGTTGGCTAATAGTTACATATAACGGAATTTCTAACTGGTGCTTTAACAAAATCAAGTTCTAGAATCTAGTAAGTGGTTAATTCCTGTCTGGCTCAAATACCTGGCATTGGGATATGGATGTTCCTTGCTCTCACCCAACTTCTTAAAGGAGGGAAAGGAATTTTAATTTCAGCTTTTATTTTGATAGTGGTGGTTTGACCCATAAGTCAGTCTCATTCACTTAGAAGTGCTACAAAAAAAGGAATATAATACAATAAAAATATAATCTTAACCAAAACTTAAATTGTGTTTACAAAATAAAAGCTGAACTGGGATGGGGGCATCTAGATTGTAGTTCTGGCTTGGTGGTCTAAAAATCTCTGTCCCTCCATGAGTGCAATTTTTTTTTCTTTTTCTTTTTAACTTTTATTTTAAGATCAAGGGCACATGTGGAGTCTTCTTATATAGGTAAGCTCATGTCAGAAGGGTTTTTGTCACCCTGGTATTAAGCCTACTATCCATTACTTAGTTTTCTTGATCCTTTCCCTCCTTCTATGCTCCACCCTCCCGTAGGCCCCAGGGTCTATTGTTCCACTCCACGTGTCCATGTGTTCTCATCATTTAGTTCCCACTTATAAATGAGAACACACAGTTATTTGGTTTTCTGTTCCTGTGTTAGTTTGCTCAGGTTAATGGCCTTTAGCTCCATTCATGTTCCTGCAAGGACATGATTTCATTCCTTTTATGGCTGTGTAGTATTTCATGGTGTATATGTGCCACTTTTTCTTTATCCAGTCCACCGTTGATGGGCATATGTGTTGATTCCTTGTCTTTGCTCTCGTGAATAGTGCTGCTGCGAACATACGCATGCATGTGTCTTTATGATAGAATGATTTATATTCCTTAGGTATATACCCAGGAAAGGGATTTCTGGGTTGAATGTTATGTCTGTTTTTGGGCCTTTGAGGAATTGCCACACTGTTTTCCAGATGGGTGAGCTAATTTACACTCCCACCAACAGTGTATAAGCATTCATTTTTCTCCACAACCTCACCAGCACCTGTTAGTTTTTGACTTTTTAACAATTGCCATTCTGATTGGTGTGAGATGGTATCTCACTGTGGTTTTGATTTGCATTTCTCTAATGATCAATGATGCAGAGCTTTGTTTTTGTATGTGTTTTGGCTGCAGGTGTGTCTTCTTTTGAAAACTGTCTGTTCATGTCCTTTGCTCACTTTTTAATAGGGTTATTTGTTTTTGTTTTTGTTTTTTTTTCTTGTAAATCTGTTTAAGTTTCTTATAGATGCTGGATATCAGACCTTTATCAGATGCATAGTTTGGAAATATTTTCCCCCATTCTGTAAGTTGTCTGTTTATTCTGTCAGTAGTTTATTTTACTGTGCAGAAGCTCTTTAGTTTAACTAGATCCCATTTGTCAATTTTTGCTTTTGTTACAATTGCTTTTGCTGTCTTCATCATGAAATCTTTGCCCATTCCTATCTCCAGAATGTTTTTATTGCCTAGGTTGTCTTGCAGGGTTTTTATAGTTTTGGGTTCTACATTTAAGTCTTTAATCCATTTTGAGTTGATTTTTGTTTTTATGCAATTTTCTTACTGTAAAATTAGAAGATTTAAGGAACATAAATTCTATAATCATTTATAACTATGGAATGCATGTGCTCTTAACTTAGATCAAACTCCAATTGAATTTAGAAAATCTAGTCAACCAGGAACTAATTGATTAAACTAGCTGAATGATAAATGTAGAGAATTTTACTCACTCATACTTTTGTGTGTATCAATCACCAAGATCATATAATTAAGCAAAAGCAATGGTAGCTCTATTTTTTAATATACATGCAATTTTTAAAGAAAAATACAGTACCAAGTACAATATGAATTAACATAAGCATTTTATACCTTGATGAGAGACCCCAGGTATAAAATAACACTTCTAAAATGGTATCTTAAAGAACTATTTTATATATAGATATATTTTAGGAAGCTCCTGTGTTTTGTTTCTTGTTTGGCTGTAAGACTGCAGAGTTGAACATTCTAAAAATAATCAATGACTGAGAATTCATTTGCTTTACCACATTTATAGATAATTTATGGATGGTTTTTCACTTCTCTAACACTCAAGCCTCAATTCATTTTCAAATACATCAAGTGTCATTTTAAGTATACAGTGGGCTCTTAATGAAATTTTTGTGTCTTATCTTTTAAATGTTTCAGAGATTTTTTTATAAAACTTGGTAAAAAAATATCAGAGTAACCTTCAGACATTTTTTATATTCTATAAGCTGAAATTAAACCACATGATTTTTTAAAAAAGAATTTAAATTCCAAACCATATTGCCTTATTACAGCAACAGAAACTTGTGCCCTAAATCAAATGCCCTATAAAAATATAAAAATATTGTATTTTAACTTTTTGCAATTTTAACAAAAGCTGTTCATTTGAGTTAAAATGTCATTTTATTAGTAGTTTTTCATTATGCATACTTGTCATTCTTTTTCCTTTTCTCTTTTTTTTTTTTTTTGGAAAATTTAAGATTTGCAGAGGAGAAATTACAAAAAACTATACTCTTTTGTTGTTGCAGTTGAATGCTAGATTAATAGAATAGTGAATCTTCATAGCTGATGACTGCATACTTAAACATTAGACTGTAGGGTCGGTAAATTTAGTTTTATTTTACAATAAAGTTTATTTAGATTGACTGTTTATGAAGAATAGCATCCTACTTTCTCTAAAAGTTTTTTTCTTTGACTGAGGAGGTTACTAAATTAAGCTGCTCACTTGTGAGGAAGATCTGCTGGTTCAAATGCCAGAGCAATGGGCCACCTGCTATAACAGAGAAACCTCATTGTTTTAAAGAGGTTAGCAAGCCTAATGGAAACTTGGTTACTGCCATGCTCTCACAGACTTGAGATTTTCTCTTGCTTCCTTCTGATATCCACCTTTGCTTCTGGCCTGATACATTTAAAGAATTTGGGAAAGAGAATCACTGAGAAGCAGGGGTTCCACTGCCACTACTATTTCAATAGCGGAGGTGGTGTGCTATAGAAACTTGGAGGATGGGTTATGTTATTAGCCTACATTCTTTATCCCTTTGTTATAGGATCTTTGAGGTGCCGCCTTTCCGGCCAGAAAGTTCTGTGGCCAGTGGTGCCTTTGCCTGAGTTTTGCTTGAGCCTGCTGGGCTCATTCTGCCTACTCAGCCTGGCAGGCTGTGCTCAGCTCATGCTACCAGCCTGGATCCCTTGCCTCCAAGGAAGACTGAGTCAGGCGTAGAATGGTGAGAGATGTGTGAGCAAGCATCGGGTCTGGTCACACTGTGCAGCCAGGCAAACCAGCTGCTGCCACAGGGTGGGCAGCTCCAGGTGCTGGCATGGGCTTCGGCTCTCTACAAGTCTGCAGCTGCACCAGGCACATAGCAAGCAGTTACTCTGACTGGCACTAGGGAATGTGGTGGTGCCTAGAAGCTTGGAGATGTCAAAAACCGCAGGGCTTCAAAGAGGTAGTCACAGCCCTGGTTTGGGGAGCTCCCAGGTCTGGGCTCCCCGAAGGGCTGCAGCTCTTCTCTCCTTCTCTTCCCCCTCAACATGGAGAGCAAGAAGTATGTTTCAGACCGTCTTGTGTTACCGCAATTTTCGCCTCGCCATTTGGCAGGTCCTGAATTTTTGTCCTACAACCAGGAAGAATGAGTTCTGCAGACAAGCAAAGGGTGAGCAAGATGAAGAGGAGCTTTATTGAGCTATAGAACAACTCAGTCTCTCACAGGGGGCATCTCCTTTCCACAGCCAGGGTATCCCCTGAAATATTCAGCTCCCAGCAGAGCGGGTAGCTCCCCTCTGCAGCCAGTCCTTCTGATGTCTGTAGCTCTTAGCAGAGAGGAGCCCCTGGAGTGTGTAGCTCCATTCTGCAGCTGGTTGTCTCCACATCTGCTCAGCTCTGGTTGAGCTGGGGCTTTTACTGTGCGGAAGCTCTTTAGTTTAACTAGATCCCATTTGTCAATTTTTGTTTTTGTTACAATTGCTTTTGCTGTCTTCCTCCCCTTCCTGGAGGAAGTGTGTGCTGACTGGTCTACAAGCAGCAATGGGCGGGGCCAGAAAAGGAACCACAAGTTCCCATTCCCGTCCAGGGGACTGGCAGCCTGGACCCCAGCCTTCAGGCCCTCCGTGACCTGAAGGTGGAGCCTCGCTAGGGACCCACCCCCTTCCACCCAGGAATCTGTCTACTTCCTGCTGCCTTTCATGGCACTCAGGCTGCAGGTGGCAAGGGGTGGCCAAGGTACTCAGCTTTATGGGACAAGCTAGAGCAATGTAGTGAGGAATAGAGATGTAATAGTTGAGGGTTTAGCAATTTTAAATAGGGCGATATTGACAGACCTTAATGAGAAGAGGGTGTCAGGGTGAAAAAATCAGAAGTGAGGAGACTTCTGGTTTCAGCTCTGACATGTAAAGGACTTGGAAGTCATTACTCTCATCCTTACAACAAGAAAAAGGCTGAATGGACTGAAAATCAGTTACTTTTCTTGGACTCATCAGATAAGTAAGGTTAAAGGGAAACCTGCCATCCTGAAATATGAAGATAGATGTGAATCCAGAGAGTTACAGAAGAGACCTACTCATCTGGAGTAGCAGCTGCTAGAAACATAAATTAACATCAACCAAATAAATGGTAATTTTGTTAGATTGCTGGAGGCTGAGTGTGAACTAACATGCTTATGGTGTTGGGTCTAAAAACAAACCAACAAAGCAAGGTCACCTAGATTTTCTCCCATGTTATCTTCTAGGAGTTTTATAGTTTTGCATTTTGCACTTAAGTCTCTGTCTAGAATCTTTTTATTTTCATATGGACATCCAAATCTTACAATACCTAGTTTTGGAATCTGTTCTCTTTTCTCCATTGAATAATTGCCTTTGCTTCTTTGCCAAAGATCAGTTGACTATATTTGTTTAGGTCTATATCTGGGCCCACTCTATTCTGTTCTGTTGATCTACTTTTTTCTATTCCTCTGCTAACATTGTGCTATCTTGATTACTGTAGCTATATGGTAAGCCTGGAAGTCAGATAGTATCAGTCTTCTTTTTTGTTCTTCTTCAATATTGTATTGACTGTTGCAGGAGGTTTTTCAGTTGTTGATTCTTTTAGATTTTATACTTACACAACCATGTCATCTGTGAACAAAGACAGATGATTTATTTCTTTGCCATTTATATTTATATATACTTTAATTTTCTTTTCTTATTTTACCAGTTATGACATTTGGTACAATGCTGATAGGAGTAGTAAGAGAGAATGTGCTTGCCTTGTTCTTATTCTTAGTAGAAAAGCATACTGTTGCCAATCATGAAGTATAATGTTTGCTGTGGGTTTTACGTAGATACTTTTTGTCAAAATGAGGAAGTTCCCCATTATCCTAGCTTGCTGAGAATTTTTATCTTGAGTGTTAGATTTCATTAAATGCTATTTCAGCATATGTTGGTATGGCTATATGATTTTCCTTTTAGTCTGTTGATGTGATGGGTTACATTGATTTTCAAATGTTGAAACAATCTTTCCTATCTGGGATAAATCTTTACTGATGGGGGGGGGAAGTTTAATACATGATTGGATTCATTTTGCTAATACTTGTGGAGGATTTTTGCATCTATTTCATGTTTGCAGTTTTCCATTCTTGTAAGGTCTAACTGGCTTTAATATGAAGTAATACTGACCTCATAAAATGAGTCAGTAAGTTTTGTCTATGTTTCTATTTTTTTGGAAAATAGTGTAGACAATCAATATGATTTCTTCCTTAGGTATTAGAATTCACCAGTGAAGCCATCTGGGCTTGGTGCCTCGATATTATTATTTGGAAGGTTATTAAATATTAATTCAATATCTTAAGGCCTATTAACATTACCTGTTTCTCCTTGTGTGAGTTTTGTAGTTTGTCTTTCAAGAAATTCATCCATTTTATCCAAGTTATCAAATTTGTGTGTAGACAGTTGTTCATAATACTCCTTTATTATTCTTTTAATGTCCATGGAATTAGCAGTGATGCTCCTATTTCATTTTGGCTACGAGTAATTTTGTCTTCTCTCTTTTCTTGTTTTGTTAGACTTGCTAGAGGTTTATCAGTTTTATTGATCTTTTCAAAAACACAGTTTGTAGTTTATTGATTTTCTCTATTGTTTTCCCGTTTTAAACTTCAATGGTGTCTGCTATAGTTTTTATCTCTTGTTTTTTCTGGTTGCTTCAAGTTTATATTTGTCTTCTTTCTCCACTTTCCTAAGGTGAAGCTTAGATTACAGATTTATATTTTTGTTTTTTTCCTAACACATGGATTCAGTGCTACAGATACTCTTCTAAGTACTTTTGCTGCATTACACAAAATAAGGAATTATAACTTACATTATTTTTATTTAGTTCAAAATATCTTTGATTTCTCTTGAGACTTCTTTTTTGCCCCATGTGTTCTTTACATGTTGTATAATCTCCAAACATTTCACTATTTTCTATCTTTCTGTTAATAATTTCTAGTTTAATTGCTACTGATTTCTAGCATATTTTGTATGATTTTTATTCTTTCAAATTTGTTCAGGGTTTGTTTTATGGATCAGAATGTGGTCCACCTTGGTGACTGCTCCTTGTGAGCTTGAAAAAAATATGTATTTTGATGTTGGATGGAGTATTCTATAATTGTCAGCTAGATTAAGTTGATCAAAAGTGTTCTTCAGGTCAGCTCGATTTGAACTTTTGTTCTGTGACATTGTTAAAAATGAATGAAAAAGCAAGCCACAGACTGTGTGAAAATATTTGCAAAACATATGTGTTATAAAGAACTTGCATCTAAAATATACAAAGAACTTTTCATATATGACAATTTTAAAAATCCAATTAAAACATAGGCAAAGATCCGAACAGACACTTTACCAAAGAAAATACACAGATGGAAAATGAACATATGAAAATTTGTTTAACACGATTGCCATTAGGAAAATGCAAGTTAAAGTAATAATGAGGTACTAGTCCACACCTATTAAAATAGCTAAAAAAGAAATTCATGACAATACCAGTTTCTGGTGAAAATGTTGAGCAAGAGGACCTCTTGTTCATTGCTAGTGGGAATGTAAAGTAGTGTGACTGCTTTGGAAGACAGTTTGGTAGTTTTTACGATTAACATTATCTGAACACATGATTGAACAATTATTCTCCTGGATATTTCCCCAATTGACTTGAAAAAGAATGTCCATAAAAATCTGCACATATAATTATAGTAGCTTTATTCATAACACCAAAAGCTACAAGCACCCCAAATGCCATTCAATATATGAATGGATAAACAAACTGTGGTACATCCATACAATGAAACATTACTTAGTGATTGAAAAGAAATGACCTATTAAGCCATGAGAAGACTAAGAAATCTTAAATAAATTTTTGTAATGAAAGAAGTTTGTAAAAGTTACATACTGTATAATTCCAATTATGTAACATCCTGAAAAAGGCAAGACTATACAGATAATTAAAAGATCAATACATGCCTGAAAGTTGGAGAGTGAGACAGGAGTAAATATAGGAATCACAGGCAATGTTTTAGGGTGGTGAAACTATTCTGTATGATAATATAATTGTGAATATATGCATTTGTCATAACCCATTGAAATTTACAGTGCAAAGAGTGAACATATCTTAATGTGTGCAATTTTTAAGAAAATCATTTAAAGGGGCAAGAAAATCACAGGACAGCATGCAAAATGTAATAAAATAAAACTGGATTACTTACATATGAAGCAATATCTTATATCAATGATATTGATACAGTTGGATTTATATCTGCCATTTTATGTTTTGTTGTTTTCTGTACATTTCCTAAATTTTTGTCCCTCTATTCCTACTATAATCCTTTCTTTTGCATTAAGTGAATTCTTTCTAAAGTAACATTTTAACTCCTTGAATAATTTTTTACTATTTCTTGAGAGATTTTCAAAAATGATGGCCCTTTGATTTACCATATACAACTTATCAAAATCAGCTCCACTTTTACGCTAGCATGTTTCCAGGGGCATATAGAAGTACACTCCTAGCACTACCACTATTCCCTTTCTTCATTTTTTGTGTTATTGTTATACATTTTACATCTATTAATGCTAATCCAACAACAAACACATTGTTATAATTATTATTTTGTTTTATTTTATTTTTGCCTTTTAAAAAGTTTCAGATTCAGGGGACACCTGTGCAGGTTTGTTGTATGGGTATATTGTGTGATGCTGAGGTTTGGGGTACAGAAGGCCCTGTCACCCAGGTGGTGAGCATAGTACCCAATAGGTAGTTTTTCAGCCCTTGCTTCCACACTCCCCGTAGTCCCCAGTGTCTACTGTTCCCATCTCCATGTCCATGTGTATCCAGTACTTAGCTCTCACTTATTAGGGAGAACATGCAGTATTTAGTTTTCCGTTCCTGTGTTAATTTGCTTAGGATAATAATAATTATTATTTTAAAATCTGTAGTCATTTTTAGGCCAGTATAGTTGTGCTTCCATCAACTTACTTTGTACTATTATTAAATATTTGCAAATATACTATACTTCTGTATGTTATGCCCTATAATGCATTGTATACATATTGCTTGATGCAATTACTTTTTAAATCATTTAGAAAAGAAAGCAGAAATATGCATTTGTACCATCTTTTATAATTACATAATTCCATTTACTGGTACTCTTTGTTTCTTCATGTGGATTTGAATTACCATCTGGGGTCACTTACTTTCAGCCCAAAGACCTTTCTTTAGTATTTCTTGTAAGACTAGTCTAATAGGCTTGATATGATGTGATGAAAATGGCACTTTACCTCAGTGGGTCTTCCTCTCAAAAAGTTGTAACACAAATGAAATCATAAGAAATGTCAGATAAATCCCAACAGGGGTATATTATACAAAATATAAATTTTTTAAACTGTCAAGGTCATTAAAAACATGTAGTGTCCTGAGAATTGTCACAGCCAAGAGAAGCAGGAGTGGACATGGTGACTAACTGTAATGTGGTATTCTGGATGAAACCCTGAAAAAGAAAAGCGTACTTAAGTAAAAACTAAAGAAATATGGATAAAGTATGGGCTTTAGTTAATTATACTGTATCATCGCTGGTTCATTCATTATGACAAATATACCATACTCATGTTAAGATGTTAATAATAGGAGAAAATGAATGTAGGGTATATGGGAACACTCTGTACTATTGTCACAATTTGACAATAAATTTTAAACTATTCTTAAATATAAACTTTATTTTTAAAAAACAAATAAGATAGGGATTCTCCGGTAGATTAGCTATCTCTGGATGAGTCATTCCTAAGTGATAGATCAGCTGGTGTTAAGACGGAAATGTGTCTAAGGTGTCTGGGGTACAATGAAGAGACCAGTGTGACTGGAGTGGCATGAACATGAGGGAAAGTCATATTGGAAGTTAGAGAGGTAACAGAGGAGAGGAAGAAACATCTTTTCATGTTTAGAGGCCACTTCAAGGACTTAGATTTTGTTGTAACTGAAATAAAGAATCATATGTGGGTTTTGAAAGGGTTACTGGCAGTTTTATTTGAAATAAACTGCAGAGAGGGAAAGAATGCAAGGGTGGAAGCAGAGATACTGGTTGGAAGTCTTACAGTAATCTGGAAGGAGTTGGTTGTTAGCAGTGGGAACAATGAGAAACACTTGACTCTGGATATATTTTGAATATAGAGGCAGTAGGATATTCTGACTAGCTGTGGGGTATGAGAGAAAGAGACATGTCAAGAATGACTATAAAATTTTGGGGATATCTGCAAGGTTGGAATTGCCATTAGCTGTGATCCAATTGGAGAAGGTTTGGGAGAAAGGTTGGAGGCTCAGATTTGAGCTTGTTTGGCTTGAGATGTGTATTTAACATCTAAGTAAAAGGTATCAGGAAGCAGAGGGGCAAAGAAACCTATAATTCAGTAGTGAGATCCAGATTATAGTTATAAATTTCTAAGTAGTTAACATGTAGATAGTGTCTAATGCCATTAGATTGGATGAGGTCACAAAGGGAATAAATAAGGAAGTCCAAGAAGTAATTTATTAGAACATACACTATAAAGAGATCAGGAAAAAGAGAAAGAGATTCAGAAAGAGCTGTCAATGAGGTAGGAAAAGGAGGAGGAGAGGAGGAGGAGGAGCTGGAGAGAGGTAAGAAGAAAGAAAGAGAAGAAAGAGAACAAGAAATATTTCCAGGAAGAGAGATGTCTGCTGCAGCAAATGCTACCACTGGATCAATAAGAGGACTGAGGGTTGACTTTGAGTTCAGTAATATGAAAGTCACAGCTTGGGGAGGGGGTGGTAGAGTACACACCTCATTGATCACAGAGAATATAAACTATTTCAAATAGCTTTACTGAATATAGGAGCAAATAAAATGACAAGAACTAGAACAAGGAAAGTGTAGTAAAGATAGTTTTGCGTAGATGAAAAGGATTGCTGTCTCCTATACAAGTAGAGGACTGGTCTTGGGTAGGAGTGTGGACAGTGCACCTATAATAAGAAATGTGAAAGCAAACCAGGTTGGTACTGGTGCTGCTGAGGTGGGTGGATGTGATGGTGAGAGTCTATGCAAGATCTCAGTCAATGGTTTTCATTTTCTACCACTGTATTATTAATGCATTACTATTTCCTCCCTAATTTATTTGAGCATCAAAACAATGTTGTTTTATATATATATA